>NW_027472043.1:0-362500 GCF_965638725.1 Aptenodytes patagonicus | reverse complement strand
CCTCAGTCCTCTGACCCTACATGCAGCACCTGCAAAAATCTAAGTGAGTAACACATGCTGAGATACTGCCCAAAGGGAGAGCTTGCCCACACCGATTCCGATCTCCCACTCTTTTACCTTGGGCGGTTACCTGTACTGCCTCTGCTGTTTTCAGGTTGCCATGTTGAGGTGCGGGTATCACCTGTAGAACCCAAACAACAAGGGAAGCTTTAACTTCACCAACACTATGACATCTGAAAAATAACTGCTACTTCAGCCCACTAGTCATTGCTCACCATGCCCTAGTATGCTCTGGTGCCCATATCCCACACCGCTTCACACCTTCAAACCAAAATATAAAAACTGCGTACCTAGCTTCTCATATAGCCACCAGTCAAATCTTGCCTTTGCACACCATGGGCCAACCCACCTTCTTACGGCGCTCTGCTCAGCTCTCCTACACTGCATTTAGGTGTGTGGATCGTCCCACTGCATTTGCAAAAACAGTATCAAAGGAGTAACCTGGATAGCTTAAGAATTCCAAAAGTCTTGCTCCCATTCAGGAATACCCTCTAGAGTCCAACTACAGCCTGCCATTAAAAGAAAACCCACAACCTTTAAACCCCACACAAAGCAGCCTTCACGCTTTTGAGCTGCAATCTGCTTCACTAGCCCTGCACAGCCCCTCCCACATGGCCCTGCTCATCCCCATAAAACACTCATGAAAGAGCTGTCCGCACAGCCTGCTGATGGCTACCGGATCTGAGATGACTGTACACCCTGTGCCTCAACAGTCTAGGCATATCAACATATTAGCTGTAGACTCTTATCGCTATTCCACCTACCCCTGACTCTACGTCCCCGGGCAGGGCAGCTCCAAGCCAAATATGCACAGGCACAGACCGACACTACACGGAACACTACAAACAACACACCTCAAAGAGGAGAGAAAACTCTCGGCAAGAAGAATGAGAGCGGGATGGAAGACGCTGTCCGGCAAGACCACCTATGAGACCGTGACGGTGATGTGAGGAGGCTCTGGGGCAACCCCAGAAAGAGAGGAGAAGGTCACGGCCCATGACAAGAAGTTACTCTCAAAACTGAGAACACGTATGCGCAAGAAGGCTGGCATCAAGACCTAACAACATGAGGATGCAGGGAAGAAGTCCCAGTCTGCGAAAACGGATGGCTAGAGAACAGAGCTGCTCACGGAACTGGGAACAGCGCCGCAGAAGAGCGCCATCCAGAAACTTCCGAGACACAAGACCAATCCACGCTTTAAGCTTGTAACACAAGAAAAGAAGTGCCCGATTGGCACTATGCTGATGAGTACAGGCGTTTGAGACCCTAGGGATGGCGCCTAAAGTGCCTGCCGTGCTCCTTGACCGCCAAGAGCACATTGAGACCTGAGGAAGGTCTAAGGCACAGAAGACAGACCACACAAACTACACAACAACAACAGACACAGGCTGGAACTGCCCTGCCCATGCGAGGATCATGCTGAACAGAAACCCGCTCCCTTTACCTGCACAAATGGGACCTCTCCTGGACAGCCCTCTCCCCTATGCTATCATTAAAACCCCTGCATGCAACTGCCAACCTTGTCCCCTCCCTCCCCTCCCCCGACCTCTCTCCAGCATCAGTGCATCAACTTAGCTTTCAGAGGGCCAGGAGTCTGAAGCCGTCCTTGACAAGAATAACCACAATCAGACCACTAGATTAATCCTGCAGTCACCAGGTTCCTCTTCATCATCTGCAAAAAAACCAAAACCCCCACAGACAAACCGATACACACACCCCCACACACACACCCCACTGCTGTCAGGCAGCATCACATCGGTCACAGGCCTTTCCCCACAACACCCGCCACCTCAGACACACTGTGGCATTCCGCTGACCCGCTCCGTGCCGATTAGAGTCAGATGCCATGGCCATCATCACTTGTGGCACCTAGGATACCAAGAGACACAAAATTACCATTGCACTTGCAAGAAATCACCAGCCCCATGCTCCTCCTCTCTCCGACCCAGCTCACCTCAAATGCTCAGCCAATTCCAGAGGCAGGCCCCACAGAACCTGCAAAACCAAAGAGAAACACTTCACTGAGTTGCCATATAATAATTTGCTATCAGACCCAGCCTGCATCCTGCTCAACTTCTCGGACCACTCGTTGGCACACAGTATTGCCTCTCTGAGCCTGCGTGCAGCACCTACAATAACGCAAGCAAAAAACGCACATGCTGAGATACTGCCCAAAACCACAGCCTGTGTGCAGCGATCCCTGTCTCACACACCTTTACCTTGACAGCTCGCCCACCTGGCCTCCGTCACTTTGGGTTGCCACATAGAGGCTTGCGCACCACCTGCAAGACCCAAACAAGAGAGTTTGCTTATAACTTCACAGCAATATGACACCTCAAAAGTAACTGCTACTGCAGCCCACCGATCACAGCTCACCTTTGCCCTAGTTGGCTCTGGTGCCCATATCCGATGTTGCTCCTCCGCTTTGTGTCTTCAAAGTAAAAAAAAATTAAATACTATAATGTAGTCATATAGCTACCAGTCAAATTTTGCCTCTGACACCACAAACCGACCCATCTTCTTACGATGCTCCGCTCAGCTCTCCTACATCGCCCTTTGGAGCACAGCTCATCAAAAATATACCAAATATGAGTCACCCGGATGCAAAGCAATAGCTTAAGAATTCCAAAAGTCTTGTTTCCATTCAGGAATACCCTCTAGAGTCCAACTACAGCCTGCCATGAAAACAAACATAAAAATCAAACGCAAAGCCCTTCACATACAAACCTTAACACCTTTGAAATTCAATCTGCTCAACTAGCACTCTAGCTGCCACTCCCAGACAGCTCCGATCATCCCCTTGGCACCTGAAAAAAATGTCATGGAAGTTACTGTCCTTGCCTGCTGCCGATGGCTGCTTGCTCTGAGATGGGCTGCGTAGCCTTTGCCAAAACAGTCTAGGCATATTATATTAACCATATGCTCTTACTACTATTCTTCCCCTGACACTACCATCGCTATGCAGCCAGGCAGAGCAGCTGCAACCCAGACAAACAAGCACAGACCGACACCGCACACCAACACAACAAACACAGAGACCGAAGAAAACTCTCAGCAAGAAGAAGGACTCCCAGCCTGGAGATGCTGTTGGGCAAGAAGATCGATGGGGCCATGAGGAAGAATCTACGTCAGCCCCCGAAAAGTCAAATGCGGTTGCGTGTGATAAAGAGATATGTCCGCAACTGGGACGATGGATGTGTCAGAAGCCAGGCTTAAAGACTTAAGAAAGTTAAGACACAGGGAAGAAGTCCCAGAAAAGGGCTTCGGGGAAAACAGACTGCTCCTGAGCAGCAACGCTGATGCTGACTTAATCACCACTGCAAAGAGATGACCATCCATAAACTTCTGATATGCAAGACATGCACGACAGATCCATGTGTTAGACTTAAAACACAAGAAAGGAAATGCTCGGTGAGCATTACGGTGATTAGCCAAGGCTTATGAGACCCTCAATATTGCTACCGATGTGCCCGCTGGGCACAGAGAACAAAGGAGACATCAACGCCTGAGTAAGGTATGGGACACAGAAGACAGACTACAAAATCATAGAATCATAGAATCATAGAATCATTGAGGTTGGAAAAGACCTCTAAGATCATCGAGTCCAACCGTCAACCCAACGCCACCATGCCCACTAAACCATGTCCCTAAGCGCCTCATCTACACGTCTTTTCAATACCTCCAGGGATGGGGACTCCACCACTTCCCTGGGCAGCCTGTTCCAATGTTTCACCACTCTTTCAGTAAAGAAATTTTTCCTTACATCCAATCTAAACCTCCCCTGCCGCAACTTGAGGCCATTTCCTCTCGTCCTATCACTTGTTACTTCGGAGAAAAGACCAACACCCACCTCACTACAACCTCCTTTCAGGCAGTTGTAGAGAGCGATGAGGTCTCCCCTCAGCCTCCTTTTCTCCAGGCTAAACAGCCCCAGTTCCCTCAGCCGCTCCTCATCAGACTTGTTCTCCAGACCCCTCACCAGCCTCGTTGCCCTTCTCTGGACACGCTCCAGCACCTCGACGTCCTTCTTGTAGTGAGGGGCCCAAAACTGAACACAGCATTCGAGGTGCGGCCTCACCAGTGCCGAGTACAGGGGCACGATCACTTCCCTACTCCTGCTGGCCACACTATTTCTGATACAGGCCAGGATGCCATTGGCCTTCTTGGCCGCCTGGGCACACTGCTGGCTCATGTTCAGCCGGCTGTCGACCAACACCCCCAGGTCCTTCTCTGCTGGGCAGCTTTCCAGCCACTCTTCCCCAAGCCTGTAGTGCTGCATGGGGTTGTTGTGGCCGAAGTGCAGGACCCGGCACTTGGCCTTGTTGAACCTCATACAGTTGGCCTGGGCCCATCGATCCAGCCTGTCCAGGTCCCTCTGCAGAGCCTTCCTACCCTCGAGCAGATCAACACTCCCGCCCAGCTTGGTGTCATCTGCAAACTTACTGAGGGTGCACTCAATCCCCTCATCCAGATCATCAATAAAGATATTGAACAAGACCGGCCCCAGTACTGAGCCCTGGGGAACACCGCTCGTGACCGGCCGCCAACTGGATGTAACTCCATTCACCACAACTCTCTGGGCCCAGCCGTCCAGCCAGTTTTTGACCCAGCGCAGAGTCCACCTGTCTAAGCCAAAAACTACACAATAACACAGACATGGGCTGGAACTGCCCTGCCCAGCAGACAGTTGTGTTTTTTGCAGAAAGGACCCCGCACCCTCTCTCTGCCCAAATGTGTCTGATCTCAAACCGCCTTTTCCGCTACACTGACTTTAAAAGCCCTGCCTGTCCCACCTGCACTACCCCCACCCAACCGACCACCCACAAAGTTAGCATCCGCCCCTCACCTTGCCTTTTGGAGGGCTGGGGTCAGAAACCAACCTTTACAAAGACCACCTGGGCTACCTAGGATGTTGCTGTGATCGCCCGGATCCTCTTCGTCATCTGCAAACATGGATTGCCATTAGTCAGTGTCACGCAAATCAATGCTGACCTCTTCCACAACGATGCCCTCCTCAGAAGCGCCGTGGCCACCTGCTCGCTCCTGGTCTAACGCCAAATGCTGTGGCCAGCATCACCCATAGCAACTAGAAACCGAGAGATACAAAGCGACCGTTGTGCATGGAAGCGGCCACCTGCTCACAAACAATTCTACACCTCAAAAATAACTGCTGCTATGGTTTGGCATTCATTGCTCACCTTGCACCACAAACTCTGGGGCAGACATCCTGCCTTGCATGTGGTTTTGTGAGTCGCTTTACACCTTCAAAACAGAGCTTTACCTAGTCACGTAGGCACTAATAGCAGCGCGTACCCTCCGTGATCACATGCCAACCTACCTTCTCACAGCGCTCCACTCACCACCTCCCTTCGGTGCATCTGCAGCAACAATAAAACAAAGTCAAGTGGATGCTGACAGATACCCTAACAAACAGTGAACCTGCCCCATTCTGACTTCTTTCCTCCACTAACCTTGTCGATCCCTGCTTTGCGCTCCGATCTGCCATGCTGAGTCCGCAACATCAGCGAGTTCAACACCACCACAAACAGTAATACTTGTAAGAGTTATACACCCTTCCCTCTTCTTTTCCCTACCCCAGTAGCCACATCCCAGATTCATCCTTTCCCCCAGCAGGCTAACATTGCTTTGCTCACCTCCCATGCTTCACCGCCAGGGTCAGAGGCCGCATCAGGCACCCGCTCTTATAGTCAGTCCATCTCCAATGACTTGGGAACCGTAACCTTCGATGCTGGGCCCACCTTGGGAAAATGCAGAGATGCACACATGTTATATACTGCTTTCCAAATGAGAGTCCACCGTGCAAAACAGACTAACAAATCTCTGTGACTGACTTACGTACTCAGGCAACGCAGAGAAATCACAAAAGCACAAAACCCAAATGATCTACCTCACCCCCCCTGTCACAGCCCATGAAACCATCCGCTTCCTTTATGGATAAGTAACTCCTAAATGACTCCGTGAACCGCAGCACGCAGAACCCCTCGGTAGACAGCATGCTCAAATGAGAGGGCTGACATATATGGGACAGGAGACTGGGCTGCCAGAAACTGCTTGCATAAAGAAGGCTACTATTAGATAACACTGCACTATAAAGTCTTAATGCAAAACTGCGTAGTAGTTACAGGAGACCTGAGTGCAGACAGATGCTGAATATGACTTGACAGCCACAATACCTAATGGAGACGGCACCAAAAACCTAATGGAGACCCCCTCAGACCCAAATGCTTGATGGGAGACGCTTCTTGCCAAAATACGAGCTCGATAAGGAAAAGCCAAAGGTGATGCAGACCGAGCTATTAAAATCTCAATACGGAAGTATGCATTGCTTCAGGTGATGGGATGGTTCTGCCAGGTCCGTCTAACGCAAGCATCTGGTTCTAATGCCTGTCCAGTAGTATCCGTGATACCTCTCACAGCCTCCCATGTAATGGACAGTTCCCCTGTCCGGGACCATGTTTTGCATACCCCAGCCCCTCCCCAACCCCATGATGAAAATCAAACAGTACAAATAAGGACTCTGCTTCATCACCTTGGCCTCCAGAAGAAGCTTCCTTCCTTGGCTGATGGTCAACGCTGATAACGTCATGCTGTTCCTTCAATGCGGGCTGACCATCGGGTGCCTGTACTGCCAGTGTCTGATACTAGAGTAAACCTCATTGGACACTTAAGGAAAAAGGCAAAACTGGAATAATAGAAAAAAGCTTGCACGCCTGGGACAGTGATAGAAGAAAGACCCCTTGCTGGAGATAGTTATGAGCACAAATAATACACAACCTCTTCTCCAAGAAATTTCAGGGAAGACGGTGACAAACCTGCGCTGCAAATAAGTGCCTAGTCAATGCCTCTAAGTAACAATGACTGTGACATCTGGATGGATGGTGAAGGGATGGATGGAAAAATTAAGCCGGGAATAAAGTAAGTAAAAGGCATAGAGAAGCAGAGACCTCAAGGTTCTGGAAGGTATATTTTAGTGCACCTAATGCTTTCCAAGATGAGACTTATCTGACGTTCAGCCCTGCATACTGTGATGTGGAGACCTGGATGGTTTATGCTATGTCTCTGGTGACTTTGTGTACCTCCCCTCACCTGTAGGGAAACTAAAACAGAACAGACCTCATGGACACCAAAAGACAACTGCAAGACCCATCTGAGAGATGCTGATAAACTCTCCTCCCTTTCCCAACACTTTTAGAACCCCTTCTCTTCTCCTAAACTGTCAGGGAAGAAACCCTACTCCTTCCTGACAGCTCCTTCCTTGTATTACCAGCCCCTGAACCCCATGTATCGGCTGCTCCTCAGGAGCTGCTCTTCTGAGCAGTACCCTACTTACGTGGGCACCTCTTATCTTCTGTCTTCCCACATACTCTAGGCTCTGCCACAGGCCCACAAGATAAGTGAAATCCTGACACTTATAATCTATGAGGAGCCTGCTGCAAGCTGCAAAGGTTCTAGGAACAATATGGTACTCTATATGTGATCTGAAAGGCAGTGAGCCATCCCACACCCTGAAAAACACTATGCCTTACATCCCTACTGCTTTCTCAAGTAATGCTAAAGCTACATATACAGATACATACAAGATGCTCACCCTAACCTCTGCTACAGAATCTCACCACCAGTCCTATTGAGAAAGATTACATCAGAAACTTACACAGTATACAACAAAATTGGTAAAAAGACAAGATTCCATCTTCAATAAAGTAAGTAATTACAGGAAAAGGCAATACACCTAGAATTATAAAGAAAAAATGCATACTATTAAACCATGTTGTTAACCCTGCACACTCAAAACAAAATTGACATTAAAAAAAAACAAAAAACCCCAATAAACTGCATATAAGTGTACATTCCACCACACAAGCTACTTATGTTTAGCTGACCCTGAAGCTCTTACCTCAAACACATCTAACCAATTACCTTAACTAGCTCAAAAACTACAATTGATTGAAGGAACAGCAGATCACTGACCCCAGGGAAACCCAGGAGCAGAATGAGGCCCCTGACCAGAGGCTGTGGCTCATATATGCTGGGACCCACCCACCACCCTTCCCACAAACCCCTGGGAAAGGGGAGGGACAAACCACCCAACGACATAGAGGCAGCCAGTGTAACAGCAGGGAGTTTTCTCATCTATCTTAAGTTTACAGCCTGCAAAGCGCTGAACAGAGAAAGCAACCCTTACTGGGAACAACAATACCTGCTCTCTCACTACAACAACATCTATTGCATCAGCAACGTGACCAGGTACGGAATTTAGCTTAATTTTTCTAGGGTGTAGATAGAGTAAGATAGATGTCATACCAAGCTATGTAGGAAAGTAGCTCGTTAAATGCAATAACAATATTATTATCAAAAATTACGTACTTTAGGTTCGCATTAAAAAAAACCAAAATGCTATGGGGTTACACTTCATTTCTAGCAAGACCACACGTGCTACCTAACTGCTACCAGAACTACTTTCTGGATGGGACCGAATGACAAAGCAGAACCAGATCCCGTAAGAATCCCTTCTCAAAAATATCTCTGGCTGCAAAGTAAATTACTTACTGTAAGTGACCGACGATTCAGAGTCGCCTCGACGGCCTCTCCGACTGACTCCCTTAACAGAACTGGATGAGTCCCAAAGGACAGAAAGCACAAAAACCCCATGAAAATACAAGAAGCATATCAGAAGCTGTATGAAGCAGTGTAATTAACAGCTAAGTAGCTAGAACAAAAGTGAATTGCAAAACACAACAAAAAACACCCCAGGAGCTGTGTTGAGAAGAAGAGATGGAGGCTATCGCCTTCGCTGAAAAACTCAAGACACCATCTGAGCCGACGATAGATGTCTCTGGGTACCAGATACCAAACAGAAACATACTATAAGACAGAAAACAGACTGCTGTGGAGCACAAAGGTGGCTTCGGAAAAGGTTGTGACAGAACAAGAGGCATCGTCACAGGGATTAGAGAGGTCCCGAAGGGGCCGGAGAGACCAAAGAAGTCTCAGGGATGCAGTGAGCTCAAAAGGGAATAGAACAAAGCACAGATGTCCTCAGGGGACCGAACAGAGGTGCACCAAATGGGTGAGAGAACAGAAAGACCGACCGGGGTAACAGATGCGGACTCAGGAAGGAGTCTGAGGGGAAAAGAGGGGTGCAAAGTGCCCTCCCGAGCTAGAACAGGTCTCTGGGGCGTAGGGGATGTCTCACGAGAGCTCGGCAATGGGAGTGGAGGAGTCCTGAGGGGGCCTGAGAGACCAAAGAAGCCTCACAGGTAACAGTGAGGAACTCTGCAGGGATTTCAACAAAGTACAGATGTCGTCACGGGGCTGGGGGGTGAATGAAGGCATCCTAAATGGCAAAGAGTAAGACAAAAGTGCTCTGAAGCACACACACACAAAAAAAAAATCTAAAGGGACCTACAAGAGTACTGTGGAGTACAAGAAAGGACTCAGATGACATTGTTATAGAGAGCAGAGGAATTAGGGGGGGCAGGGCAAGAAAAGAAGACTTGGAGATACAGCGAGGGCCTTGGAGTCTCGGGCAGGCATCTAAGCAAACTACAGATGACCGAGTGAGAGAGGAACTGAACGGAGACACCCTCGATGGCAGAGAGAAAGATAAATGAGTGCTGCACACCAAAGAAAGATGGCAGGCCCTGGTAGAAAAAGAGAGATGGAAAGGACATAAAGCGCTACAAGGTGCTGTGGAGAATGAGGAGGGTCTCGGGAGACATCGTGACTGGGAGGAGAGGGCTGCCAAGGGAGGGGGGCTGATGGACAAAAGAAGGCTTAGGGACGACATGGAGGAACTCGGTGGTCATTTGAGCAGAGTACAGATGGTCTCGGGTGGCCGGGGACTGAACACAGGAATCCTAGATACCGTAGAGGAATAAATGAGTGCTCTACAGCTCAGAGTGCTACAAGATGGATGCCGAGCACAAGGAAGGTCTCGGGAGGCATCATGACTGGGAGAAAAAAAATGTCCCGAGGGAGCCAGAGAGACCCAAAAAGGACTGGGGACATGATGATGAAATCCAGAGGGGACGCGAACCGAGAAAACATGTCATCAGAGGGCCAGGGAACAAATAGAGGCATGGCTAGAGGGAAGAGAGGACCAAATAACTGGGCTGGCTCACGGATATGGACTCAAGAAGTCTTCTGAGGGAACGAGAGGGGCGCGAGGTCTCCTACAAAGCTAAAAGCGTGCTAAGGGCAACGTCAAAGGCATCGATAGGCATCGTGACACCATTAGAGGGGTCCTGAATGTACCAGAGAGACCAAAGAAGGCTCAGGGACACAAGGAGGAAGTCTGGAGAGATCTGAACAGAGTACAGATGTCCTCGGGAGGCCGGGGACCAAATGGAGGCACCCTAGATGGCAGACAGGATGGTAAGGGCGCTCTGAAGCACAAATCCGAGGATGGGGTTTGGAGGTAATGAGAGAGGATTGAATTCCGCCACAGAGCAAAAACAGGGCTGTGGGACACAAAGATCTCGGGAGGCACGGTGACTGGGAGCAGAGGGGTCACGAAAGGCTCGGAGGGATAAGAGAGATTGAAAGGAAAGTCAAGTGCTACCAAAATGCTGTGGAGCACAAGGAAGGTCTCGGGAGGCATCCCCTAGAAGGTATAGAGAAGAGTAAGCATGCTCTTTTTCGGGAACGGAGGTCTTAGGAGAATTACGATTGCAACAAAACGAGTCCAAAGGGGGCTTACCGAGCTAAAACTGTGCTGTGGGGAACATCCAAAACCTCAGGAGGCATGATGACAGTAGCAGACGGGTTCTGAGAGGGACAGACAAAACAAGGCTTGAGGACACGATCAAGAAGTCCAGAAGGGATTTGAACACACTACAAACGTCCTCAGTGGACCGGGGACTGAAGGTATCCTAGCTAGCATAGAGGACAACATGAGCGTTCTGGAGATGATAGATGGCATGAGGAAAGGTTTTCAGGGAGCGAGAAGGGTGCAAATTGCGCTACAGAGCCAAGAGGGCTGTAGGGCAGGAGGACGGCCTCGGGAGGCATGACGATGGAAGAAGGGTGCTTAGAGTGGAAGAGAGACAGAAGAAGGCTCTGGGCCGCAATGCAAAACTCAAGAAGGTGTCCCCCCAACAATGTACAAACTTCCTCAGGGGATGAGTGACTGAATGGAGACATCCTAGATGCCAGTGAATAAGGTAGGACAGCTCTGGGGCACAGAGAAAGCCTGAGGAAGGGTTCTACCTGAATAAGAGAGACGCAAAGTGGGCTGCAGAGCTCAAACAGTGCTGTGGGGCACGAGGACAGTCTCGGGAGGCGTCGTGACAGGAACAAGAGCGCTCTGGGGGGTGGGGGGAAATGCGGACATAGAGACAAACAAAAGATTGCTGACGCAATGAGGAGCACGGGAGGGGATTTGAACAGAGTACAGATGTCCTCAGGAGACCAGATGAGGCATCTCACATGGCAGACGGAAGGCAAGAGTGCTCTGAGGCAAAATGGAAGCCTGGGGAAGAGTTGTCTCTGAATAAGGAAGATACAAATGCTGCTGCAGAACTAAAGGATGGCCACAGAACACAAGGACGCTTGCAGGAAGCATCGTGACAGAAATAGAGGGGTGCTGAGGTGGCCGGAGTGATAGAAGGCGGCTCGAGGGCACAAAGGTACTCGGGAGGGGATTTGAACAGAGTACAGATGTCGCGAGGGAGACGCTGACCCATTGGAGGCGAGCGAGATGGAGGAGAGGACAAAAAGACTGCTCTGAGGAGATGTTTTGACAAACCGAGAGGGGTACAAATTACGCTCCAGAGATAAAAGCGTGCCGAGGAGACCCTCTAAAGCCTCGGGATGAACTGAGAGAAAAAAAAATACGAGAGACAAAGAAAATTTAAAAAGTGACATGGTATGTGACAAACAAGAACGAACTAAAAAATAGGGACAGACAGCTGGATAAAAGATGTAGAAAGAAAATTTAAAAAGCGAAAGGGCACGAGGCAGAGGAGAAAAAGATTAAAAAATAGGGACAGAAAACTAGACAAAAGTATACATAGAAAAAAACTGGAAAACGAAGGCATTAAAGGAGGAAAAAATTAATGTACAGGGACAGCAAACTAAATAAATGGAGACATAGAAAGAAAATTGAAAAATTGAGAAAGTACCCAACAGACAAGAAAGATTTAAAAAATAGAGACGGGAACTAAATAAAAGCAGATGTAGAAAAAAAAATTTTGAAAACCAACAAGATTAAGGAAATAAAGGGAAAAAATTAAAAAATAGGGACAGCGAACTAAAATGGAAACATATAAAGTAAATTTTAAAATGAACAGGGTACACAACAGACAAGAAAGAATTAAAAAACAGGGAGTTTGATAAAAGTAGACATAGAAAAAAATTTTAAAAGTGACGGCAGTAAAGAAAGACAAGAAACAATTAAAAATAAAGACAGTGAATGGGATAAAAGTAGACAAAGAGAGGGCATTTTAAAAAAGGATTAAGAAAATAAAGGAAAAAATTAAAAAGAAGGACAAACAACTAAAACGCAGACATAGAAAGAAAATTTAAAAAGCAAAGGTGTAAAGGACAGACAAGAAAAAAATTAAAATACAGAGAGTGAACTGGATAAAAGGAGACACAGACAATATTAAAAGCAACGGGTATTAGGGAAATAAAGGCAAAAAAAATAAAAAATAAGGACAGCTAACTAAACAGAAACATAGAAAGTAAATTTTTAAAGTGATGGGGATTAAGAGAGAAAAAGATTAAAAAATAGAGGCAGAAAACTAAATAAGAATAGATGTAAAAAAAAATTAAAAGCCATGGGAATAAGAGAGGAAAAGATTAAAAAATAGGGACAGCAAACTAGAATGGAGACGAAGACAGAAAATATTTAAAAAGGCGGCACTAAGGAAAGACAAGAAATAATTCAAAACTTAAGACATCAAAGGGGGTAAAAGTAGACATAGATCATTTTAAAAGTGACAAAGACTAGGAGAAGTAAAGGAAAAAAAATTGAAGAATACAGACAACAAACTAAAACGGAGACATGCAAAGTAAATTTTTAAAGCGACAAGATATATGACAGGCAGGAAACAAATAAAAGATAGGGATAGGGGGCTTGACAAAAGTAGGCATAGAAGGAAAACAAAAAGGGATGAGGTACAGGACAGACAGGAAAGAACTAAAAATAAAGACAGCAAACTAGATAAAAATAGACAGAGAAGCAACATTTTAAAAGCCAAGGGATTAAGAGAGGAAACAATTAAACAATAATGACAGCAAATGAAAACACAGCCATGGAAACAAAATTTTAAAATGTGAGCACTAAGGCAAGACAAGAAATGATGAAGAAATAAAAACAGCAAACAGGATAAAGGAAGAAAGAAAGAAAGATTAAGGAAATAAGGAAAAAATTTAAAGATAGCAACAGCGAACCAAAACGGAGATGTAGAAAGAAAATCTAAAAAGCGACAGCGCTAAGGAAAGAAGAGAAATAATTAAAAGAAAAGAGAGAGAACTAAATAAAGCCAACGGCATAAAGGTAGAAAATATGAAAAAGCAACAGGGATTAGGGAAATAAATGGAAAACATTTGAAAATAGGGACAGCGAACTAAAACACAGATGTAGAAATAAAATTCAAAAAGCGAGGGCACTAAGGAAAGACAAGAAATAATTAAAAAATAAAGACAGCAAATAGAATACAAGTAGAAAATTCTAGAAGCAAATAGGATGAAGGAATTAAGGAAAAAATTAAAAAGTAGCGATGGCAAGCTAAAACGGAGTCATAGAAAAAATTTAAAAAGCGACAGCACTGAGGAAAGACAAGAAATAATTTTAAGAAAACAGCAAATGGAATAAAAGTAGGCATAGAAAGAACATTCAAGAACCAACAGGCATTAGGAAATAAAGGGAAAAAATGAAATAGGGACACCAAACTAGAACAGAGACATAGGAATAAAAGTTAAAAAAGGACTTACACTAAGGAAAGACAACTAATTAAAAAATAAAGACATTGAATGCAATAAAAGCAGACAGAAAATTTTGAAAGTGATGGGGTTTAAGGAAATGAAAAGTTAAAAAGTAGCAACAGCAAACTAAAACGTAGATGTAGAAAGAAAATTTAAAAAGCGAAGGGATTAAGAACAGAGAGGAAAAAAAAATTAAGAATAGGGTCAGCAAACTAAATAAATGAAGACATGAAAACAAAATTTAAAAAGTGATGAAGTAGAGGACAGGCAGGAGAAAATAAAAAACACAGACAAGGAACTGGATAAATGGAGACAGAGGGAGAAAATTTAGAAAGTGACAGGGTACTGGCCATAGGGCTAAGAAGTTAAATATCGGGAAAGGGAGCCGGATAGACGGCCACAGGGAAAGGACATGGGAAGAGTGACAGGGTGCAGAGCAGAAGACGACACTGAAAGCAGAGACAGGCGGGTGGGTAGGGGGAGACCTGGAAATGCAATTTTCACAAGCAACAGGGAAGAAGGCAGCGTGGGAAGAATGAAACGATAGCGGGTGGGGAGCCGGAAAGGGAGAGGCATAGAAAGGAAACGTAGAAGGCAACAGTGTACAGGGCAGTGCTAGCAGAAGAGCAAAAAGCTTTGGGGAACCGGACAGCCCGAAAGGGAGACGGAGGCAGGGACAGGCAAGGAGGCAGGCAGAGATCTGGAGAAAGAGGGCAAAGATGGGCCAGGATGTACGCAAGGGGACGCACGACTCGCCACAGTTCCTGGCACCAGCAGGAGACCTACACCATCCTGAGGCTTCTCTCTCTGCCTCCTCTGCAGTGCCGGCTGCCCGACCCTCACCCACCCAAGGAAGAGGCGGCGGGTGTCTCGACGCTCCTCTCCCACAAGGCTTTCCGGATGCACGGTGGCTTACACTTGTGGCCAACAGAAGCACCGAGCTCCCAGCACCATGTGCTGGAAGCGTGCTCTGTCGGGAACGGCTGGGAGGGATCCTTCCTCGCTGTGGGGACCAACCATTCCCTGCTGGAGGCAGCTGCCTGTGGAAGCCCCTTGGTTTCACTCCTCAACCAACTCCTGCAAGCAGGCATGCCCAGGCAGCCCCCTGGCACAGCAGGGCCAGCCCCATCCTCACCCTCACCAGCTGCACCTGGTGCTGCCCTGGCCCATCCCCACCTGCAGTCTTTTCAAACCCTTAGCCCAGCCCCATCCTTACCTCACGGGTCTCACCTGGGCTGCCCCAGCCCACAGCTAGAGCCCATTGGGAACAGGGGGCCATCACCCCCTCCACTGCACCAGTCCACAGGCACAAGCTCTGCACCCAGGGGCTGCAAACACATCCAGGGGCACAGGGGAAGCAGGAAAAGTTTATTCATTAATGTGCATAATAAATCCTGGCAGTAAGTTGGCTACAAGGCTCAGTGCCCAAATGCAGCAGGACAGAGGGAGACAAGGGAAGAGAAAAACAGGAGGAAGGACAGAGCGACATAGATAAGAGGTGTGGGACAGGGAGCCAGAAAGCAGGACTGTGTGAACAGGAAAGGGACAGGGAGCAGGACAACGGTGTAGAGAGGGGAGAGCAGAGAGATTGTGGGAAAAACACAGGGAGAGAGAGACGGAGGAGTAAATAAGAGAGACAGGGAGCAGGAGAAAGAGGTGGAAGGGACCAGCAAGACAACAAGATAGAGACAAGACAAGGGATGGGGAAAAATCCTGAAGTGATAGGGGAAAAGAAACATAGGCAAGAAATAAAGAATAGAAACAGGGAGCCAGATAGAGGTAGACATAGAAAGAAAATTTCAAAAAGCGACAGGGTACAAGAAACATAGGCAAGAACTAACAAATAGGGACAGGGAGATAGAAAGAGGGAGATGTAGAAAGTAAGTCTAAAAATTGACAGGGTACAGAACAGAGAGGGAATCCATAAGGGCATTTGACTGCTGCAGCCCTGGGAGAGCAGAAAGGCTGGTAATTCTTAGTCAGGGACACCAGAAGTTTTTGATGTGTCCTCGTACGGGACAGCAGCAGGCTTTGAGTAGTGCTGTTCTGGAGTAAGGCTGTTGCTGAGTCCAGCCTGACTTAGGGAAGTCAGCATTACAAGTTGCGATGTGACTGTGAAGCCCCAATTTGGGGGAAGGACAAATGCTTGTCCACAGGAGTGCGGAGTTTGTACTGTAGTTGGTGGAAAAAGTGAGGCTGAGTCTGTCAGCATGACGTTTGCATGTTGGACAGGTTTCTGTGATCACTCTCTCAGTGTTTGCTCCAATGGATTCCTACAAGCCTAATTTAATACACAAAATGAATGTTAAAGGCTGTGATTCAAACTGAGAAAAGCATGGCAGACATGCTAAGCACATCCTCCTTATCTCTACCTCTTGTAATACATTAGTGCCATCGATTTTTTCCAGTTTTGGAGATCTCTGTAGTGTCGGACTGTAATTGGATTAAAAAAACGTGAGAGATTCAGCATAACTGTTCAGATAGCAGTTCAGGACCTGGTTTGGAGCGTCCCAAACAAACAGTGTTCATTATCACCTTGAGGGTGTCTTAGGTTTGCAAGGTCATTTGGCAGCCATCTGTGCCATGCCACTGTAACTCCAAACCACAGATGCTGTGCACCGGTGGGGACTGGACTGCTGTCTCCATGCTGCTGGCACGGCAGGGTTCTGGTGCGTGGGAGCCTGTCCGCTTCAGCACACCGCACTGCTCTGCTCCTCCTTTCTCTCTCTGCTGTGTGGATTGACTAACTTCCTCTTCCCCCCCCACCCCCCTTCCCTATGTCTTCCTTTTTGATATTTCACAGATGGTGACAAAATAAAATGCAGAAGTGGGTTAAATTATTTTTTATAAAATGCTGAGAATTTCTAAGTTTCTAAAAATGGTTGGAGCAGCCGCTCTGCAGTCTGAAGCCTGGGAGGCTGTTGCTGATCCGCTCTGCTGAGTCTCTTCCTGTGCCCAAATGCATGCTTTGTCTTTAGCCTTCAGTGCGGAGGCATGAGAGTGAAGGGAGGCAGCAGTGGGGGTACCCATGTCACCTCCACAAGACAAGGAGGCCACTTCTGCCGCAGAGGGCTAACAGCACTAACAAGGCTTGGCTGTAAGCAGCGTTTGGAGACTTGAGCTGTAATGGTCAGAGCTTGGGAGATGCTGTGAAAAGCTGTAGCTTCCAGGAGACATAGAGATAGCATTATTAACCTTTTTTGTTTCTTTCGTTTACGGCAATGATGGGTTGATTTCTGCAAAATCGACTTTGTGGGCTCATGTTGGCTGAGAGCAATGAAAACACTTGAGTTCTCCAGTCCCTAGAACTCCAACTCTTTCTAAGGAAGCAAGGATAAGAAACCTGCAAGCCTGGTCAGAGATTATGGGTTATGTCCTTAAAAATAGAACATTTTCTTCTCCATACTAATGGCCAATCCTGAGCCCGATGCTTTTAATTTGTTGAGGAAAAGATAATTTCTTTGCACCTAGCTCAAAACTGATATACAACACTCTCAAGTACTCAGAAGGATCACAGCCTGATACAGGAAAAAGATTCTGCAGAATAATCAGCTACCTGCTTGCCAGACAGCCTCCTGTACTCTGAGGAGTAGTCAAGGTTACCAAAGGCTTGAGGGCTCCTACTTCACTTTGGTTTCATAGCATCTCTTTTATATGAGTCCTAGAGGACACCAGCAGGCAGTGCCGTAGCCTGACAGGAGTAACCTGCTTAAGCTATGGCAATGGAATGATGTTGCAATCAGATGTCCAACTAAGCCCTCAAAAACACCACCGGCTGGGTTGCATGCTGGTGCAGATTGGTGCTAAGCCGCTGGAGTCTGTTGATGTGTGAGAGAGCATGTGCTTCAGTTCATCCTGCTCCACAAAGAGAGTCCTGACAAGAAGATCCCCAAATCTGGAAACAGCTTTTAGTGTCCAGTGGTATTATCCACTGGAGCAATGGTGGAGCAGGGTTTTATTTACAACAGCATGCACAGGTCTGCCCTTCTTTTTCACTATATAATGTTCTGAATGAATTTTGGGAAGAGGGAGGAAATAATCCATTCAAAAGCTGTGTGGTAAACATAAAAGAATTGTGCTGGTAAAAGAATGTTTTTCCTTTTTCTTCCCCTCTGTTTTTTCTCTAGATTTCTTCAAGTACATCCCATTCAGGTCCTTCTGATTTAACAGAACAGTGTGGAACATCAGCATTGTTTCAGCTGGCAGAGGTAATATTAAAATACTGGTGACTAATTACCACAGGTGCAGTGGGGCGGAGAAGTTAATGATGTTGATTGCCAAAGTCTGGAAGGAAGAACAGTGCTACAGTTATAATTACACTCTTGCTTATAGAAGCATAAATTATGGTGGCTTGGGTGCCACACGTCAAGATTTCCCCAGACTAGACATCAACTTGGAGGTTCTAAGCATCCGTGCTGCAGCCGAGAAGAAGTATGAGTCCCTGGTGGCAAAGGGATTTTTCCAATCACCATTGAAACTGTTTGAATTCCTTGTTTTAGGGTTTGGGGTTTTGACAGTTTGGTTTGGCCGGGGGGGGCATGAGGAATTGAGAGAGGGCTGGATTACTCTGTTACTCAGATGAGGGCATTGCCATTACAAATACCTGTTGAAGGTCACTAGCCACTTTCATTTATTTTTGCTTTTCGTGCCTACTGTTTTTTGAAGTGGGGAATAAACAGGTCAATAACTTCTATAGAAACTCTGCCATGATACTATCAGCAGATCCTCCTTCTGGGAACAGTTAAAACCAATGGCCTCTTATTGAAATGTTTTATTTCTTTTGTTTCTAAGCTTTTTTTAAGCTTTCCCAATCTTAAAGACTGTGAATTGCAAGTTTATTTAGAGCTCACAAAACAGAAGCCACTTTTTTGTGGCCATATCATTAGTTCTCTGTACTATTGGCTACTGCAGAAGAAGCAAAGGTTTAAAGAAAAAAAAAAATCCATTGCTGAGAGGTGTGTGTTTAACTGGCAAAATATTATTACTGTCCAAGGAGTTGCATTTTAAGGATTGATCTTTAGTTTTCGAAAATCACAGGCTGTGTTTACACTGCAGTGCAGTAAAAAAGTCACAGAAGTACCTTGGTACCAAGAACCCACCTCAGCGTAGTTGTGGGGTTCTCCTCTGCATAATTTAACCTGCTTCCTAACAGACACTGTGCTGCCCAAGCTCCAGTGTTTCCAGTGCTCAACCGAGCTTGACCTGAGCCAGATCAGGAGTTTCTACCCTGTGCAGCAAGAATTTCAGAAACTTACAACAAAGCATTCTATCGCTGCTGTTACGCTCATACATATATTGGTGTAAGAGGTATTTGTAGTTTGCAAGGAACAAATGCCTTGCTGATTGGAGAAATCTAAAATTGTCCTAAAGAGAACGCAGTAATCTGGAGGGTACATCCATACTGACCACATGGCCCGTGGACTGAGCTGCGGGATAGGGAAACTCCTGATGTCTGGTTCAAAGCAAGCCTCTTCCCTCGGGGTTTGCTCCAGGTGGCTGTTTGGTTGACATTTGTTTTGAAAACAAAACAGCACTGGGAATTCAGCTTGGGGGCTTTGAGAGGGAGAGTGAGAAGAAGAAAGCATGTCTTCCCAAGGGCAACTGCTTGGTGCTGTGCAGGATGACCCCCTGTAGCAGTGTCAGTGTAGCTTACAGGTGATGCAAAACCGAGAGGATCTCCCAGGTCAGTGCTGCAGGAACGTGGCAGTTTGAGGACCTTGCTACAGCTCTTGTTTTGAATATCACTGTTCCTCAGACAGGATGAGAGTTTTAGTTTCCATTAATGTTATCTTCAGGAAGAGATAACCATGGCAACCACTGCTGCTTTGCTGTTCTTTGCAAAATAAGTCTGTGACGTGAGAAGAAATATTTGCGAGGCTTCTTTGCTACCTTCCAAATGATTTTGCACATTCAAGTAAAAGAAAATAATCTCGGTTACTGAGATTCAGGGTTGGTTTTTTTCCCCCTCCTTCAGGGCCATTTGGAAAATGGAGGAAAGAACTGTACATGGGGACACTTGGGAGTTGCGGTGGTATGGATGTGAGATTTCAAGTAACTTGTCCGTGGCAAGAATGAGAGATCCTGTATTGTTCCATTGCATTTAGGGTATTCTGAAAATCAATCTCACAGTGGGTTTCCAGGTTATATAAAAGGCACTTAAAGGATCCTGGAAACACCACTGAGATCAGTTGGAGTCTTGTTCTATTAGAGCAGTAGAACCCGCCAGCCTTATTCCAGCACTTAGCCATCATCACGTTGCATCAGTTTCCGTAGGGCTTCAGCGTATATTTCGGTGCTGTCCTTTAGCATGGTTTGCTTTCCTGAACTAAGATGCCAAGGAGATTCCCTGTGTAATGCTCCTGTTAATATAGGTAAGTCATGTTAACAGTGATCACAGAGATAAAATGAAGTATCGTTCTGTGTAGCAAAGCTTTCAGAATGCAATTTGTTTGACGTGCTGCTTCAGAGCGCAGAGAGAAACGTCATGTTTCTTGTGATACTTCCAAGGGCCCAGTGTGTAAGGGCCATCCCTCCAACAGTCATGCCAACTTTTGTCAAATTCAGGTTTTCCATAGCAAACAGAAGAATTTTTCATCAAGATTTAAACTCTCTATCATAAGTTTGGAGCAAAAATGTCCTGACATGATAAAAAAAGGTTAGAGGACAGGAAAACCAATTCCATACCCAGCTCCGTTGCTGAGGCTCTTGGAGGGGGAAACTCATGACACATTTGGCTGTTTTATATACAACCAACCTGTGACACCGGTGGTAGAGAAGTAAGAATATGGTAGGGAAAACTATTTTTAGACTGTGGCAGAAATACTGATGCATACATACAGTACAGAAGCACCACAAAATGAAGGAAGGACGTACCAGTAATTCTACAAGACAAGAGGGTGCTCAAAAGGATCCTCATTATGCACAGTTTCCTTTTCTGCTACTATGGTAGTTCCCCTGACTGATGGGTTTTCAGATCTAATGCATCTGTTTTAGCCAGGTGACCCTGGATTAGATCTGTGCCTTTTGAATGCTTCACGAATAATAATCACATTACAGTATGAAGGACTGAGCAGCTGTTCTTTTCTCGTGCATGTCAATTTTGGTATTGATTTTTGTATTTATATAATTAGATGTGGAACAGTCACTTTTGCAAAATTAGACTTGTGCTAATACCAAGTGAGTTCTGACTTCAAGTGCCTTTCATTGTTTTATGCTCTATATTTGGCAGAACTTCTTCAATGAGCATGAATTAATTGCTTTACAGTATAATACAGTGGTTAGTTAAGCAACATCCTTTGGGAACAAGATCTCCTCATCTACCATGACCTCGCAGATGAAGTTGTAATAGCAGCTCCTTGGATTTCTTGCTACAGTATTTACCTGTTCAAGTGTCTGTACGTCTAAAAATTTTGCAGGCCCTATGTTGTTTGGGAATGGTACGTTAGAATGCTACCTCAAGTCAGGTAGCCCAGAACTGCATTCTGCTTTTGGCTAGGTTCATACGCAGGAGCTTACTTTTCATCCTTGTTTGCATCACTTAAAAAGCTTTGGAACGTATTCGGCCATGACTCAAGGGACGGTCAGAGACATAACTGCAGGCAGGTTACAAGCCCGGTAGTACTAGCCCGGGGAGGAGGCCTTGGACCATTTGCCTCTGGCTGACAATCAGGGCTCTTTAAACTAAGCCAGCTGACCGCACTGAAGCAGAAGATGAACAGTCACGTGAACTTTTCCACCAGCTGAGCTGTGGGGTTGCAACAAGCAGCCCTAGGGCAGGAATGTCTGATAGTGACACTGCTGTTTCTGTAGCGAACATCTAACCACAGTCCCAAACTAAATCCAGACGGAGCTAGTGATATCTGCTCCTAATTTCAACAAATGTTGAATTCACTCAAGTCAGCTGGGTAAGCTGTCAGCTTGTGTCAGTCCTTCCAGCTCCCTGGAGAGTGAGGTTCAGCTCTCAAGAGGTAGCTGAAAAACTTTCAACAAACCATTCTTCTTTTGGAAAAGAAAGATTGCTAAAGAGTAAATATTCCATGGCAATGGGTCGATTTTAATTTGTTTTATTTCGTTAGGATGATTAAAATTAGGATGCGAGTTGTGGATTGGAAATGACCTGAACCAAATTGCATACAAGCAAGCTTACTAGCTTAGTCAATATAGTCTTATGGGTGTGACTGTGTTGGGATGTAGGAGACCTTAACTTTGCTCTGCTGTGCTCTGCGTTACCGTGTTGTGTGGAGTTGTTTCTGCTGCTTTGCTCTTGGGGTTGCCTCTGTAAGGTAATTAGAAGAGATGGCCAGCACAAATGGTGCCTACTAGTGGTGGGGGCCTCTGGATGTTTCCAAACAACAGGTAATAATAACCACTAGGGGTAGGTTGCGTAAACACTCTTTAAAACCATTCCCTGCTTTTTCTGAATGAGCATGTGCTCATAAACTTCCCAGGCGTTTTCAGCTCTCAGACAAGTACTTCACTTTTCCAGTCTACAGGTCAGTGCCTACTAAATTACATTTAAACTTTGGAAAATAGGTTGGAGTGCTGCACACTAAAACTTCCCCATGATGTTAGGTGAATAAAGCTGGAGAAGTGTTTTTGTTTCTTGGTTTTGGGGTGTTTCCCCCCCCATAACTAGGGCTGTATGCCCTAATATGTTTTATTTTGGAGTAAATGGTGCTGGATTGATTTTGTGTCAAATGCTTATAAGTTATAAGCTCTACTGAAATACAAGAATCACTGCATATGTTGAAATAAAACTGACCTTCTCTTCCACCAAACTGCTCATTGACAGAGAGGAAGATTTAGAAAGTCCAGAGGCCGTCACCAGAGCAGCAGGAGGGGTAACAGCCACGAGTGGTGGTGGAGGTGGTGGTGGTGGCGGCTGCTGCTGCTGTTGCTGCTGAACCTGCTCATGGAGCCTTTTTGTGTAGCCAGTTCCATTTCTGAAGTTGTTCACTGCCTAGAGGTGTAAAAACATTTACGAAAAGGTCATACGAAACTTCAGTAGCTATACGAACAAAAGCCTCCACAGAGTAAAACTACTTGTGTATTCCTGTAAATGCTATCCATCCTAAAATAAATCAACATACAGCTATATGAACACATCACATCCAACACTGCTATTAATGACTGCTAGCTCTCTATTTCAAGTACTTCAGTGTTAACACCCAACTTGAAAGCGAGGCGACGTCCCCCTTGCTGGACCCCAAGGGGAAGCAGGGTGGGGTGGCAGTGGTCCTCCCCACCTGCCTACCAGAGAGTCCCGTGGAGGGTCCCTTGAAGGGTAGCCCAGAGGGTTCTCCGGAGAATCCCCTGAAGGGTCCTCTGGAGAGTCCTCTGCTGAGCCCCACGGCTGTCCCCCAGCATCATCCACCCCGCATGCCCCAACTGCTGGAGGAGGTGCTGTGGAGGCAGCCCCGGGTGGTTTTGACCCGCTTGCCGCAGCTGCCAGGCGTTGTCTCCTGCCGGGTGGTGCCCAGATCGGGAGAGGCGGGCGGCAAGCAGGCCAAGCGCCCTGCGCCAGCCAGCACTTCCAAGACGCAACGGATCTCCCCGTGGGACAACATCCCACCCAAGAAGAGGAAGAAGATGGTGGTGTGCCGGGTGGTAAAACGCTCAAAAACCCTGTGGGAGGGGAAGCCGGACGGGGATGTTAAACAAAAGCGTGACCTGAATTTGCCAGATTGTCTCTAAATAGTTGTAAGCTTCTGTAACAACAGAGAATGGATCTGAAAAGTAAATTTAGCCTTATTCGATTTAGTGTTGCTTAAGGAGATGTAAATGAATATTTTCTCCCCTTTCAGCTTTTTACAAACAGACTTTTCTTACAAGCAGTTTACGTAAAAGTCATCATGTTACCTGGCGTAGGAACTTGTTGGCAACTAAAGCGTCAGGAGAAACCTCTGTCTGATGACATGTTGGGCATGTATGTTCCTCAGACTCCAGTAGTGCTGTTCTAATACCTGTGTATAGTTAGAATCATCAAAAGACTTTTTAGCCAAACTAAGGAAATTTTGGGGGTTCCAATCAATTATAAAAACACATATATGATTAATGGATGAATACAGTCTTGAATTGAGAGCATGAAGCTATAAGGGTTCAATGGTGTAAAAAATCTCTAGTATGCAGCAAATAACTACAGTTTTGATATTTCAGTACTGTAACATTTGAAGAGGTAGAGTAGGCTGTGTCTTGATGTTTCAACTAGTCTTTTTTCCACTATCTAGCACAGTGAGAAGTCGCCAACCTCAAGGTTAGAGAATAAAACACATCTCAAAAAAGCATTGGTAGGTTTGAGTTCTGAAGGTTTTAACCAGCTCTCCAATGGAGAAGAACGTGGATTAAATGCCTAACTATCCCTTTGTTGCAGACCACAGTAAGTCACCAGAGTTGGCTACATACTTTTGTATGAGAGAAAGGGCTGTGGGCAAACTAAATGCATTCGGTATCTAATACTGTCATCACCTGCACAATTACGCACTCTCCTCATACGCGTCCTTCCGCATGTAAAGAGGATTTAACTAGATACGTCAAAAGGGAAAAAAGCTTTCTGCCTTTTTTTTAATATACAAGAGTCCTTTCCCATTCAGGGTACACTTAAGTATTAAATAGAAGTGGTAACAAAGCAATTTCGTTATCTCCTATATCTGCTTCCAGAAGATGGGATGTGATGTTTTGAAGCAACAAACGTGGGAGTAACACTTACATTCGTCATAATAACTGTTTCCACAGCAGGGAATAACAGCTGCATCAGTCATTAGATCTTTACAAATGAGACATAACAACTCATCTGGAATAGGATCGTCTGGGGAGGAGGAGGAGGACGGCTCCGCTGGTAAAAAGGGAGGCTTTTCCTTCTTTCCTCTAGCGTAAGCTTCCCTGGAGGGGGGTGGGGAAGGGAAAAGAAAAAAGTTAAAGAAGGGTCAAGGAAAACTTTTTCAAGCTTTGGCTTTTATCAAAGGAAGATAATAGTGGAATTCTTCTCACTCCACATTAGCCTTCCAAAATGTAGGCATTAACCTTAAAGTACTTTTCTATAGCCACAACGCTAGAAGAGGGAGGGGGAACAATTTTCCTTCTGCAGAACTCTCCCATTCATTGGATCAACTAAGAAATTAGCTCAGACTAGAAAAATAATTTTTTGACAGCTAGAAATCAGGTGAAATGAATCCCACCTCTCCTTTGCCCAAGGGTAAATGTAAATTGCAGGCTCAAGATCAAGTTAGTCTCCGAGTGATTACATTTTATAAATGGAAGAAGTTTACATTACAGCTTCTACGAACGGAGATCCATGACAGAAAAACAGAAGTGCTACCAAGTGCATTTTAAAACAGCCACTCTTGTCGGCACACAGTAGTATTTTCTTAGTTTATAGCAACAGGAAGACTTCAGTCTGTTTCACACATGGGATCTGATAAAAGTCTGAGGGGGAGGAAATCTCAGTCCAACAGCTGTTTGTTAAATTTCGCAAGAAGCCTTTGAAACATGAAACGGAAGCAAAACAAGCTTTCAAAGAGAACGACTCCACTGTACACACTGCTGAAATGTTTTGCAGAAATACAGATTCTTAGCATGCCACAAGTTTAACCAACTTCCAGGGGCATGAATAGTAGGACCACCCTATTGTAATATCAGAAAGTATCACAGATTTTAAGGTTAAGATACAACGACAATGCTTCTTCCCCTGTTATTGCAGGCGCTGGCCAACTTGGTTGCATTGCCACCCAGACATTTACGCATGGTTTTTCTCATTCACTTTTTGGTCAGTCCACTTAATTCCATACTTACGCATTAATAGTTGGTATCGCATATTTTCCAGAGTTTGTCAGCATAGCACCCTTTGTATTGGGATTGTTAACCTCCACCATGAAACTCCTTGGAATTCCTGTGCTCTTCTTAATTCTGGGAACAGACTCAAAATTTTTGTCCTGTTACAAAAAGAAATGCAGACATATCTCATCTTAAGTCCTCACACACTTAAAATGACATTTCAATGGTTATTTTAAGCAGCAAAAGCCTTTAATCCTCTCCTTTGACCTAGTGTAAGGGTTGCTCGACTAAAATACTTATTTTCCTGCATGAATATAGCCAGGATGTTCCAAAGGCTTGAGCAGTGTTTTGAGCTCAGTCGATATTCTTTGGCTTAACTTCAGGTTCCTTAAGGGTGAACTATCCCCCAGCTCACCATCTGCTCAGAGAAGAGACGCAAGCCCGCTCCTCCTGCACAGCGCAGTTCAGAGCGAGAGCCTCATCCAGTGCTCTGAACCACTCCCTGGGGAAACTTGTATTCACCATCTGTGCGTGACGCTTGAATTCATACCTCATGCGTCTACATTCAGTGACTAACGTTAAATGGCATGAACGCTCAACCAGAGGCTTGTGTAATTAAAACACGCAAATATTCAATAGATGAACATCTTGTTTTTATAGGAAATACTAAAAACTGTGAATTGTCATTAAAAAGAGTTAAAACCAGAAAAAAATCCAGTGATACTGAAATATATAAAAACAGGCCTGAAAGTTCACAAAGAAAGATCTATGGACATGTTTCATGTCTATGACCTAGAAAAAAGAAAATTTTACATTCAAAATGCCAGGTTTCCCTTGAATTTTGAAGGACTTTGCAACATTGCCACATAACCACTGTATTTCACCCCAAGAGAAACAATTCTTAATATGAGTATTCCTGTATTCGTGAAGTAACTGCCAAGGTAAAAAAACTAAAAATGAAGTAACACCAGAAGCCCCCCACAATCTTACCCCCTTTGTTGGGCAGTTCTTTATATAGTGGCCAGGTTTTCCGCAACGAAAGCAAGTATATGATGGTGGAGGTGGACCCAAGCGTTTCTTCAGGTAACTAAAAATTTTTGGGAATAAAAGAAAAAGGTATGCTTGTGTCTCTCTTGTTAGAACAAACATCTCTACCAGTTTTCCACAATCTTCAAAGACCAGGTTTGACATCATCAGTGCTTACTTGACTGGATCATATTCACGGCAAGACTGGATCATCACAGCTTTTATTTTATCTTCGTCGGAAGCATTGGCTTCGGCCAGATTGGCAGTCTGTGTGACAGGTAAGTATTTGACACACACGTCAGAAACACAGGTAAGCCCACACAGCTCCAGACACCACCACTCGCCCAGTCCTGTAAAGAGCAGCACAACGCTGGCCGAGGTTGCATGAACACAGCTGCTTATATACAGTAGAGCTGTCCTGAAGATGTTCTGGGGGGTCCTTATGCCATTACGTGGTGTTTAGGTGCCTGTAGCCTACTTGAAAAGAGCATTCTCGGGCACTCGCAGCCTCGGCCTCTGTTTGTACCTTGCATCAAGACTTGTGTAACCAATCCAGTTTTCTCCCAAGTGGACTGAAGCTATGTGTAGAACAAATTAAGCTATCCAGTGTTTTTAGACTGATTTTTAACCTCCAGACTATTTGAAGGAGAAGATATCCACTGCACGTTTAATTGAGAAAGATGTATGCAAGTACCATTATTTACATTTTGCAGCATTAAAAGGACACACAACTTAGGAGTCGGGGAAGTTGTTGCTGCTTGCTGAAATTCAGCTTCAGACACAGAAGCATTAAAAGGAATCAAGCTTTTTATAATTCCCCAGCAAGACAAAAGATTCTTTTCAGTAGAAATTTGACCACCATGTGCTGTAGGCAGTCCAGACGGCATGTTCCTCCCCTACGAACTCCTTCATATTAAGTGATTTAATGACAGTAAGCAAAACCTGCAGGTTTTTTCCAGTTGACCATGTCCTTTTAATGCACAAATTGTAATATAAACCTTATGCAGAGCTAGGTCTTCAAATTATTGAAGCCAGCTGACTTCTTTTAAGTAGTATTTCTTCACATGTTTTGATCACACACTAGTCCAGATACCAGCAGGTATCGAGGGAGTGACTGTAAATTATTTGGACCTTCAAGCACCTCTCATTCAGATCAACCACGCATGTTTTTGGTTTTAGATGCATTCATTCACAAAAGTAACCCACTAGTGTCAACATTTTATTAAATGGTTGTTTCATAGACACTATGAACTCATTTCCATTAACATTTACAGAAAACTTTACAGATACTTGACTAATTTGTTTGAACCCAAACAGTTTACAAAACACATCCAAACCCCTCAAAACATTACTAGGAATAGACCAAAATTCAAACGTGGCATTTAATGCAGAGTAATAATAAAACAGAAAACTTTTTACAACACATTGCCTCCATGCTAGGCCAGTCTGCACTGAAGAACTTAGAGTAAGTAACAGTTAGACTTGATCTAATGTTTGTAAATGTTTGGAAACAGCATGGACGTCGTGTTAGATTTGTCGATATTTGTTAACGTCGGTGCAACAGGTGGTATGAATCAATGCACAGACACCTCCTTGTTGCAGGGTAAGCATAGCAAGTACTAGACGATTTTGTCCTACTATCAAAGCTAAAGAAGAATTTTCCTGTTGCAAGGCTAAAGTGGCATCTACTGTGTGACTGTCTGTGGCTTCCATGGTAGCAGATGGATTTTTAAGAGCTCTTTCTAGTTCATTTACCCTGAGTCTGGGAACCAAGGTTCTGGTTGAACGTCTCCATCCAGAATCATGGAGGGTTCCTCATACACTGGGGTGAAGAGATGGAGGGTCAGATCTACGTATGCGGCAGGGGCTGCGTTAACCCCCCCGCCTCCCGCTGCACGAATAACTGCAGGCAGAGGCACTGTGAAACGAACATCAAACCTTTAATGAGTTAAGAAAGAAATAGAGCTATGGGAGAGGGCTGGGGCTGGAGTGGGTGGGTGCAGGTTGCATGTCGCAGGGATCTGTGCTCCACACCTTCTCTGTCAACCTATCAACAGCAGTCATGGGGGCATGGGACACTTTGTCCGCCGATGTCCCTCAGGGGTCTGGCTCGCTTGGTGGGCACGTTGTTGCCGTCGGATGCCCTCCGCTTGCTGCTGCCCGCTTGCTGCCTGCTGCTGCCCGCTGCCGCACCATCCCCGTCCGGCTTCCCCTCCCACAGGGTTTTTGAGCGTTTTACCACCCGGCACACCACCATCTTCTTCCTCTTCTTGGGTGGGATGTTGTCCCACGGGGAGATCCGTTGCGTCTTGGAAGTGCTGGCTGGCGCAGGGCGCTTGGCCTGCTTGCCGCCCGCCTCTCCCGATCTGGGCACCACCCGGCAGGAGACAACGCCTGGCAGCTGCGGCAAGCGGGTCAAAACCACCCGGGGCTGCCTCCACAGCACCTCCTCCAGCAGTTGGGGCATGCGGGGTGGATGATGCTGGGGGACAGCCGTGGGGCTCAGCAGAGGACTCTCCAGAGGACCCTTCAGGGGATTCTCCGGAGAACCCTCTGGGCTACCCTTCAAGGGACCCTCCACGGGACTCTCTGGTAGGCAGGTGGGGAGGACCACTGCCACCCCACCCTGCTTCCCCTTGGGGTCCAGCAAGGGGGACGTCGCCACCCCTGAGAAGGGGTCAGCGTCCCCCAGCATCACCACCGCCATGCGGTCCTCGGGGCAATTGTCCTCCACCCCGTACTCTGAGAAGTCGGGGGGCTGTTTGAGGAAGGCGGTGCTGGTGAGACTGTTGGAGATGTCGAGGACATGGGGGACGGTGTCCTCGCCGTCCCCCAGCCCCACCACTGACGCTTGCTCCTTGGGGCAGCCGCCCTCTGCCACATACTCAGAGAGCTTGTTGAGGAAGGCGGTCAAGGTGGTGATGTTGGGGTCATCAGGGACGGTGTCCTCACTGTCCCCTGGCACCGTTGCTGCTGCTTGCTCCTTGGAGCAGCCGCCCTCTGCCCTGTATTCCAAGAGGTCAGGGAACTTGTTGAGGCAGGTGGTCAAGTAGGAGACGCTGGGGGCATCGGGGACAGTGTCCTCGCTGTCCCCCAGCCCCGCTGCTGCCGCTTGCTCCTTGGGGCAGCTACCCTCCACCACGTACTCTGAGAAGCCAAGGAGCTTGTTGAGGAGGGTGGTCAAGCAGGGGCTGTTGGGAACTTTGGGGACATCGGGGATGGTGTCCTGCCCATCCATGGTGTCAAGCCAGGCGAGCATATCGGTGATGTCCATGGTGAACGACTGATCATCCTGAAACTGCAGGTTGTCCCCTGCCAGCTCAGGAAAGGCCTCGGCGAAGGCGTCTGGCCCCAGCTCGGGCAGGTCCAGGGGCTTCTCTGGGATGGTCACCCCTGCTGAAAAAGCAATCAAAACCAGCCCAACCCCGGGGCGATGCAAGCTTTCCTCAGCTTGGCCGCCCGCCTGCAGGTTCTGCCACCCCCAAACCTCACCTTTGGGCTTTGTCTTGGTTCTGCTGGTTGGCAGAGCCGGGCTGGGCCGGTGGGGGCTTGTGGCGAGGACGCTGTCCTCGATGACCACCACGTCATTGTCAGAGGCCTCCAATGGCTTCTGGGTGCTGCCGGGCAGGGTGTGGACCTCAGGGAGGCCCTGCACCCAGTACAGGGGCTCCCCATGGACCACGGCCCACGGCCCCAGCCCCATTGGCTGGTGGGGCACCAGCGTCCCTGTCACCACCTGCTGTCCCCAGCCATAGGCAGGGGGACAGGGAGCAGGCACACAGGGGAGCTGCACCCCGCCGGGGAGCTGCACCACCTGCCCCAGGGCCCCCAGGGGCCCTGGCACCCCCTGCCAGATGGTGGCCTGTGCTGGCTGGTAGGTGATGGTGTGGACCTGGGCAGGCTCAGAGGACACCAGCAGCCCTGAGACAGGGGGCAGCACACCGGCAGTGACCGGTGGCGGCATGGCCAGGGTGGTGAAGCTCATGCCGGGGACCTCCGATGCCATTGGCAGCTGGAGAGGAAACCTCTCTGTTGGGGGAAGCTAAGAGGGCTGATGGGGTGAGATGTTGGTGGGCAGAGCCGGTTAGGGGGTGTTGTGGTTTAACCTGGCAGGCAGCTAAACACCACACAGCCCTTCGCTCACTCCCCCCCCCCCACAGTGGGATGGGGGAGAGAATCGGGAACGACACCAGTCCCAAGGCCTCTCTCAACACTCCAGACCTCGCGAACTCAGTCAGCCGGAGTGCAGGCACGAGCCGGCTGGGTGAGACTCTGCGCCCAAATATAAGCAGCAAGGGACACCTGGTCACAATCCATTGCTCGGGATGTCACAGTCCATCACTAGGTGACATCACAGTCCATCGCTTGGAGACATCTCAGTCCATCCCTCGGTGACAACAGAACCCATCGCTCAGGGACGCGGTGACATCAGAACCCATTGCTTGGTGACATCACTGTCCGTTGCTCAGGGACGTCACAACAGGCCATCCTCACCCACGGCGCTCACCCTGGCAGCGCTGTGGCCCCAGCACATGCGTCTGGGTTACGGCAGCGCCACTGCCCACTCCATCCCCCCATCTCGTGTCTTGTTCAGAGGAAATACAGAATGGCAGTGTCACTCTCTTCTTCTATGATCTGCCTGCTGATGGCGTCGGAGGTGCCCAGCGTGAGCTTCACCACTCTGGCCATGCCGCCACCAGGCATTGCCTGTGTGCTGCCCCCTGTCTCGGGGCTGCTGGTGTCCTCTGAGCCTGCCCAGGTCCACACTGTCACCTACCAGCCAGCACAGGCCACCATCTGGCAGGGGGTGCCAGGGCCCCTGGGGGCCCCGGGGCAGGTGGTGCAGCTCCCACCCATGGTGCAGATCCCCCGCGGGGTACTGCTCCCCACCATGGTGCAGCTCCCCTGTGTGCCTGCTCTCTGTTCCCGCTATGGCTGGGGACAGCAGGTGGTGATGGGGATGATGGTGCCCCACCAGCCGATGGGGTTGGGGCCCTGGGCTGTGGTCCAGGGGGAGACCCTGTACCCCACGGGCTCCCACCCGCTGCACGTCCCTGCCCACCCCGCCTCCTGCCACCCCACCCCCTGCAGCTCAGCACTGGGTGCAAGGGCCTCCCTGTGCTCCACACCGTGCCCAGCAGCACCCAGAAGCCATCGGAGGCCTCAAACAAGGACGGGGTGGCCACTGAGGACAGTGTCCCTGCTGCCAGCCCCCACCAGACCACCCTGGCTCCACCAACCGGCAGAACCACGACGAAGCCCAAACGTGAGATTTGGGGGGTGGCAGAGTCTGCAGGTGGGCAGCCAAGCTGAGGAAAGCTTGCATCAGCCCGGGGTCGGGTTGGCTTTGTTTGCTTTTTCAGCAGCGGTCACTACCCAGGCAGCCCCAGGGAAGCCCGTGGACCTGCCCGAGCAGGGGCCAGCCACCTTCGCTGAGGCCTTTCCTGAGCAGGCAGAGGACACCACCATCAACAATATGCTCACCTGGCTTGACACCACGGACAGTGAGGACACTGTCCCCGATGTCCCCAACAGCCCCACCTTGACTGTGTTCCTCCATGAGCTCCCTGACCTCTCTGAGTACGTGGCAGAGGGCGGCTGCTCCAAGGAGCAAGCGGTGATGGCGGGGCTGTGGGACAGCGAGGACACCGTCCCTGATGTGCCCGACTTGACTGCTTTCCTCAATGAACTCCCCGACCTCTCCGAGTATATGGCAGAGCGCGGCTGCCCCAAGAAGCGAGCGGTGGCAGTGGGGTTGGGGGACAGCGAGGACACTGTCCCCAATGTCCCCGATGCCCCCAACCTGACGACCTGTCTCAACGAGCTCCCCTACTCCCTGGGGCCCAAATTAGGGACATCAACACAAGACTGAAGAACCTAGTTCAAACTTCTGACTACTATCCATTTCTGCTCCTTCACGTGGGTACGAATGATGTCACTACAGAAAGTCTGAGGTCAATCAAAAGAGACTTCAGAGCCCTGGGAAGAAGTCTAAAAAATTCGGGAGCACAGGTAGTATTTTCCTCAGTCCTCCCAGTAATGGGGGGATACTCTGGAAGAAAGAGGCAAGCCCAGGATGTCAATACCTGGCTCCAGGACTGGTGCCTCCACCAAAACTTGGGCGTTTGAAACCATGGAAGAGCCTTCGAAAGACAAGGTCTGTTGGGGCCTGACAGGATCCACCTGTCCTAATCGGGAAAAGGGGTCTTTGGGCATAAGCTGATGGGGCTGATCAAGAGCATTTTAAACTAGAATTAATGGGGGAAGGGGATGCCCACAGGACTGCAGTAGGTAAGCCAAGGGTTGGCGTGGCATCACCTGAGGGTGGCAGTACTGGTGGGATCAGTTACACTGCTCCTGGGAGCACAGAGGGCACAGGAGCAGATCTGAAATGCTTGTGCACCAACGCAGGCAGTATGAGAAACAAACAGGATGAACGGGAAGCCTTGGTCCGTTCCCAGAGCTACAATGTCATCGGTATTAGTGAGACTTGGTGGAACGAGTCCCATGCCTGGACTGCAGGGATTGAGGGCTACAGGCTGTTCAGGAGGTGTAGGCAGGGCAGGCGAGGTGGAGGTGTTGCACTCTATGTAAGGGAGAGGTTTGCTTGCACAGTCCTTACAGTTAGTGATGATGTGGTTGAGAGCCTCTGGGTGAGGATTAGGGGGATGGAAAACAGAGGAGATGTCGTAGTGGGTGTCTACTACCCATCACCCAGCCAGGATGTTAGCACTGATGAGTTATTCTACAGGCAATTAGGAGACATTTCTGGGTGGGTAGCCCCTGTCCTTATGGGAGATTTCAACTTCCCAGACATCAGCTGGGCATATCGTACTGCTATGAGAAGCAGGTCTTGGAAATTCTTGTAGTTTGTAGGAGAGAACTTCTTGTCACAGGTACTCGGTGAGCCAACTAGGAAGATGCCCTCCTAGACTTGCTATTTGTGAATAGAGAAGGACTCGTGGGGGATGTGGTGGTAGGTGGCTGTCTTGGCCACAGTGATCACAAAATGGTTGAGTTCAAACTTGTCAGTGTAATGAGAGAAAAGGACAGCAGAGTTGCTACCTTGGGCTTCAGGAGAGCAAACTTCAAGCCATTCAGCAGAGTACCCTGGGAATCTGCTTCTGAGGGCTTAGGAGTCCATGAGTGCTGGTCAGTCTTTAAGAAGCACCTTTGAGAAGCACAGGAGCAGGCAATTCCACTGTGTCATAAGCCAAGCAAGCAAGGCAGAAGGCCAGCTTGGCTGAAGAGGGAACTCCTCGTGGAGCTCAAGAGGAAAAAGGAATTGTATGCTTTCTGGAAGCAAGATCAGGCTTCGCAGGAAGATTACAGAGCCGTGGTTCATTTATGCAGGGAGAAGACATGAAAGGCCAAAGCTCAATTAGAGTTGAAACTGGCCAGTGTTGTTTCAGATAACAAGAAGGGCTTTTTAAAGTATGTTAATGGCAAGAGGCGGTCTAAAGAAAACATTGGAGCGATACTTGTTGAAGATGGTCATCCGACTAATAGGGATGAAGAAGCAGTGGAGGCGTTCAATGCTTTTTTTGCCTCAGTCTTTAATAATATTGATAGACTTTGGGCTGCCCGGTCCCCTGAGTTGGAGGACCACGAGTGTGGGAACAGGGACTTTCCTTTTGCGGACACTGCAATTGTCAGGGACCAGCTGTATCAGCTGAATGTTCACAAAACCATGGGGCCTGGTGGGATTCATCCCAGAGTTCTGAAGGAGCTAGCAGATGTTACAGCAGGACCCCTCTCTATCATCTACCAAAGGTCTTGGGAGTCTGGGGAGGTCCCTGCTGACTGGAAGCTAGCCAATGTTATTCCACTCTACAGAAAGGGCGTAAGGGAAGACCCAGGGAACTACAGACCTGTTAGTCTAATCTCAGTTCCTGAAATAATTATGGAGAAGATTATACTGGATGCTATTGAAAGGCATTTAAAGGGCAATGCAATCATCAGGCAGAGTCAACATGGGTTCACAAAAGGAAAGTCCTGTTTAACCAATTTGATATCCTTCTACGATAAGGCCACCCGCCTCGTGGATGAAGGGAAGGTGATGGACATAGTTTTTCTGGATTTTGGTAAGGCTTTTGATGCTGTCCCTCACAGCATCCTTCTGGAGAAGTTGTCCAACTGTGGGATGAGCAGGTTCACAGTGCGCTGGGTGAAGAACTGGCTGGAGGGCAGGGCTCCAAGGGCTGCAGTGAATGGGGCTACATCTGGCTGGTAACCAGTCACCAGCGGTGTTCCTCAGGGCTCAACCCTAGGGCCAGTGCTGTTCACTATTTTGATCAATGATCTGGATGCAGGAGTTGAATGCACCATTAGCAAGCTTGCTGACGATACCAAACTGGGAGGTGCTATTGACTCTCTTGAGGGACAAGGGGCCTTGCAGCGGGATCTAGATAAATGGGAGCATTGGGCAATCATCAACGGCATGTGTCGTGGTTTAATTTCACTCGGCAAATAAGCACCACGCAGCCGCTTGCTCACTCCCCCGCCCCCAGTGGGATGGGGGAGAGAATTGGAAGAGCACAAGTGAGAAAAACTCGTGGGTTGAGATAAAAACAGCTTAATAATTGAAATAAAATGATAATAATAATAATATAATAACAATAATAATAATAATACACAAAGCAAGTGATGCACAGTGCAATTGCTCACCACCCGCCAGCCGATGCCCAGCCAGTCCCCGAGCAGCGGCAACCCCCTGGCCAGCTTTCCCCAGTTTATGTACTGAGCATGACGTCACATGCTATGGAATGTCCCTTTGGCCAGTTTGGCTGTGCTCCCTCCCAGCTTCTTGTGCACCTCCAGCCTTCTCAGTCGGTAGAGCATGGGAAGCTGAAAAGTCCTTGGCTAGTGTAAGCATTACCTAGCAACAACTAAAACATCGGTGCGTTATCAACTTAGTTCTCATCCTAAATCCAAAACACTGTACCAGCTACTAGGAAGGAAATTAACTCTATCCCTGCCGAAACCAGGACAATATCCACCCCTTATTCTATACCATCTGCGTCATGCTCAAGTCTCATATTTTCCAGTACATTTTCATTAATCACCACCCCCTTTTTTATATACACACACACACACACACACACACACACACACACAGAGATATCATTCCCTTCATCTGTGGGCCATCCCTCTAAAATGTTCGGTGAGTTCATTTAGTCCATGACTTCGGGCTCCATCTGTCATAATAATCTTTCAGGGCAGGAAAAATGGAGATGGTATGTGGTGTTGGAAGTCAGTTCTGGTACCATCATCACTGTGCTTTGCTTGGTTTCACTGAAGTTATTCTTCATTAGTCTGGGTGATTCTTATTGTAATAACATTAGTATGGCATATAATATTATTAGTATTATTAGTATATCTGTGTATTATTAGTATAACTATTATAACTATAATTAGTACTTAACATCACATAATTCAGATCATTGGCTATTCTCACCCAAAATCAAATCCCCTTGAGGTACACATCGGACTTCCCCATCCTTCCGCATTATCCACCAAGTGCACCCAGGTCCTTGAGCAAAAGCAATCCCACGGATGGGTCTGCCTCTACCCGAGGCAGGAATAACCCAGACTGTCTTCCCCAGCATATTTTTTGTGTGCACTACAGGGACTTTATTCCCATCTACAGTACGTAAAAGTTCTGACTGGGCAGGGCCTGCTCAATTGGCAGATCCCCGAGTGTTGACTAACCAGGTGGCCTTTGCTAAATGCGTATCCCAATGTTTGAACGTCCCACAACCCATTGCTCTCAGCGTAGTCTTTAACAGTCCATTGTATCGTTCCATTTTCCCAGAGGCTGGTGCATGACAGGGGATGTGATACACCCACTCAATGCCGTGCTCTTTGGCCCAGGTGTCTATGAGGTTGTTTCGGAAATGAGTCCCGTTGTCTGACTCAATTCTTTCTGGGGTGCCATGTCGCCATAGGACTTGCTTTTCAAGGCCCAGGATAGTGTTCCGGGCAGTGGCATGGGGCACGGGATATGTTTCCAGCCATCCGGTGGTTGCCTCCACCATTGTAAGCACGTGGCGCTTGCCTTGGCGGGTTTGTGGGAGTGTGATCTAATCGATCTGCCAGGCCTCCCCATATTTATATTTCAGCCATCGTCCTCCATACCAAAGAGGCTTTAACCGCTTGGCTTGCTTGATTGCAGCGCATGTTTCGCATTCATGGATAACCTGCGGTATAGTGTCCATGGTCAAGTCCACCCCTCGATCACGAGCCCATCTATATGTTGCATCTCTTCCTTGGTGACCTGAGGTGTCATGGGCCCACCGAGCTAGAAATAATTCACCCTTATGTTGCCAGTCCAGATCCACCTGAGCCACAACAACTTGTCGCATAGGACTCCATACAGCAGCTTTCCACCTCCGATGCTTTCCCACAAGACGACAGGACCCATCAGTGAACAGTGCATATTGCTTCTCATTTTCTGGTAGTTCATTATACAGTGGGGCCTCCTCAGCACGCATTACCTCCTCCTCTGGTGATATTCCAAAATCTTTGCCCTCTGGCCAATCCATGATCACTTCCAGGATTCCTGGGCGACTGGGGTTTCCTATTCGAGCCCATTGTGTGATCAGTGCGACCCACTTACTCCACGTAGCATCAGTTGCATGATGTGTACAGGGGACCCTCCCTCTGAACATCCAGCCTAGCACCAGCAGTGCTAGGTGCTGTGCTTCAGTGCTGATCACTTCTGAAGCAGCTCGAACCCCTTCACATGCTGCTAATATCTCTTTTTCAGTTGGAGTATAGCGGGCCTCGGATCCTCTGTATCCCCAACTCCAAAACCCTAGGGGTCGACCTCCAGTCTCCCCTGGTGCTTTCTGCCAGAGGCTCCAGGTAGGGCCATTCTCCCTGGCTGCGGTGTAGAGCACATTTTTTACATCTTGTCCTGCCCGGACTGGCCCCAGGGCTACTGCATGAACTATCTCCCGTTTAATTTGTTCAAAAGCTTGTCGTTGCTCAGGGCCCCATTTGAAATCGTTCTTCTTTCGGGTCACTTGATAGAGAGGGTTTACAATCAGACTGTAATTTGGAATGTGCATTCTCCAAAAACCCACGACGCCTAAGAAAGCTTGTGTTTCCTTTTCGCTAGTTGGTGGAGACATGGCTGTTATTTTGTTGATCACATCCATTGGGATCTGACGACGTCCATCTTGCCATTTTATTCCTAAAAATTGGATCTCCTGTGCAGGTCCCTTGACCTTACTTTGTTTTATGGCAAAACCGGCCTTCAGCAGGATTTGGACTATTTCCTTCCCTTTTTCAAAAACTTCTCCTGCTGTGTTGCCCCACACGATGATGTCATCAATGTATTGCAGGTGTTCTGGAGCTCCACCCTGTTCTAGCGCAGTCTGGATCAGTCCATGGCAAATGGTAGGGCTGTGTTTCCACCCCTGGGGCAGTCGGTTCCAGGTGTACTGGACGCCCCTCCAAGTGAAAGCAAATTGTGGCCTGCACTCTGCTGCCAAAGGGATTGAGAAAAACGCATTAGCAATATCAACTGTGGCATACCACTTGGCTGCCTTTGACTCCAGTTCGTATTGAAGTTCTAGCATGTCCGGCACAGCAGCACTCAGCGGTGGCGTGACTTCATTTAGGCCACGATAGTCTACTGTTAGTCTCCACTCTCCATTAGACTTCCGCACTGGCCATATGGGACTGTTAAAGGGTGAGCGAGTCTTGCTGATCACTCCTTGGCTCTCCAGTCGACGAATCAGCTCATGAATGGGAATCAAGGAGTCTCAGTTGGTGCAATATTGCCGCCGGTGCACTGTGGTGGTAGCGATTGGCACTTGTTGGTCTTCGACCTTCAGCAGCCCCACAACAGAGGGGTCCTCCGAGAGACCAGGCAAGGTGGACAGCTGTTTAATTTCCTCCGTCTCCAAGGCAGCTATACCAAAAGCCCACCGGTACCCTTTTGGGTCCTTGAAATACCCTATCCTGAGGTAGTCTATGCCAAGGATGCACGGAGCATCTGGGCCAGTCACAATGGGGTGCTTCTGCCACCCATTCCCAGGTAGACTTACTTCGGCTTCCAATACAGTTAGCTGTTGGGATCCCCCCGTCACCCCAGAAATACAGATGGGTTCTGCCCCTATATATCTTGATGGCATTAGGGTGCACTGTGCACCGGTGTCTACCAGAGCCTTATACTTCTGTGGGTCTGATGTGCCAGGCCACCAAATCCACACAGTCCAGTAAACCCGGTTGTCCCTTTCCTCCCCCTGGCTGGAGGCAGGGCCCCTCTAATCCTCATCACAGTACTCATTTCTCACTTCTTGTACGTACAAGTCAGAAGTTTCTTCATTAAGATCAGGAGTAAGATCAGCCCTTCTACTCTCTCTGGGGAACTGCCCGCTGGAAACTGGCGCAACAATTTTCCTGGAAGAACCTCCTTCTGTGATTGTTTTCCCTTGCAATTCACGTACCCGTGCCCCTAGGGCTGAGGTAGGTTTTCCATCCCACTTCCTCATGTCCTCTCCGTGGTCACGCAGATAAAACCGTAGGGTGCCCCGTGGTGTGTACCCTTTATATTCTCTCTCTTGAGCAAAAGAACGCTGACTCCTAATAGCCGAGATATTGGTCTGTACAGGTAGGGAGTAGGAGCTATCCTCTCTGAGTTGCTAGATCTCCCGGGACAGTTTTTCGGACAGTTTCTCCACAGCCGAGACGAGGGAGGAGGAAAAACTCCTCATATTGCCGGAGTTGACTAGCCAATTCATCCACTGTTTGTTCCTCTCCATCTTTCCAGGTCATCACTGCCAATGAATTGGCGTATGACGATGGTGCGCTCCTTATAAACTTCCGCCACATGGGTCGTGTGCACTTGACTTCGTCTGGATATTTGGATAGTTGTTCATTGTCCAGGTCATCATAAATCACCTCCAGCACAGCTAATTCTCTCAGAAACTGGATACCCTTCTCCATGGTGGCCCACTTGCTTGGGTGACATAAAATATCTTCCTTGAAGGGATGCCTTTCCTTCATGCTTGACAAGAGTCGCCTCCAAAGGCTGAAGACTCGTGTCCCTTTTCCAATCGCTTTGTCAATGCCCCCTTCCCTAGAAAGGGATCCCAGCTGCTTGGCTTCTCTACCCTCTAATTCCAGGCTACTGGCCCCATTATCCCAGCATCGGAGCAGCCAGGTGACAACATGCTCGCCTGGACAGCGGCTGAAATCTTTTCGTATATCTCGCAGCTCACTCAGGGATAGAGATCGGGTGGTCACTGCCTCGTTTATGAGTTCTTCCTCTTCCTCCTCCCCGATCAGCGGCCGGCTTTCCTCCTCCCGTTCTCGTGATGGCCCTTCTCTAGGGTCATCTGTGTCGTATACTTCTTCCTCCGGTTCCCTTTTAGAAGAAGTTTCTTCCTCCCTTACTAAACGAGCCGACTTCTGCTTCCAAAATTTCTTCTTGTGTACAGGGGCGACTGATACCGGCACAGGCTGGTTCTTTGGTTCAGCCACAGGGCCTGTTGCTGGGGTTGGAGTGGCCGCAGTGCAAGTGCATGTCACCAGAGTCTGAGTGGCCGCAGGGCCTGTTGCCAGAGTCTGAGTGGCCACAGGGCCTGTCGCCGGGATTGGAGTGGCCGCAGTGCATGTCGCCGGGGTTGGAGTGGCCGCAGGGCCTGTCGCCGGGGTTGGAGTGGCCGCAGGGCCTGTCGCCGGGATCGGAGTGGCCGCAGGGCCTGTCGCCGGGATCTGAGTGGCTGCAGTGCATGTTCCCAGGGTCTGAGTGGCCGCAGAGCCTGTCGCTGGGGTTGGAGTGGCCGTAGTGCGTGTTGCCCGGGTTGGAGTGGCCGCAGGGCCTGTTGCCGGCGTCTGAGTGGCTGCACGGCATGTCGCTGGGGTCGGAGTGGCCACAGGGCGCGTTGCCCGGGTCTGAGTGGCCGCAGTGCATGTCGTTTTGCTGTCAGAGCCAGAGACCTTCTCTTCCCTTTGAGGGTACTGAATGGTGTTGAACAGGGCTTGGTAGGCATGGGCCAGGCCCCAGCACGTTGCAATGATCTGCATCTCTCTGGAGTTGCCAGGGTGACAGCATACTTTTTCCAAATATTCTACTAACTTTTCAGGATTCTGCACTTGCTCAGGGGTGAAGTTCCAAAACACTGGGGGTGCCCATTGTCCTAGGTACTTGCCCATCTTGTCCCACACACCCTGCCACTCATAACTATTCAGCCTTGGGGCAGATCTCTGGATGATATTCTTAAATTGCTTACCAACTTTAGACAAAACCGAAACAATATTCCCAAGAAGTATTAATAGAAGTATCTATAACTGCCCAAGGATGTTCAAAATACTGAAAAGTTACTGTAATGAAGGAGGAAACATCATAGAAGAAGGTAGTGACACTGCCATTCTGTATTTCCTCCGTAAAAAAACTCTCAGAAAAGTCACTGTGATTGCTAGTTGTCTCCACGAAATGGTATCTGTGGTACAGTAACGGCTTCATTGCGAAGTTTACATACCACACTAACGTCAAAGTCAATGTTCTAAAAACAAACCTCACAAGTGAGACATCACTATTCACTGCAGACCACAGCAAACTGCAAAACCCAACACCAATCTTTAACATGTACAGCAGGAAAAAGAGCGCGATGCAGATTATACAAATCAATATCGAGAACAGAGAAACCAACATTGTGACCCACAACTATTAACAGATATAAGTTCCTTAATACACTCCGGTTAATCTGTTATTATCTCAAACCCTTCGTGCCCCACGCTGGGCGCCAAAAAGGACTGTCGTGGTTTAATTTCACTCGGCAACTAAGCACCACGCAGCCGCTCGCTCACTCCCCCCAGCCGGTGGGATGGGGGAGAGAATTGGAGGAGCACAAGTTAGAAAAACTCGTGGGTTGAGATAAAAACAGTTTAATTGAAATAAAATGATAATAATAATATGATAATAATAATAATACACAAACCAAGTGATGCACAGTACAATTGCTCACCACCTGCTGACCGATGGCCAGCCAGTCCCTGAGCAGCGCCCCCCCCCGGCCACCTTTCCCCAGTTTACGTACTGAGCATGACGTCACATGGTATGGAATGTTCCTTTGGCCAGTTTGGCTGTGCCCCCTCCCAGCTTCTTGTGCACCTCCAGCCTTCTCAGTCGGTAGAGCATGGGAAGCTGAAAAGTCCTTGGCTAGTATAAGCATTACCTAGCAACAACTAAAACATCGGTGCTTTATCAACTTTGTTCTCATCCTAAATCCAAAACACTGTACCAGCTACTAGAAAGGAAATTAAGTCTATCCCTGCCGAAACCAGGACAGCATGAAATTGAACAAGTCCAAATGCCGGATTCTGCACCTGGGATGGAATAACGCTGGGCACAAGTCTAACCTGGGAGAGGAGTGGCTGGAGAGCAGTCCTGCAGAAAGGGATCTGGGCATGCTGGTTGGCAGCAGGCTCAATAGGAGCCAGCAGTGTGCCCAGGCAGCCAAGAGGGCAAACTGCATCCTGGGGGGCATCAAACACAGCAAAACCAGCTGGTCAAGAGAGGGGATTGTCCCGCTGTATTCAGTGTTGGTGCGGCCTCACCTGGAGTTCTGTGTGCGGTTCTGGGCCCCACCATTTAAGAAGGACATTCAGGTCCTCGAATGTGTCCAGAGGAGGGCAACAAAGCTGGTGAAAGGGCTGGAAGGCATGTCCTCTTGAGGAGCGGCTGAGGACTCTGGGTTTGTCTCCTTTGGAGAGAAGGAGGCTGAGGGGCGACCTCACTGCTCTCTACAGCTTCCTGAGGAGGGGACGTGGAGAGGGAGGTGCTGATCTCTTCTCCCTGGGATCCAGGGACGGGATGCCTGGGAAGGGGTCAAAGCTGCGCCAGGGGTGGTTCAGACTTGACATGAGGAAGCATTTCTTTACCAAGAGGGTGTTCAAACCCTGCAGCAGGCTTCCTGGAGAGGTGGTCGATGCCCCAAGCCTGTCAGCGTTTAAGAGGAATTTGGACACTGTCCTTAATAACATGCTCTAGCTTTTGGTCAGCCCTAAAGTTTGTGTTCTGGGATTCTTCTTTTCTTTCGTTTTCCTCCTTCTCTCAAGCAGAACAACTCTCTGTGGGCCCCGAGAGCTGCGGGCGGTGGTGGTGCAGCTGCTCCAGGGGACGGGAGTTTTGGGGCAAGGACAATGCTCAGGGCAAGATGCTGAGCAGCAGCGGCACAGGGAGCCGTGCCATGCCGTGCTGACGCAAACAGGACTGTGCCTGCCTGGGGTCTAAACCAGCTCCCACCACCCCAGCGGCATCGCTGGGACTGCCCTAAGGTGGGGCTCAGCCCCTCCCGACCTTCGGCGCTGGGGGACTGCCCCGACGGGGACCTCACCCTGCACCTTCTGCAAGCCAGACCCAGAAAGGTGAGGCCGCTTCCTGAAGACACCGTTGGCTGCATCGGCCCCAAGTTGTGGAGCTTGGGTGGGAAATGGTCAATAAAGAGAGATGAGGTTTCCAGGCACTTTCTGCCCAGTGCAACGACTTTATTTTCAATTTTATTTCCCCCCGTCGGGGTCTTGCAGCTGCCCAGGGTGCAGCCAGACAAGGGGAGCAGGGTCCCTGCCTGGCCTGCAGCTCCCACCCTTGGCATTATTGGGGTGATCTGGGGTTATTTTACTGTGCCAGTGAGGCAAAGCCAGGCTCCGGAGCTGAGCGCAGTGGGACCCAAGGAAGGGCGTGATTGTCTTGAGGCTTTTAAGGGCTTTGCACTGAGCCCTGTCCTCACTGGAGGGGATGCTGGTTGTGTTCCAGATGAAGGCATTGCAGCCCTTGTTGTGGTGTGTGTCCATCCTGCCTCTGGCCCCCCAGGTCTGTCCTTGACCCAGGGCCTCAGTGCTGCTTTCTGCGTGGGGCTGTCCCCATGAGTCCTACAGGGCCCCATCTGTCCTGGCTCCACCGCCAAAGGGCTGCTTCCCCTGGGGAAGGGGACAGGGGAATCACCCCCCACCACTGCCTGCCCCGCTGGCGGTGACACAGCCCTGGGGGCAGCTCGGTGCCCTTCAGGGTTTGCCAGCTCTGATCTGGGGCTCAGCGGGGCTTTTGCACCCCTTGGGTGCTGTTTCCCAGTGCCCCCTGGCTGGAGCCACTGCTCTCCCCTGATGGTTGTAGGGTGTGAGGTGTCACAGTTGGCCCTGGGGGATCCCAGGGGCTGCCCAGGCCAGGGGGGTACCGCAGCCCCCGTGGCCCCACAGGGCAGAACCCTGCAGAGAAGCGGCGCCGTGGCCAAGCGTGCTGGTGGCTGGTGGAGGTGGGTTGGTGCTCATCCACTGGATGCAGAAGACCTGGGAGTCGAAGAAGCAGCTGCATGGAGCCATCTGCAGACCTGCGTGGGTGAGTGGGGGTATGCTGTGCCGGGGAGACCCTCCAGGGGCACCTGCCGAGCTGGCCCTGATTGCTGACGTCCCCCGGATCTGTGCTAGGTACATGGGGACCTTGTGGCTGGGGCACTTCCCACAGTGTGAGCTGCTGTGCCAGTGGGACAGGGTTGCAGACTGGGGAGAAGACTCACTCATAGGAGGTGAAATGGGACAGATGGCCATATCTGCTGGGGGTGCCACATCTGCTGGGGGTGCTGGGGGTGCCTGGGGTGCCCAGGCTGCAGGGAAGGGCTGCTCCTGCCCATGCAGCCAGCACAGCTTGGCTGAGCCTGAAAGAGAGCCCGGCGTGATCGCCGGTGGTGACCTCCGCTCCTTCCCCCAGGAGTGTCCCCGGGCTGCAGGGGTCAGGGTCAGTCCCTGCCTTGGTTTCGGGATGGACAAAAGGCTGAAGCAGCCGGGGCACTGGGGGAGCCCAGGGGCCATGCGGTGGTAGCTGCAGGGCTGGCAGCACCACGTCCGTTCTGTCTGTTGGCTGCTAAGGACTCTCTGGGGTTGCTGGCTCTGGCCTTCTGTTTGGGCAACTCCCAGGAGGCAATGTGGGGGCTCCCCGTGTTCCACCCCACCCCCAACAGCCTCCCCAGCTCCTCATGGGGACGGAAAAGGTTAACAAAAGAGGAACAGTCAGTGGCTCAATGCCCAAGTGGAAACCAGCAAGGAGCGGTGTCCCTCAAGGGTCCATACTGGGACCGATACAGTTTAATATCGATGGCATGGACAGTAGGATCGAGTGCACCCTCAGCCAGGTTGCAGGTGACACCAGGCTGAGTGGTCTGTCGATACGCTTGAGGGAAGGGATGCCATCCAGAGGGACCTGCTTGCTTTTCTCCAAAACAGAGGCCTTTCACATCCCAGAGAGGGGAAAGAAACACCCAAACCAAAAAAAACCCAACCTTTCTTGTAAGAAAGATCCAAAATGGAGCAGGAGGTACAGAGCATAACAGACCTTTCAGGAGGAGTTGTTTCAGGGAGAGTTTTCTGCTCACAAAGCCCCAGAGCCCCTGAGAAGAAAACTGATCATGACTACAGCCTCTGAAGACCATTTTCCCCTCCTCTGTTCTTACTCAGGGTTTACACCCAAGGCTTGAACGTCCAGGTTCTGCAGCTGCTGTACACCCTTGCACAGATCCAACACAGCGTGAACTGCATCACTCCCCCCCAGGGCGCTAATTGCCTGCGAGCAATTTAGTGAGCGTGGACTGAAACTCCCAGACTCCAGCAGCCACCTGGATACGTATGATCCTTTCACCAGACCTGAAAAAATGGAGGATCCCTGGAGTTTCACACTAGATGCCAAACCTGGGAAATTCCTCTAGCACGACAATAACTAACAAGCACAAATGGCCTTGGTTGTGAGAGCTACAGCATGATCCTCGTGCCAAGCTGCCCTTCTATAGTGGCACTACAGCTTCTGGTCTGTCCAGCATCTGCATGAACATGTGCAGCATCTACCTACAGAGATGACTGTGTCAATGTAAGAGGCAACTCCTGTTCACAACGCTTGTGCATTGTGAATAAAACAATAATAAAACAATTACTGGGCACTGTAAAGGCTGATGCAAAAGGTTGCATTCAGGCTTTACCTACAAGACACAGGCCTGATACTGCCACAGTTCAGGCCAACATTTAAACAGCCAAAACTCAGAACAGTTAGGCTGACCCTTACTTAGATATTTATTTTCTTTGTCTTCCTCGGACATGTCACTAAGCACATTCCCTCCTACCCACCGTCTTTCCTCCCAGCCTCACAGCTCTCTGAAAAATTGAAAAAGATTCGCAAAAAATGTAATTTGTGTGTCTCTGACACAAACACTTCCCGAGCTCCTTCCCTGCTTTCGCACCCAGCAACAAATGGACCACGATTCCTGCCGGTTTGTTTGCCGCTGACAGGAGCCAGGGACCCCCGTCGGTGTTGTTTCAGCAGAGAAGATTCCCCGTGCAGCTTCCCCAGTGCATGCAGGGTCCCCACTCTAGACTGTCCACACCCTCCTTCCACCCTCGCCTGTGTGCTCCCACCCTCCCCACTCCCCTCCCAGCTGGACCAGCTCCCTGCACCAGCTCCCTGCCTCCCCGCGGGGCGCTCGCTGTTCCCAGGAGCACAAGCAGCCCCATCTGCCTGGTCCTGCCTCTCCTCCCGTCCTGCCAGAACATGCATTTCTGCAGCGGCACCGCGAGCTGCAGGAGGTAACACACAGGTTAGGGGTAACACTGGCTACCAAAACTACACCGCTGCTTGGGCCAGGTGAGTTTTAACCCCAATTAGAAGTCAAAGTTCCCCAGCCCCATCCAGTAGCGCAGCATGCACTGGAGCAAGCCAGCGGCACACGGAGAAGGTCTGTGAAGCAGCAGCGTTCGCTGAAGAGCGGCCAGGGAAAGGCTGTCATGAAAGCACAGCGTCAGCTGCTCCTGGAGGAGGACCAGCAAAGGGGTCTACCTCGAGGTGCAGGAAAAGCAGCAGCCAAATCCATCAGAAATGTCCTTGTTCTAATGAAAGAAACACATTTCTGTCAAAGTAACGCCTCATATTTATCTTGGATAATTTCCTGTAGTCAAAAAGTTTCTTAAGCCTCAGTAGACTTTTAAGAAGGTACTGCTAAAGATTGCAAAAACAATGAAAAGAATTTAAAGCAGGTCCTTTCATCCTCACAAGATGCATATCATTGAAGTATTTCTCATATTAAATTATCTTCTCAACTCTAAAGGGTCCTCATTTTCTCTGCTCCTGTGAGGGTGTGCTCCCCGCCCAACCTGACCTTTCTCTCCTGTAACCCTGCTCAAGCGATAACTACCAGGGGCGGTCATTATGGATGCTGGTCGTGATAGCTGCGTACATTCAAAGTGGATTCGAGAGCCAGATAACAACACAATAGCCAAGGGCTATTGTGAGAAATATGCCCACCTAACCACAATTATCGGTATGCGAATATGACTATGAGTCAATCACCTTACCCCTATAAATAGTGAGCAGCCCAGGAGCCCTTTGAGTTCTCCTGCACGGCAGCGGGCTGCACGCCAGGATCTCCCCTTGATGGGACGCCTCTCAAGGTTACTCCTCGAGGTTGAGAGATTCCTTGCCGCGACAGATACTCGGTAAGTGAATAATAGCATGCTAAACTTTGAAATCTAAGTGATATAAAGGATTAATTGCGCATATATAATCCTTTAGACATAAACCGTTGACCAAGTCTGGGACTAGGATTGGATCCAGCCGCACCTAGACTTCTCTCTGGGAAGGAGTCTAGAAAGCAAGGGGGTCCTTTCTGAACTGCATGGCTCAATGGGAGGGTCTCCCTGACAGTTTTGTCTGACCCTGTCCTCTATGCAGCAAAGACGCAAGTGTACCTTGCCATCGAATCTTGCTAAATCACTGTCGCATTTACCATTGAACTTTGTTAACTCACACTTTATACCAATAAAATTGTACTGTTGCTTCTCTCTTAGGAGTGAAGTGCAGTCTCACTCCATCCACGACAGCTCCCAAGGAAAAATCCAGAGCTATTTATGGGTGTTCAGGGAAAGGAACACATAGTTCAGTGCTCAGAGCTATGAATGGAGAATATTTACAAAACACTACAAAGACAAGTAAAGCAAAGAGCAAGCATTAATGGGAAAAACTGGGAGCAGAATGAGAAACACCACACAAGTCAAATTGTCCCAAGCACTTACGCCTCCATCAGGGACCACAGGCCCTGAGGCTGATGGTGGCTGTTGGATGGGTTTCCCTCCCCCAGATGGAAACACCTCTCAGTACGCTGTGCTCAGACCAAGGAAGGAAAAGGCAATACACCCCTACATCTAAAGGCATGCCACTCTATTCAAAGGTTATTTTTCATTTCTTTAGGTCAACTGCCTGGCCAGTTACAACACCTGCTTATACTGACTCCATCCACCCCTACCCACATGAAGTTGTGACATGCTGAGCAAGTGTGGAGAGTCAGCTGGACTTACATACACACACACTCTCACACACACACACACACACACACACTCTCTCTCTCTCTCTCTGCTACCAGGGGACTGGTTTTTTAACCTATTCACATTTATCCATTGCTTTGAAGCTGCCCGAGGGTCAGCATGCCCTTGCTACTGGAGGTTCTTGCTCTGTGTAGGCACTAAGGAAGACATTTCTGGTGATACACTATTTTAAACAGGTAAAGCACAGCAGAACATACTGTTTATGAGCTGCTGAGAATCATCCGCCAGGCATATCAGGAACGAGGGCAAAGCTTGAATATTTAAGATGCATTTGAGTTACATTACCATTAAACATTCACCACTACTAGCCATTTCCCTAGACTGAAGGCTGACAGCAGTGTACAAGCACAGTCCTTTCTGGACACTCCTGGGTAGAAATCCTAGAGACTTCCTTTAAGGACAGAAATCTAAAGAGCTACAAAAAGCTTTTTAAATTAAGCATAGCAAATAAAAAGCAAGCAAACAAAAAATGACAGGTAAATCCCTAAGGCATTACTGAGGAACAAAAGGTCTCCCGTCAAGTCCACGACCCCTCACAAAAGAGACAAGTGGCTTAAGGAGATTCCTGCAAAGAAACTGCAGATGGAAGATAACCCTGGTAACACCAGTACAAGCAACCAACCAACGTGGAAACAGCAGTGCTGACCCTTCTCCTGCTCCTCCTACGAGCTCTTCACCAGTTACGTGAACAGGCAAAACCAAGGATGATTGAATCAGATCTGAGAAGAATTTGGCCCCCAAAAATTCAAAATGATCAAGAAGTCTATTTGAAATACGGATTCACATCCACTGTCGTGGATGCTGAACCTTGCCCTAAGCACACGTCTTGCCTTGACATAGCAGCTAAGGACTATACGAAGTCACCACCACGAGCAGACGTGCAAAACTGAAGCATCCAGAACACACAGACAAACCTCTACCATTTTTTTCAGCGATGTTTCAAGTCACGTGATACTCGGTCCAGGACTTTACAAAACGTCACTAAACTTAACGACAGCAGCCTCTTTGCAGGTTTCTGACTCAAAAGCAAAAACCAAAAAGCCACGTACCCTTGGGGAAACGCTTGTCCTTCCCTGCGGCTGATGTCTTCCCATGGCTCTTCCTCAAGGCAGGAGAAATGACCATGAATATGGGGAGTCCACACAAATTCAGAAGTACACTTAGTCCTCTGACAGTCATTACCTGCGGGCCAGAAGACCTCCCACACCCCAGAAGTGCCCATCAGTCATCTGGCAGTCATTCTCCATGAACTGCAAGTCCACCATACCTAACCACCTACCTACTGACTCAGTGGAAATGAGTTGGACCGCAACAGAAGTGATGCTGCCCGGCCCGGTCAGACATATTAGACCACAAATGGTGGTTACAAGACAGAAAATGCAACACAATCCACCAGAAGAGCAAAAAAAACCAAGCAGAAGACACATCATACAAAAACCAAATGCCCCTACCCAAACCCTAAAAAGGAAAACAAGCTAAAACAGGACTCTCCCCCAAAAAAAGACCACCCAGATCACGAGATAAGGCAAAAATAACCTAACCTCAAAACCCAGGGCCAACAAACCCAGATCCTGTCCATAACAATAACACACTTTAATCCTAACTCGTTGTCCTGGTTTCAGCAGGGATAGAGTTAATTTCCTTCCTAATAGCAGGTACAGTGCTGTGTTTTGGATTTAGGATGAGAACAAAGTTGATAATGCACACATGTTTTAGTTGTTGCTAGGTAATGCTTACACGAGCCAAGGACTTTTTAGTTTCCCATGCTCTACCGACTGAGAAGGCTGCAGGTGCACAAGAAGCTGGGAGGGAGCACAGCCAAACTGGCCAAAGGGACATTCCATACCATGTGACGTCATGCTCAGTACATAAACTGGGGAAAGCTGGCCGGGGGGGGGCGCTGCTCGGGGACTGGCTGGGCATCGGTCGGCAGGTGGTGAGCAATTGTACTGTGCATCACTTGGTTTGTGTATTATTATTATTATCATATTATTATTATCATTTTATTTCAATTATTAAACTGTTTTTATCTCAACCCACGAGTTTTTCTCACTTGTGCTCTTCCAATTCTCTCCCCCATCCCACCGGGTGGGGAGGAGTGACCGAGAGGCTGCGTGGTGCTCAGTTGCCGACTGAAATTAAACCACGACAGTCCTTTTTGGCGCCCAGCGTGGGGCACGAAGGGTTTGAGATAATAACAGATTAACCGGAGTGTATTAAGGAACTTATATCTGTTAATAGTTGTGGGTCACAATGTTGGTTTCTCTGTTCTCGATATTGATTTGTATAATCTGTATCGCGCTCTTTTTCCTGCTGTACATGTTAAAGATTGGTGTTGGGTTTTGCAGTTTGCTGTGGTCTGCAGTGAATAGTGATGTCTCACTTGTGAGGTTTGTTTTTAGAACATTGACTTTGACGTTAGTGTGGTATGTAAACTTCGCAATGAAGCCGTTACTGTACCACAGATACCATTTCGTGGAGACAACTAGCAATCACAGTGACTTTTCTGAGAGTTTTTTTACGGAGGAAATACAGAATGGCAGTGTCACTACCTTCTTCTATGATGTTTCCTCCTTCATTACAGTAACTTTTCAGTATTTTGAACATCCTTGGGCAGTTATAGATACTTCTATTAATACTTCTTGGGAATATTGTTTCGGTTTTGTCTAAAGTTGGTAAGCAATTTAAGAATATCATCCAGAGATCTGCCCCAAGGCTGAATAGTTATGAGTGGCAGGGTGTGTGGGACAAGATGGGCAAGTACCTAGGACAATGGGCACCCCCAGTGTTTTGGAACTTCACCCCTGAGCAAGTGCAGAATCCTGAAAAGTTAGTAGAATATTTGGAAAAAGTATGCTGTCACCCTGGCAACTCCAGAGAGATGCAGATCATTGCAACGTGCTGGGGCCTGGCCCATGCCTACCGAGCCCTGTTCAACACCATTCAGTACCCTCAAAGGGAAGAGAAGGTCTCTGGCTCTGACAGCAAAACGACATGCAATGCGGCCACTCAGACTTGGGCGACAGGCCCTGTGGCTGAACCAAAGAACCAGCCTGTGCCGGTATCAGTCGCCCCTGTACACAAGAAGAAATCTTGGAAGTGGAAGTTGGCTCGTTTAGTAAGGGAGGAAGAAACTTCTTCTAAAAGGGAACCGGAGGAAGAAGTGGACAAGACAGACGACCCTGAAGAAGGGCCATCACGAGAACAGGACGAGGAGAGCCAGCCGCTGATTGGGGAGGAAGAAGAGGAAGAACTCATAAAAGAGGCAGTGACCACCCGATCTCTATCCCTGAGTGAGCTGCGAGATATACGAAAAGATTTCAGCCGCCGTCTAGGCGAGCATGTTGTCACCTGGCTGCTCCGATGCTGGGATAATGGGGCCAGTAGCGTGGAATTAGAGGGTAGGGAAGCCAAGCAGTTGGGATCCCTTTCTAGGGAAGGGGGCATTGACAAAGCAATTAAAAAAGGGACACGAGTCGACAGCCTTTGGAGGCAACTCCTGTCAAGCGTGAAGGAAAGGTATCCCTTCAAGGAAGATATTTTATGTCACCCAGGCAAGTGGGCCACCATGGAGAAGGGTATCCAGTTTCTGAGAGAATTAGCTGTGCTGGAGGTGATTTATGATGACCTGGACAATGAACAACTATCCAAAGATCCAGACGAAGTCAAGTGCACACGACCCATGTGGCGGAAGTTTATAAGGAGCGCACCATCGTCATACGCCAATTCATTGGCAGTGATGACCTGGAAAGATGGAGAGGAACAAACGGTGGATGAATTGGCTGGTCAACACTGGCAATATGAGGAAAGTCTCTCTTCCTCCCTCGTCTCGGCTGTGGAGAAACTGTCCCAGAAGGTCCAGCAACTCGAAGAGGATAGCTCCTACTCCCTACCTGTACAGACCAATATCTCGGCTATTAGGAGTCAGCGTTCTTTTGCTCAAGAGAGAGGATATAAAGGGTACACACCACGGGGCACCCTACGGTTTTACCTGCGTGACCACAGAGAGGACATGAGGAAGTGGGATGGAAAACCTACCTCAGCCCTAGGGGCACGGGTACGTGAATTGCAAGGGAAAACAATCACAGAAGGAGGTTCTTCCAGGAAAATTGTTGCGCCAGTTTCCAGCGGGCAGTTCCCCAGAGAGAGTAGAAGGGCTGATCTTACTCCTGATCTTAGTGAAGAAACTTCTGACTTGTACGTACAAGAAGTGAGAAATGAGTACTGTGATGAGGATTAGAGGGGCCCTGCCTCCAGCCAGGGGGAGGAAAGGGACAACCGGGTTTACTGGACTGTGTGGATTTGGTGGCCTGGCACATCAGACCCACAGAAGTATAAGGCTCTGGTAGACACCGGTGCACAGTGCACCCTAATGCCATCAAGATATATAGGGGCAGAACCCATCTGTATTTCTGGGGTGACGGGGGGATCCCAACAGCTAACTGTATTGGAAGCCGAAGTGAGTCTAACTGGGAATGGGTGGCAGAAGCACCCCATTGTGACTGGCCCAGATGCTCCGTGCATCCTTGGCATAGACTACCTCAGGAGAGGGTATTTCAAGGACCCAAAAGGGTACCGGTGGGCTTTTGGTATAGCTGCCTTGGAGATGGAGGAAATTAAACAGCTGTCCACCTTGCCTGGTCTCTCGGAGGACCCCTCTGTTGTGGGGTTGCTGAAGGTCGAAGACCAACAGGTGCCAATCGCTACCACCACAGTGCACCGGCGGCAATATTGCACCAACTGAGACTCCTTGATTCCCATTCATGAGCTGATTCGTCGACTGGAGAGCCAAGGAGTGACAGCAAGACTCGCTCACCCTTTAACAGTCCCATATGGCCAGTGTGGAAGCCTAATGGAGAGTGGAGACTAACAGTAGACTATCGTGGCCTAAATGAAGTCACACCACCGCTGAGTACTGCTGTGCCAGACATGCTAGAACTTCAATACGAACTGGAGTCAAAGGCAGCCAAGTGGTATGCCACAGTTGATATTGCTAATGCGTTTTTCTCAATCCCTTTGGCAGCAGAGTGCAGGCCACAATTTGCTTTCACTTGGAGGGGCGTTCAGTACACCTGGAACCGACTGCCCCAGGGGTGGAAACACAGCCCTACCATTTGCCATGGACTGATCCAGACAGCACTGGAGCAGGGTGGAGCTCCAGAACACCTGCAATACATTGATGATATCATCGTGTGGGGCAACACAGCAGGAGAAGTTTTTGAAAAAGGGAAGGAAATAGTCCAAATCCTGCTGAAGGCCGGGTTTGCCATAAAACAAAGTAAGGTCAAGGGACCTGCACAGGAGATCCAGTTTTTAGGAATAAAATGGCAAGATGGACGTCGTCAGATCCCAATGGATGTGATCAACAAAATAACAGCCATGTCTCCACCAACTAGCGAAAAGGAAACACAAGCTTTCTTAGGCGTCGTGGGTTTTTGGAGAATGCACATTCCAAATTACAGTCTGATTGTAAACCCTCTCTATCAAGTGACCCGAAAGAAGAACGATTTCAAATGGGGCCCTGAGCAACGACAAGCTTTTGAACAAATTAAACGGGAGATAGTTCATGCAGTAGCTCTGGGGCCAGTCCGGGCAGGACAAGATGTAAAAAATGTGCTCTACACCGCAGCCAGGGAGAATGGCCCTACCTGGAGCCTCTGGCAGAAAGCACCAGGGGAGACTCGAGGTCGACCCCTAGGGTTTTGGAGTCGGGGATACAGAGGATCCGAGGCCCGCTATACTCCAACTGAAAAAGAGATATTAGCAGCATATGAAGGGGTTCGAGCTGCTTCGGAAGTGATCGGCACTGAAGCACAGCTCCTCCTGGCACCCTGACTGCCGGTGCTAGGCTGGATGTTCAGAGGGAGGGTCCCCTGTACACATCATGCAACTGATGCTACGTGGAGTAAGTGGGTCGCACTGATCACACAATGGGCTCGAATAGGAAACCCCAGTCGCCCAGGAATCCTGGAAGTGATCATGGATTGGCCAGAGGGCAAAGATTTTGGAATATCACCAGAGGAGGAGGTAATGCGTGCTGAAGAGGCCCCAATGTATAATGAACTACCAGAAAATGAGAAGCAATATGCACTGTTCACTGATGGGTCCTGTCGTCTTGTGGGAAAGCATCGGAGGTGGAAAGCTGCTGTATGGAGTCCCATGCGACAAGTAGAAACTGCTGAAGGAGGAGGTGAATCAAGCCAATTTGCAGAAGTAAAGGCCATCCAGCTGGCTTTAGACATTGCTGACCAAGAAAAGTGGCCAGTGCTCTATCTCTGTACTGACTCATGGATGGTGGCAAATGCCCTGTGGGGGTGGTTGCAGCAATGGAAGCAGAGCAACTGGCAGCGCAGAGGCAAACCCATCTGGGCTGCCGCATTGTGGCAAGATATTGCTGCCCGGGTGGAGAACCTGGTTGTAAAAGTCCATCACGTAGATGCTCACGTACCCAAGAGTCGGGCCACTGAAGAACATCAAAATAACCAGCAGGTGGATCAGGCTGCTAAGATTGAAGTGGCTCAGGTGGATCTGGACTGGCAACATAAGGGTGAATTATTCCTAGCTCGGTGGGCCCATGACACCTCAGGTCACCAAGGAAGAGATGCAACATACAGATGGGCTCGTGATCGAGGGGTGGACTTGACCATGGACACTATACCACAGGTTATCCATGAATGCGAAACATGCGCTGCAATCAAGCAAGCCAAGCGGTTAAAGCCTCTTTGGTATGGAGGACGATGGCTGAAATATAAATATGGGGAGGCCTGGCAGATCGATTAGATCACACTCCCACAAACCCGCCAAGGCAAGTGCCACGTGCTTACAATGGTGGAGGCAACCACCGGATGGCTGGAAACATATCCCGTGCCCCATGCCACTGCCCGCAACACTATCCTGGGCCTTGAAAAGCAAGTCCTGTGGCGACATGGCACCCCAGAAAGAATTGAGTCAGACAACGGGACTCATTTCCGAAACAACCTCATAGACACCTGGGCCAAAGAGCACGGCATTGAGTGGGTGTATCACATCCCCTATCGTGCACCAGCCTCTGGGAAAATGGAACGATACAATGGACTGTTAAAGACTACGCTGAGAGCAATGGGTGGCGGGACGTTCAAACATTGGGATACGCATTTAGCAAAGGCCACCTGGTTAGTCAACACTCGGGGATCTGCCAATCGAGCAGGCCCTGCCCAGTCAGAACTTTTACGTACTGTAGATGGGAATAAAGTCCCTGTAGTGCACACAAAAAATATGCTGGGGAAGACAGTCTGGGTTATTCCTGCCTCGGGTAGAGGCAGACCCATCCGTGGGATTGCTTTTGCTCAAGGACCTGGGTGCACTTGGTGGATAATGCGGAAGGATGGGGAAGTCCGATGTGTACCTCAAGGGGATTTGATTTTGGGTGAGAATAGCCAATGATCTGAATTATGTGATGTTAAGTACTAATTATAGTTATAATAGTTATACTAATAATACACAGATATACTAATAATACTAATAATATTATATGCCATACTAATGTTATTACAATAAGAATCACCCAGACTAATGAAGAATAACTTCAGTGAAACCAAGCAAAGCACAGTGATGATGGTACCAGAACTGACTTCAACATGAAACAATCCAACACCACATACCATCTCCATTTTTCCTACCCTGAAAGATTATTATGACAGATGGAGCCCGAAGTCATGGACTAAATGAACTCACCGAACATTTTAGAGGGATGGCCCACAGATGAAGGGAACGATATCTCTCTGTGTGTGTGTGTGTGTATGCATATATATATATATATATATATAAAAAAAAAGGGGTGGTGATTAATGAAAATGTACTGGAAAATATGAGACTTGAGCATGACGCAGATGGTATAGAATAAGGGGTGGATATTGTCCTGGTTTCGGCAGGGATAGAGTTAATTTCCTTCCTAGTAGCTGGTACAGTGTTTTGGATTTAGGATGAGAACAAAGTTGATAACGCACCGATGTTTTAGTTGTTGCTAGGTAATGCTTACACTAGCCAAGGACTTTTCAGCTTCCCATGATCTACCGACTGAGAAGGCTGGAGGTGCACAAGAAGCTGGGAGGGGGCACAGCCAAACTGGCCAAAGGGACATTCCATACCATGTGACGTCATGCTCAGTACATAAACTGGGGAAAGCTGGCCGGGGGTGCCGCTGCTCGGGGACTGGCTGGGCATCGGTCGGCGGGTGGTGAGCAATTGTACTGTGCATCACTTGCTTTGTGTATTATTATTATTATCATATTATTATTATCATTTTATTTCAATTATTAAACTGTTTTTATCTCAACCCACGAGTTTTTCTCACTTGTGCTCTTCCAATTCTCTCCCCCATCCCACCGGGTGGGGGGGAGTGAGCGAGCGGCTGCGTGGTACTTAGTTGCCGACTGAAATTAAACCACGACAGCCTCCTTCAGAACACTGCTTTGGGGTTCAGGAGGCTCAGGCAGACCAGATTAAATGCTCAGAGCTACCAACACGGAACAGGGAAATGAGAAGGCTATTATATAAAGTAATATGTGTACAAGGAAAAAAAAAAAAAATCAGCTTTTTCATGATTATAACAACTGTGATGTTTACTTCAGAAAAAGATGGGAATGAGGGAAAATAACCTGCCTATGGGGATGGGAATCTCACTAACGGACATTCCTGAGTTTGATTTTAATGAGCAAACACTGTACCACCTGGCATGACAAGGCACTTAAGCAGAAAACAACGGAGAAAGGAATGTGCAGCTGGAAGGAGAAAAACAAGATAAAGACCATGAAGGCATTTCGCATGATCAGGAAGAACGGGCCAATCTGCTAGAGCATAGATGCGCGTGAACACAAGGCTATAACCTATCTGCAAGCTCCAGGTAGCGCGTGTACACTTCTGCTTGCTATAAAAGATGCTAACAAAAAGCAATAAAGGTCTTTGGTTGCCGTGTCTGCCGGAGTCCATGCTGCTTTTCACCCCCACACCTGCCTAGGTGGAAGGTAGAGCATAACCAGTAAAGGAATGACCAGTGATTCCTCCATCCACAGAGGGCAGGAAAGACATCCCAGGATTAGGGTGAATTTTACTTCTGATGAAACAGCATCAACGCCCTGGCAGCATGAAGGTTACAGAAGACTGCTGAGGAGACTGCAGTCCCAGGCTTTTTGTGGGACCATCATCCTGCAAGGGGCTTTGCCTTGGCAAAGCAATGGCAAACCAAACATTGCCACTTGAGCACTCGAACTACAACGTCACGATCCCAAGGGGCTCAAGTCTCTAAGACTCAGATAGACTGAGCTGAGAAAATAATGAGTCCAAATGAAATGTATCTCCAGGAGATAAAACCGTCGGCAGGAGCTGGCTCATCCTGGGACTCGGTACCACTCAGGCACGCGACCTGCCAGTCCGGAAGTACCCCTGAAAAGACCTCAACGGTCTGCATTAACACACCGGCACGCACTTGAGATATAAATGATAACGTCAGCACTCAGAAGTACAGTTCCAGGTTCTTAAAAGAATAGGAGGGAATGATAACATCAGTGCTTAGAAGCATAGCTCCAGATCCTCAAAGAATAGGAGGGAATGATAACATCAGTGCTTAGAAGCATAGCTCCAGATCCTCAAAGAATAGGAGGGAATGATAACATCAGTGTTCAGAAGTATATGTAACACCCTGTACCAGTCATAGGAGAGAACAAGGGCAAACCATACATCAATAGTTAACCTTTACTCAGACTGAAGGACGCCAAATTGAAGAGGTGAGCAAAAGGACACAGTGAGGAAGACTATTGACAACCACCAGAGGACCCTGAGAGACCACCAATGAACATAAGAGCGCATGCGTTAAAGACTTTTACATATGTTGAAGTAACATGAATATGTTAATCATTACTAGGAAATCTAATGAATATGTATATTCTAATTGTATATAACTTCTGAAGTTGAACAACTCGGCGTGCACATTAGGTTGGAATGAACCCCTGTGCACCCGGCGCCACAATAAAGAGTGCCTGCTTTCTAAAACTCCAAATGGAGTCTTAGAGAGTTTTTCATCTGCCGACTTACGGTAACAGATTTGGCACCCCAGATGGGACACTGCTCTTGAGCCTCGACGGATCCAGGGATCGCGGAACCTCAGCCGGCACCGAGGGATTCTCGGAGAGGATTCTTCCCGATCCCCGGACCGAAGAGGCCCTGAGCGAAGAACATTGTTTTGTGAGTATTAAGGCATTCTTTCGGAAATTTGGATACCTGCCTGTCAGACGCAGCGAAACCTCCGCAGGGTTGGGTTTGGGACCCGGGTGTCCTGGTTTCGGCAGGGATAGAGTTAATTTCCTTCCTAGTAGCTGGTACAGTGCTGTGTTTTGGATTTAGGATGAGAACTAAGTTGATAACGCACCGATGTTTTAGTTGTTGCTAGGTAATGCTTACACTAGCCAAGGACTTTTCAGCTTCCCATGCTCTACCGACTGAGAAGGCTGGAGGTGCACAAGAAGCTGGGAGGGGGCACAGCCAAACTGGCCAAAGGGACATTCCATACCATGTGACGTCATGCTCAGTACGTAAACTGGGGAAAGGTGGCCGGGGGGGGGCGCTGCTCGGGGACTGGCTGGGCATCGGTCGGCGGGTGGTGAGCAATTGTACTGTGCATCACTTGCTTTGTGTATTATTATTATTATTGTTATTATATTATTATTATTATTATCATTTTATTTCAATTATTAAACTGTTTTTATCTCAACCCACGAGTTTTTCTCACTTGTGCTCTTCCAATTCTCTCCCCCATCCCACCGGGGGCGGGGAGGAGTGAGCGAGCGGCTGCGTGGTGCTCAGTTGCCGACTGAGGTTAAACCACGACACCTAGGAGGAATCCTGGGGAGCTGCCAGGCATGCACCTGCCTCCAACATGGACAAAACAAGGACATTAGCAACCTAGGAGGAGTTTGGGGCTACTACCCACCACTTCAGCTCTGTCCAGATGAAGCCACAACACTCCTGGAGATGCCCGAGAGGAGTCCCAGGGAGATATTGGGCACTGACCTGCCTTCAATATGAAGAAAGCTCTTCCAGTAACGAACTAGGAGGACTCTGGGGCTGCTCCTGAGACTTCAGCTATATCCAGGGAAGGCCAAGACAATCCTGAACATGCCTGGGAGAATTCCCGGGGAGCTACAGAGCATAGACCTTCCCCCAAAATACACTACGCTCTTTGCATAGCTACCTTCAAAGAGTCTGGGGCTGCTTGCTACTGGGAATTCACCTGTCTCCAGAGGAAGCCAAAAGACTCCTGGAGATGCCTGGGAGGAGTCCCGGGGTGCTTCTGGGAATGGACCTGCCTCCAACATGAACAAGACTCTTCAGGTAACTACCTAGCTCAAAGCTGCGTCTGTTACCGAGGTCTTCAGCTGTCTCCAGGCAAAGTCAAAACACTCCAAAGCTGCCTGGGAGGAGCCCCAGAGAGCTACAGGCCATGGAACTGCCTCCAACATGCGCAAAACTCTTTGCTTAGCTTCCTTGTGGGAATCTGGGGCTGCTACCTTCAAAATTCAGCTGTCTGCAGGGGAGGCTAAAACATTCTTGAGCTGTTTGGCAGTCCCGGGAAAGCTTCCGGCCATAGACCTGCCTTCAAGTTTAAGAAAACTCTTCAACTAACAACCTTGCAGGGTCTGCGTCTGCTACCTGCGACATTCAGGTGTCCCAAGGGGAGGCCAACACACTCCTGGAATGACTGGGAGAATTCCCAGGGACCTACCAGGCATGGACCTGCACCCAGCTTACCTAAAGCTCCTCAGGTAGCTACTATAGAATAGTCTGGAGCTGCTACCTGGGAATTCAGCTCTCTCCAGAGAAACCAATATGCTCCTGGGGATGTCTGAGAGGAGTCCTGGGGAGCTACTGGGCATGGACCTGCCTCCAGCATACACAAAACACCTGGGGTAAGTACTTGGAAAGGTCTGGGGTGGCTACCTGCGAGATTCAGATGTCTCCCCGGGGGGGTCAAAACATTCTGGAGACTCCCTTGGAGGATCCCTGAGGAGCTACCGGGCATGGACCTGCCTCCAAGACAAAGAAAACTCTTCAACTTACTAACTAACTAACCCGGAAAACTGTGGTGATGCTACCTGGGACTTTAGGTGTCTGTAAAGGAAAAGTCCTGAAGCAAAACCAGGAATGGACCCGCTGCCAACATAGACAATGCTCTTTGGGTAGCTACCTTAGAAGATTCTGGGGCTGCTGCCTGGGAATTCGCTCGTCTCCGGAGGAAACCCAAAGAGTCCGGGAACTTCCTGGGAGGAGTTCCAGAGTGCTGTTGGGCACGGACCTGCCTCCAACATACACCAAATTCTTCGCCTGTCTCCCCTGGTGGAGTCTGGGGCTGCTACCCAGGACTTCAGCTCCCTCCAGAGCCGGACAAAACACTTTGGCAGATGCCTGTACAGGGCATGGACCTGCTTCCCATTTCTATCAGCAGTCAGTGACAGAATATCTATCAGTAGTATGGCAGCAGTCAATAACAGCAGCAATCAATCGTATAGCAACAACCAATCTTTTCGCAATAATCAACAGAACAGCAACAACCAAGTAGGTGTATACTACTGCAGGTTACTGCAAACTTATCATTAGGCAGGGAACTTATCCTCAAACCAGCAGCAGATATCCTGATGATAGATTACTTATATGGATATATAATACTGGTATAAAGTGAATCAGACAGATTTCAGAAAGGGCCAAAGCATCCCAGCGGGGAGGACAAACCGATCCCAGAGGGGACCCAGCCATCCCACAGGTGGGCGGATAAACCTAACCGACTCCAAAAGTGAGCCCAAAGGGGACCAATAAAGTAACCGAGTCTCACTTCAGAGATGACCCGGAGGCGTCTGGATTCTCGGTACCTGGCTGTGCTGCAAAGCGACCAGCTGCATGTTTCAAGGACGATTCTGGTCACCACACTCACAGCTCCTGGGCTCGCAGGAACGTTCTTCTGCTCAGTCATTTCCCCTTCTAACCAGCCGCCTTTGTGGCTGCTCACACCTGCCCGTTCCTGCCCCATCAGCTCCTCCGACACCAGTGACCTCACAAGCACCTGCACAGCAGAAGCGTCCTCACTTCCAACACCCCGGCTTTGTCCCCTCCATCTCCATCTCTGTCTCCCATCTCCCCGTGCTCTCCTCGCTCCCAGGCACCTTTCCCACCCTCTCCACGACCTCCCAATGCCTCTGCCTGTCTCTGTGTTTGCGTGGCAGACGTTACCTGGGAAGCATTGTCCCAGCCAGGTCGCCTGCATCTCTTTCTCTTCTCCCTCTGCTCTCATCGTGACTGTGCCAGCTCTCTGATGCACTTTTCATCTCAAAGGGCTGCCTCCCTTCTGCTGTTAAATCCTGTTCCTGCAAAAGAAGTGACAATCAGTCGGTGCCCCCTCTGTGGCACCTTACCTGCATCTTCCTGAGCTGGACAGCTGGTGGGAACTGTCACCATCAGCCCCGGCTGTGCTTGAAGACTTCTCCTGGCACAGGCACAGCTCTGGTGTGCTTGGTGAGTACCATGCTTCCCGAAGGAGAACAGCAACACTCAACGTTACTCCTGGGCAGTGTCCAGCTGGGAAGAGCTCATGTGAAGGCAGGTTGGCAGCAGACCCTGAGGCCGTGCCAGGGGTGGCCACATCTGGCTCCTTCCAGCAGGACTTTGGAAAGCCCGTTCCCAGCTGTGAGCGCCAGGCCAAGGGCACGGGGCAGAAACAGCCCCCACACCCGAGGGCCCCAGCCCCCAGCTGGCCTCTGCCCCCAAACCGCTACAACTTCCAAACAGGCTCTCCCTCTAACTGAATTATCGTCAGGTTTGAGAAAAGAACCATATGCTTCCAGATTCAGTAGTCTAAGACTGTCAGAGCGCGATTTGGGCTTCAATTCCAGAGCAACAGAATTTCCGTTACAGAATCTCAGCCACCTCCTCCATGATCGTCGTCACTGACCCACAAAAGCTGCGTTGTAAAAAATCTAACAGCTAATTAAAATTATCCTCTCCTCCCCAAATCTTTGTTTCCCTCATACCCTCCGACTACCGTGGTAATATTCATACTGTTCTTCTGCAGTTACCACCCATTTGAAACCCCTCCAAAGCATCATTCCCTGACGTGACTGACAGCACTGTGGATAAGGGAGAACCATCACTAACCACGCACCCACCCCATAGTCCTTTTGCCTCTGCGACCCCGCACGTCTACACGGACATCTCTGCCTGAAAGGAGATGACCGGCCTGAAAAAAGTATCTTAGGTTGTCTTGGCTCTAGTGAAAGCAAAGAATTTAGAATAATGATATAAGCCAGTTTCAAGAGAAAGCAGGATAGCAGAAGAGGCAGAAAAGGTGATGTGTCTCACCCACCTCTAATTTCAGAGGAAGTTTCAAGGTTTTTTCTTTTTTTTTTAAATCACAAGTGAAAAAACACACACCTGCTGTTTAAGGAGAAATTAAAACTACAATAGTAAGACTATTGAGTCTGTGTAAGTACTCCTTTCCAGGACACATTGGTCATTTTTTTTTACATCTCAGTGGAGAGCATATCACTCAGTTCTGATACGGGAATAGCAAAACGTCCTCTGTAAATCTTTGAAAAGAACAGTACGTTGAAGGAAAGGTGTTCATATAAACTGTACATGACACGTTTCTGCTCTCAAAGATTATAATGCTTTTGAGGATCGTCGCCATCTTCATCTTCTTTGCCAAGACTTTCTTCTGGTGACACTATAACTACCGTGCCTCAATGGAACATTAAACTGTTCAAGTACTCATGCAAATTACACGAAATCCAAAATGCCCTACACGGATGCCTCCAGGTTTTGCTAGTACCATCACGTTAATGAGACAGTAGGTGCTGCCAAACCTGCAACCTGCAAAACCTGCAGACTAATTTATGCAAGACACCTTCCAGAAATTACAATCAGCACAGGGGAGCACGTGCATTGATCTTGTTCTGTCCTTGCCAAAACTGCTGGGTGACCTGTCGTCAGCCTCAGTGACTCACAGCAGGCAAGACTCTCATCTGGCTTAGCTCAGACGCAGCTCCTAGGAAAAGAGCTATTTCAGAAAGTCAGGTCTTGCTCTTTTGGGAAAGCCCTTCAAGGAAATGTGTTTAATACTCTGGAGGGGTACGACTAAGCATGGTAATCTCGCTCCATGTTTCAGCTCTGCCACAGGTTACATGAGCCATAATGGGCAAGTCACAGGTTTGAACCTCCTCACTGAGAAAACGAGATCAAATGCATACAGTTTATGCCACTAGCTTCTGTAAAGTAGCTTGAAGTTTTTTTCAGGAAAGATGGTAAAAATGCAAAAAACAGAGTATCATTATCTAGCAGGTTCTTAATAATACCCTCTCATGTCTGTAGCTGCACACCAGGTAAGGAATGTACATGCTCTGTTCACCTACCTGCTCACTAAAACTGATTACATTTTACTCCTTGGAAAGAACTACCTTTCTCTCTTCTTTCTTTTTTTTTTTGTTTTCCCCAAAAGGGTAGCACTGCTTTCTGAATGCAGCATGAGTTACATGGGGTATACGTGGGGTATACGTAGAGTACACACGGGAGAACGGAGAAACGAGTCTGTGACCGCCACCATCCCTGTTCCATGGAACTCCAGCACTCCTACCCCAAAGACATTAATTTCTCTGCTGTTCTGCTCCTCCCATCCTTCCACTTGTGCCACCGATCTCCTTCACACCAACACTGACACACTTTTCTCTCTTCTTTCTGGAATACTTTTCATTATACCGGTATATTTTAGCTTTTTGCTCCTTGAAAATTCCAGAGATTTCACTTTGTTCCTGAATGAATTGCCCCGTACTCCTATTTCCCATTCAACGTGCTGTTTAGAATTGCTTCCTACAAGTCTCTCCTGCCCAGCTCCCTGAGATCCACACACGTGAACCAAGCCATCCAGTTCGTCCCTCCAGGCTGCCCATGCCTTGTATTAAAGCTGCTCTTACCAAGATCGTCAGTTAATATTCTCCTCACCAGATCTCCAAACAACGAGCCAACTCTCAGTCTCCCTTACCAGCCATGTGCCTTTGGCACGTTTGACCGTGGGGGGTTTTTTGACGACGCCTTGCCCGACCATGTTTCTTCAGTCAGCCTCTCCCTGGATCCCTCCAGGGACTCCAGATGTCCTCTTGCTCTCCTACGGGGAGTCCTGGTCGCCAAGGGGGGCAGTTGGGAGCCCCAGGCCGGGTCTGAACTAAGAACTGCAAGCAGGCATCGTGCGAGCAGTCTGAAAACACACACCAGGGTGAGTCAGTCTGAGTGCAGGAGGAGTTTCTTCTCCATTCTGCGCTCACACGCTGATCACCTGCTCCTGAAGCAGAAGGTGCTTCTGCAGGAGAACAAAGTGTCTGCACCTCATGGTCTTCCCATCACAGACACAGGGATAACCCTGAGCTGTAACACTCAAGACGTGCCACCAACACGCCAGATCCAGCACACGCAGGAGGAGTCAGCGTGTGTAATGTGGGTCCTGGGCGGGGGAAGGGGAAGGCTGTTGAAGGCAGCACCTTGTCCACGGTAGGCTGTGTGACCGCCCGTGTCAGTGTCCTGTGTGTGTCCTGTGCGTGCGTGTGTCTCGCGGACACGAGCTCCGCTTTGCGGCTGACTGAACCTGCAACGGGCAAAGCGGCAGCTGTGTCCCTCAGCTGGGGCAGAGACCCCCGGTCCCCGGGCAGTGGGCTGGGCTCCAGCGGCCGGGCAGGGGGGTCCCGGGATGGGGCTGCTGGAGGAGGCAGCTGCTACCAACATCCCTTAACAGCTTCACGGTTGGCAGGATCTGGCCGAGCCGTGAGCATTCCCAAGATGACGTGCCTATAATCCTTATGCAATGGGGGACTGATCCCTTGATAATGTGCCCACAGGGATAAATTTGTAACCCAGCTCCTAGAGCATTATGTGGGCACCCAAACAGGAGCTGTGCTAGGAAATCCTGGGTTAATAGGAACGATTGGACTGGGAAAAAAAGATGTTCACAAAACATTAGAAGGCGTAAATGGCTCGGCTGCAGGCATAGTGACCAAGTTTGTCCTTTGGGGGATGAAAAGAGAGGCTCACCAGAGCATGCACAAGACCTCCGGCAAGTAACACATCACTCCCAGCTATCAAATCGATAGTGGTACTGGCTGTAAAGCAGGAGGAAACCTGAGCGCATCAGGCTACAGGCTGAGCTCTGTACAATCTGAATTTTCAAGTTTGTGAAGAATCAAGTACAAATGCACAGCTGCAGAGAGCAGCCTCAACTTACAGAGGTTTAAACCTGATGGAGTCGAGTAGTAGAAGTGAGTATTACAGGGGAAATCGGTGAATTATAGGGCAATGAACATCACCTAACTGAAAATAATGTACCTAATGGAAATGGAAATCCCTTGTGGCTCCTGTCATTAGACAAACACATACCATCCTGCAAGAGGACAGGACAACCCAGGGTCAGCCAGTACGACTGCCAGTGGCACGAGAGGTCCTTTTTCCCTTGTCTCCTTCCAGGTGATGCTGATCAAGCTCCAGGCACCTGCAGCCACGTTTGGAGTCCACCATTCGCGGGACACAGCTCCCCTGATACTGGATGTCTGATACACGTTTCATAAAACAACGCACCCCCCCGAGATTTTGTTTGTTCACCCTGAGCCGTGAGGAGGGAGTGCATGTGGGTGAGGTGGATCTGCTTTCTCTATTTAATTTTTATGCCTCAGTAAAAACACTGCAAGATTCGGACTAGAGGAGAGCACTGAAATCAAAAGGGTAAGTGAGGCAGACAGCTCTCACCGCACATTTTCACCTGATTGCCTTTGTCGTGGTTTAACCTCAGTCGGCAACTGAGCACCACGCAGCCGCTTGCTCACTCCCCCGCCCCCAGTGGGATGGGGGAGAGAATTGGAAGAGCACAAGTGAGAAAAACTCGTGGGTTGAGATAAAAACAGTTTAATAATTGAAATAAAATGATAATAATAATAATAATATAATAACAATAATAATAATAATACACAAAGCAAGTGATGCACAGTGCAATTGCTCACCACCTGCCGACCGATGCCCAGCCAGTCATTGAGCAGCGGCCCCGCCCCCAGCCAGCTTTCCCCAGTTTATGTACTGAGCATGATGTCACATGGTATGGAATGTCCCTTTGGCCAGTTTGGCTGTGCCCCGCTCCCAGCTTCTTGTGCACCTCCAGCCTTCTTAGTCGGTAGAGCATGGGAAGCTGAAAAGTCCTTGGCTAGTGTAAGCATTACCTAGCAACAACTAAAACATCGGTGCTTTATCAACTTAGTTCTCATCCTAAATCCAAAACACAGCACTGTACCAGCTACTAGAAAGGAAATTAACTCTATCCCTGCCGAAACCAAGACACCTTAAACAAAACAGGCTTGGCATCCTGATTGCTCACTTTGCCCTGGAATAATCCCACTCCTCGTCTGAAAGCTACTGCGCGTCTGGCTGAGGACAGATACAACCCACACAGAGAGCAATCAGAGCTAAAACCTGCACTTCCCTTGGTAACGTTTCCTTGGAAAACTTCTTTGCTTGGCTGTTTTAAAACCTGTAACTGCAAGAACCAGGAAGAAAAAATCCCTGACAAGTTGACGGGACCTTCCTGGCTGTGGTAAAACCATCCACCCTTGGTACCCCCATTTCCCAAAAGCCGGCAGCACAGCTTGGGTGGGCAGAAAGGCTCGTATCAGACCTCGGGGCCAAGAGAGGAGCACAAGCATGGGCCAAGGGAGCTGCATCCAACCAGGAGCGCTCCCCACTGGCTTCTCTGGCAACAGAGCCCCCGTGCGTGCTCTCACCAGGAGGGAGAAACAACCTCCATGTCTGGAAATCCCTATTTATGAAAGATTGTCAACAGTGATGGGGCTGTCCACGAGCAGGAGAACCACGTGAAGACCTGGCGACAGCAAAGACCCCTGGTCTGACCCCACCAGAGCATGCCTGCTCCAAAGCTGGGCAGCCTCCTGCCAGAGAGGAGGCACCTCTGCCAATTTCACTCTGCCTTCCAAGACCAAGCCAAGCTGTGACACAAGGGCTTTGGTCCCCCTGTCTCCCAAGCAAAGCTAGAAACGGCGTTATCACCACCGAGCTCCCATGCACATAAAGGAAACCTGTCAGGAAACAGTTGCGTCCTGCTGCGTAGGCTTTGAACTAGCCCTGGTGAAACAGGTGACCAGCAGATGGTCACTAGAGGACACTTGCGCTGCAAGGGTATGCATCTCCCAGAGGTCACTTACCTGGAGGGAGGCCGGTTTTGACGGCCCTGTGCTGGAAGGACGTGGACCGCACAGGCAGGCATTTATAGATGTGACTGTTGGACTTCTCAGGGAAGTAATCACCTAGGGCAGAGGACAACAGCACAAAAGCAGTGAAGTTCTGGCCTTTTACTCAAGCCAAGGAGGCAACTTCACCAGGAGGTGCTCTCCCTAACAGCTGCAGAACAGCCTGAAAACATCTACAGCTCGTTCAAGGGGTGAGCTGAGTCTTTTGTACCCCACTTTTGCAGGGAAACATGAAAGCCTGCTTGTCTTGTCTGAACAAAGGGCTGGAGAAATGTCACTCACTTGGTCCAGGCATGATCTTGGTGTTTCTCTTGGGAACTCCACAGATGGCATAGGCTGGAGCCACATACTTCCCATTCCCGGTCATGGAGGGCTCCACACAATAACGAGGACCTGGAGAGCAGCTGTCTTCTGCAGGAGGTTTTGCCCCTTTACATGCGTAAGCGGGGGCTTTGGCTTTGGTGGGATTGTGGTTCAGGTAACCCAGGAAGAACAGCATATGAAAGGACACCTGCAGGCAGCTGTATTTCAAAGCTCCTTTGTAACTGGGGGAGACTGAGCTGCCCAGCTCATGAAATTCCCTTCCTGGGGGACTTTTTCCTCCAAGAGTAATAAAGGCAAGCTGTACAGTGCCTTGTAGTGCCCAAGAGCAAATCTCTAAGCACAAATGGTTGTGCAACTGCATTGCTAAGTAATCTTAAAAAGAAACTGGACCTCCTGCCAGCCTGGTTCCAGTCATAGCCATGGAGAAAGGGAAAAAAACCCAAAACCAACGTAGGCACTTGCTAATTACTTGTAACATCACTGCTATTCTCTCATTATGAAGTATTTTAGCCCTATAAGCAGCTGGTAAGCTAACTTGAAGCACGTGTAAAGAACTCTTGTGTGATTTTTTGCTTTCCCGGGAGCCCAGGTGGGAGGATCACCAGCAAATGCTGCACAGTCACGTGCTTTTACTGGTGAGAAAAGCGGCCCTCTCCCAGCCATGGCAAAGCAGAGCTTTATAAGGAAAAAGGGGGCAGGGAGGGGTGGGGTAAAGGGAAACGGGTTCGTAGCTGATTTTACCACGGGTGTCCTCAATGTGCCGCACACCCCTCCGATCCTCGTTTTACCTGTTGTCCCTGGGACTGAGTATTTGGGTGAAATACTCAGGAGAAGGGAGAATTGGCCTGAAAGAGGTAGCGGCAAGAGAGCTTAAAGGAGAAGCCCTGAATCAGCAGGAAGTGGTGCTTCGCTTGCAGAGAAGGTTGTGAAATATCTCAGGAGAAACATGAGCAGCAGCTACAAGCAGTTTGTGATTAAGGAGAACAGGCCAGGAGTCAAAATGAAAATGCCTGAACGGCATTAAGCTGAAAATTGTTTGCCACTCTGGCAGAGTTTCACGTGCATGCCATCCCATGCTGTAAAAATAATGTGCCTTTTGGGGAAAAGGAGGAAAAAAACCCACCAAACCTAAACCAAGAAGGTCTTTTTCTTTTCAGACCAAATCTCCGCTTCCTGCCACACAAACCTTTCACTTGTGCTCTGCTTTTCCCCTGTCGAAAACCTTCGCTTATTCGTTTCTCCTACCCCCCTGCAACAACCACCTCTCCAGGACTAAAGCATCCCTCCTCTCCTTTTACAGTCTCCCTCCCCTCCACCAAGCCTTGGCTTATCACAGGCGGGATGTTTCCTTTGGCCTTGCCCGCCTATCTGTTAGGAACTCCTTTGTCCTGGACCGACCCGGGTCTGCATCTGCAAATGGCCCGTGCTGTCCTTTGCTCCAGCCGTACCAAGCCGCTAGCAAAGTCCTACCCTAACTGGAGGAGGAGCCTTTTTTCCAAGGCTGGGGAAGACTGTGCAGTGCAGGTGAGTAGGAAAGGAGGCAGCAAGGACTTTCTCTGGTTCTTGTTTCTGCTCCTCTGGGAAGATGGGGCACTTCCCAACTCGGGCCTGACCTGGGCTGCAAAGGGAAGGGCCTGGGGGCAGCCTGGACTTGGATGATTTGTGACGGCAAACCAAACATTTCCACTTGAGCACGCGAACTACAACGTCACAATCCCAATGGGCTCAAGTCTGTAAGACTCGGAAAGTCTTAGTTGAGAAAATAACGAGTCCAAATGAACAGGATGCCCATGCTCTGAGCACAGCACTACGCTATAAGCTTTACTGACTGAACCTCTACTTTTCTACACAAATGCTAGTGATCTCCATAGAGAGGGAAAGGTGGTTTAGCTAGTTCTCCTCCAAAGCCCTTACACTGGTAAATCCAAAGGAACAACAGGGCCCTTCTGCAGGTCGCCACAGCAAGCAGAAAGGCAATCGTTTGTTAAATCCATCTGGAGAACCATTCCAGCAGAAAACTGAATCCTTACCCAACTGTTGGCAGAACTCCCCACATCTCCCGGCCGGGGGGACGTCAGCAACATAGCCGCACCTTTCACGTTTGGGGTCCACCACAATGATGGTTTCCATTCTGTCACATCCTCTGAGCTAAAGCTGCCGGCAGGAGCTGGCTCACCCTGGGACTCGGTACCGCTCAGGCACGCGACCTGCAGTCCGGAAGTACCCCTGAAAAGACCTCAACGGCCTGCATTAACACACCGGCACGCACTTGGGATGTAAACACTGACAATTCATCTCTTATTTGCATCACATACAGAGGACCCAGTTTAGCAAATTGAGCCTTACTTCTGCTGAAACTTTCCTTACAGGCAGCTCATTTTCTGCGTTCGTAAACCGTAGTAAAGGCCTGTTCTAGCGCAAATGCTCAAAACCTGCCTATGGTGAAGAAGCCGTTTAGACAAGCCCCAGTTTTCTTTCCTCACTGCTGCCTTGCTTCCCAGAAATCAGTCAATACCAAAAGCTCTTTTCCTGCTAGTTTTGCTACAGCTTCATTACCTTTAGAGACAACACTTCTTACCTCTGCTACTCCAATACAGCCTCACAGCCCAGCAAAATCATACTGCAGGTAGGAAACCTTCACCATACAAAGACAGGCACGCTACAGCACTACATTACTCTCAAAAAACAGGCTCTTTCAAACACTCTTCCTTTCGCCTACCACAGTTCAGACAGTGTTAGAAAACAAGAGCAAAAAAGCAGGGTTCTCTCACATTTGTCAGAGCCCATTATAACAGCCCATTCAACGTTAAGTCCAGCTCCAGTCTGAACCCCACAATAAGAAATGCCGTCTCAAAAATCCCAGGAAAAGGAAGAGCTGTGAAACGGCAAGACCAGAGAACGTTCATGAAAGCCCCATCATGCAAGTACACATCCCTGCTCACAGACCAGCTGCCCCATTCCCTAAGTGAGTGATGTTCTCAGCTGATTTGCAGCTCGGGGTCTCTTGTTCTTTAGCGCCGAGCACGTAGGTTGGAATTGGAGCTGGGAAGAAAACCATATGCAGTCAGCCTGGCTTCATTCAAGTCCAGATAAGTTCAAGTTCACATTTACCAGGAATCACAGCAGGTCCCATCCATCCCTGCAGACCCCCGCAACACTCCTGTGCAGCCTCCCAAGGAGCAGTAAGCGCAGAACAAGAAACCTTCCTTCAAAATAAGGCCCACAGCCTGCTCTTTCAACAAGAGGCATTGAGCACCAGCTGAGGATATCCTCTGCTGGAACTACACCGAGCACCACCACCTCCATAAGGAGACCAGCTCCTAAATGATCCCTAGTCCTAAAAACACTATCTTCCCTAGGGCAATGCTAAGGAAATACCAGAGCACAGGGACACCTGGTCATTCAGTTAAGCCAATGGGGAGAAGGACAGAGGACTAGAAAGAGAAAAATATCACGAGGGAGAAGACTGAGGAGTCGAGAAAGAAAGGTCCAGGGATAAGGCAAGAGAGACGGACAGATCGAGAGAAACAGGGACGAGGAGACCTGCAGAGAGATGGAGGAAGAAAAAGCAGGGACCAGGAGCAGGACAGAGAGGTGGGGAGGGAAGGAGAGGAAGAAGGAAAGACAGGGACAGGGAAAGGAACATACAGATGGAGAGAGAAGAAGGACAGGGAAGAGAACAAAGGGACTGAGAAATAAAGCGAGGGTCAGATCCTGACGAAGAGACCATGAAGGGGGAAGAAAACCAGCAATGGGCTGGAGGACAGAGACAGAGGAAGAGGAAAAGAGGGCTGAGAAGCACGAAGGAGGACGAGAGGACAAATAAAAGGGAGAGCCAGCTGGACGGAGGGGTATAGCAAGAAACGATGGGACAGGCAGCAAGACGGAGAAATCAAGACAGAGAAGATGGGGACAGGGAGCAGGACAGAGGGACAGTGCGAGGAAGAAATGGGCAGGGAGCAGGACAGAGGTGGAGAAAGAAGCAGCAGGGGAAGAGGAAGAGAGGCAGAAAGAGGGAGAGGGAGCAGGAGAGGGAGAGAAAAATAAGGACTGGGGGCAGGATAGAGATTGCCAAAAAAGTCTGGGGAAAGTCTGGGGTGGGCAGCGGGACGGAGAGGGAGTAAAAAAGAATAGGGGTAGGGAGCAGGACAGAGCGACAGACAAGAATAACAGCAAAGAGAAAGAGAAGAACAGGGACGGTGAGCAGCACAGAGGGATGGAGAAAGAAAGAGAGGCATCAGGAGCCCTGCAGAGAGACGGAGGAAGCGGGGAGGGGAAGGGGAAGGGAGCAGCAGAGAGAGACAGAGAGAGGAGAGATGGGCAGGAAGAAGGACAGGGACAGTGGGATACGGCATGAAAAAACACAGTGACAGTGAGCAGGACAGAGCGCGAGAGCGAGAAAAACAAAGAGAAGCAGAAGGAAGGAGGGAGAGGGGAAGACAAGGACAGGGAGCGGGACACAGGCAGAGAGAGACAAAGAAGGACAGGGAACAGGCCAGAGAGACTGTGAAAAACAGAGCGGGATGCAGATCAGGACAAAGAGACAGAGAAGAAAACAAGAGCAATGTGCTGCAGGACAGAGACAGAGGAAGGAAAAAAGAGAGGGAGCAGGAGAGAGGGACAGCGAGAAAGAGACAGGGACGGGTGGAGCGACAGGGAAAGAGGGCCTTGGCGAAGAGAGGGACGGGGAGCAGAACACAATGCCAGAAGAAGAGAGGTACGGGGAAGCAAAAACATGACACAGAGGGAGATGGGGGGGCTGGGGACTGGGAGGGACTGAGAGGCAGAAGAGGGCTGACATGGCCCCAAGCGCCTGGGACTCACCGCAGCTCCCGCTCTCTGCACCGCCTGGCAAATTTTTCACTTCAGGCACTTCTTTCTCTGCCCGTCTGTCCTTTCCTCCCTTCCTCTTCTGTAACTCCAGTCGCTTGCCTGCCCTCGCCTCACGGGCGGCCCCAGCCCTCACCTCAGACGGGCCGTGGCTGGAGCAGGGACTGCGCCTCCTGAGACCAACATGGCCGCCCGGCAGCCCCGTGCCCCAGGACTACAGCTCCCAGCATGCCGTGGGGTGCTCCTCCCTGCTGTCTGACCCTGCGGGGACACCGTCCCCCGGCTGGGCCCCGCCCCCCGCAGGCCCCATGGCCGCCTCCCCGGGGCTGCCCAGGCCCTGGAGCCCTGGTGGAGCAGGGAGGAGGAGGAGAGAGGGACAGAGCGGCAGAAAGGGGTGGGGCAGGGCGGTGGGGTGCCCGGAGAGGGACAGGAGACGGACAGAGGGAGTGGAGATGGTCAGAGGGACGAAGAGAATGGGGAGGAGGAGCTGGGCAGGGAGTGGGGGAAGGAAAAACTCCTGGTGAGGAGCCGGCAGAGGGACAGAGCGGGAAAGAGCTGGAGGGGAAGGGGGGCAGCGGGGTGCAGGGAGAAAAATAGCGATAAGCAGCAGGACAGAGGGGGAGAGAGAGAAGGAGAAGGGCAGGAAGGAGGACAGAGGCACAGACTGACACAGGCGGGGTGAGGGAGCGGGCCGGGGGGCAGAGAGACAGAAAAGGCGCCAGGAGAGTGGGACAGGGAGCAGGACAGAGGGACAGAGCAGAAAGGGTGGGAGGGAAAAGGAGGGGAGAGAATCATAGAATCATTAAGGTTGGAAAAGACCTCTAAGATCATCGAGTCCAACCGTCAACCCAACACCACCATGCCCACTAAACCATGTCCCTAAGCGCTTCATCTACACGTCTTTTCAATACCTCCAGGGATGGGGACTCCACCACTTCCCTGGGCAGCCTGTTCCAATGTTTAACCACTCTTTCAGTAAAGAAATTTTTCCTCATGTCCAATCTAAACCTCCCCTGGCGCAACTTGAGGCCATTTCCTCTCGTCCTATCGCTAGTTACTTCGGAGAAGAGACCAACACCCCCCTCGCTACAAGTAGTTGTAGAGAGCGATGAGGTCTCCCCTCAGCCTCCTTTTCTCCAGGCTAAACAACCCCAGTTCCCTCAGCCACTCCTCATAAGACTTGTTCTCCAGACCCCTCACCAGCCTCGTTGCCCTTCTCTGGACACGCTCTAACACCTCAACGTCCTTCTTGTAGCGAGGGGCCCAAAACTGAACACAGTATTCGAGGTGCGGCCTCACCAGTGCCGAGTACAGGGGCACGATCACTTCCCTACTCCTGCTGGCCATACCATTTCTGATACAGGCCAGGATGCCATTGGCCTTCTTGGCCGCCCGGGCACACTGCCGGCTCATGTTCAGCCAGCTGTCAACCAGCACCCCCAGGTCCTTTTCCGCCAGGCAGCTTTCCAGCCACTCTTCCCCAAGCCTGTAGTGCTGCATGGGGTTGTTGTGGCCGAAATGCAGGACCCGGCACTTGGCCTTGTTGAACCTCATACAGTTGGCCTGGGCCCATCGATCCAGCCTGTCCAGGTCCCTCTGCAGAGCCTTCCTACCCTCGAGCAGATCAACACTCCCGCCCAACTTGGTGTCGTCTGCAAACTGACTGAGGGTGCACTCAATCCCCTCATCCAGATCATCGATAAAGATATTGAACAAGACCGGCCCCAAAACTGAGCCCTGGGGAACACCGCTTGTGACCGGCCGCCAACTGGATGTAACTCCATTCACCACAACTCTCTGGGCCCGGCCGTCCAGCCAGTTTTTGACCCAGCGCAGAGTCCACCTGTCTAAGCCGTGAGCCGCCAGCTTCTCTAGGAGAGTGCTGTGGGAGACGGTGTCAAAGGCCTTACTGAAGTCCAGGCAGCCCACATCCACAGACTTTCCCTCGTCCACTAGGTGGGTCACCTGGTCATAGAAGGAGATCAGGTTGGTCAAGCAGGACCTGCCTCTCATGAACCCGTGCTAGCTGGGCCTGATCCCCTGGTTGTCCCGCCCATGCCTTGTGAGCGCCCTCAAGATGAACCGCTCCAGAATCTTCCCCGGCACCGAGGTCAGGCTGACAGGCCTGTAGTTCCCCGGATCCTCCTTCCGGCCCTTCTTGTAGATGGGCGTCACATTGGCAAGCCTCCAGTCGCCCGGGACCTCCCCCGTTAACCAGGACTGCTGATAAATGATGGAGAGTGGCTTCCACAGCACAGCATAGCACAGGTGTACTGGCTGTACAGCAAGTTGTTTTCCTTGGTTTAGTTTTTCCTGGAAGAGTCTCATGTTGGTCCCGAGGAGAGGCGGAATGTCAGACAAAGTGGCTCATAGAATGGGAACGATACAGGGAAAGTTAGTCGGCTCTTGAAAGCCCCATTGCTCTAGAAGTGGAATCTTTTTTCTCTAGTCCTTTTTCTTTTCTAAGGAAGGGGGCAGGGGGAGGGGCATGGATGCTTTGTCTTCACAGCTCCTAAAACATGCATTGTAGCATTCAAGACAGAATATGCCTTTCTCACCTACCTTTTCTTTTTTGAACGTGGTGAATTCAATCTGCTGATCAATAGCCCGCTGAGTTCAACAGACGCCTTTGATTTCTATCCTTTGGCTCAAGAGCTATGTGCAACCTCCTGTCACTGGTGTTAGCACAATTAATGCAGATAATCTGCTCTCTACTGTCCAATAGTCTAGGCTACCTACTGTCTAATGATCTATGCGAGAGTACAACCCGATCCGATGGTACACATAACATCAGCACGATGAAGAGATGTGATGTTCAAATGAAAAATGAGACAGTTTGAACGCCTTCTAATAGCTTGCAGGAATAAAAAGGGGAAGCGCTGTATATGAAATGAAAAAATATAATAAAATAAAGTAAATTTCTGAGCCTTCCGTGACAAGTTGTGTCAAATCAAGTGCATGTCTGCAACGCCCTGCGCTGCACTCTGCGGGTCCTGTTCCCATTCAGTGATCTGGATGATGGGTCAGAGCGTACCCTCAGACAGCTTGCCTATGGCACACGACAGGGAGGCTCGTGCACCAAAGGGTCGTGCTGCCAAGCAGAGGGGCCTTGACAGGCTGGAGGAAGGGGCTGGCAGGAACCTCCTGCAGTTCATCAAGGGGAAGAGCAAAGTCCTGCACATGGGGAGGAACCAGCCCTTGCATGGGTATATGCTGGGGGACACCCAGCTGGAAAGCAGCTGTGCAGACACCTGGGGTCATGGTGGACCCCAAGCTGACCAATTTGGAGCCTGCAAAGTGCCCCTGGGGCAAAGAAGGCTACCTGCATTGTGGGCTGCACTAGGCAAAGCGTTGGCAGCAGGTGGAGGGAGGTGGTCCTTCCCCCCCTGCTGTGTCCTGCTCTGGGCTCCCCAGTGCAAGGCAGACATGGCCATAGTGGAGAGAACCCCCACCCCAGGGCCCCCCCAGGGCCCCTCCCACTTTCCGTTGGGCTCGGAATGTTGGTCAGTTGGAGCCAACAGCCAGCAGAGAGAGCAGGACGGAGCTGTGCTGGCACAGAGCAGCGCTGGGAGGAGGCAGGGTCTGGCCGAGCAGCGCTGCCCCGGCACCGGCACCAGCACCCCGCTTCCCATCCTCGCTGTCGCCGGCTGGGCAGCGTCCTTGGTGCACGGCGAGGGTCCTCCTGTCCCGGGCAGGATGGGCCAGGCCAACTGCTGCTGCGGCTCCAGGTGGGCTCTCCCTGGGGGTCGGGGACAGGCGGGCATGGCCGGGTGCTGCAGCAGCGGCCTTCCTCATTCCCGCCGCTCTCTGCTCTGCAGAGAGGCTCTCAGCGATGCCGAGGCGGTGCTGAGCGCAGACGTGCGGCTGACCCGGGGCCGCAAGAGGAGCGAGAGGCGCCTTCTCCTCCTCCAGGAGGAACTGGTCATCGCCAAGTTGCGGTAAGACCCTCAGAGCCCAGCTGCCTTTCCCCCAGCCCTGGCCCTGGGACCAGGGCAGGGACACCCTGGCACCAGTCCCAGGCCCCGGCACCTTGGTTCTGGATGCACCCGTGTCCGTCCCAACGGCAGGCGGGGGACAGGGCTCTGCCCGGGGCCACCCAAGGAGGCCACCTCTCTCACCAGGGCTGCCTCTCTTCTCTGCAGACACGGTGGCACCACCGTGCGCCCACAGCTCTGCCTGGCCCTGGACCAGCTGTGGGTGGTGAGCGGCGGCAAGGAGGCGGCGGGGGAGGAAGAAGAGGAGGAGGAGGAGGAAGGCAGCGATGAGGACAGGACCTCCATCATCCTCATCTGGCCCACCGGCTCCTGTGTTGCCACCTTCAAGTGAGTCGTGGTGCCACGTCTCACGGCAGGGCCGGGCAGTGCAGTGCTGGCCCCCGTCCTCTCTGGGGTCTGGCAGCTGTGGTCAGGGCTGGCAAGGGGCAGGAGAGTTGCCCAACCATGCCCACGCCATCCTGTGAATGGCCTCTGCCCTCTGCACGCCGGCAGGGAGGGAGGGAGGGAGGCCGGGTTGGCCGGGTGGGGGCTGAGGGGTGGGCATGCAGGCAGCTGGAACGAGAGGGATGGGGGAGATTTCTACATCGTGCATCCCCTGGACACCTTTTGGTCCCCAGAAGGGAAGGCCGAAAGCAGCTCCTCTGGCAGGACAGAGGGAGCCAGGGCTTTGGCAGCGCCTCTGTCCTGCCCCAGGGGGCTTCGTCCTGCCCCTGTGTCCTTCCCCGCGGGGCAGGGCTGTGAAGGCACCGGCCTCTGCCTAGGGGCTGGGGGGCAGCGGGGCCTGACGCTGTTTCTCCTCTCTTTCTGCAGCTCCCGGACGCTGAAGGAGCTGTGGGTGTGCACACTGCTGGGGTAAGCCGGGGGGATGCTCTAGGCGCAGCCGTACGGGGGAACACAGTTCTCCAGCTGGGGAGAGGTGCCCCCACGGCTGTGGGCAGCTCTTGGGCAGACGGGGGATGAGCGTGGATGGAAAGCTTCTTCTTCCTCTGCAGCAGGGAGAGGCAGGTGGGGAAGCAGGGCTGAGCACGTGGCAGGCAGGAGCTCTGCAGGCAGCTCTGCTCTCTGCTTGGCTCCGGGGTGGTACCCGGGGGGGTTTGGGATCCCTTTCGCTGGAGAGAGAAGAGGTGGCTTGGGGCTCATTCTTTCTCTGTCCCTTCCCGTGCACAGGCAACCAGAAGGAGCGAAGGGAGCCCGGGTGACGCGACTGCCCTCCGTCAAACTCCTGGAGAAGGAGCTGAGCCGCCGCCATGCCGTGAGTGCCTCTCTTGTCTCGCCTCTGTCCCCTGAGCACTGGCCCTCCAGCTGAGCAGCAGAGGCATCGCTTCTCACCTTCTTCCACTCCTTCTCTCTTGCCCAGTGGAGGACATTAAGCGCCAGGAGCCTGGAGACCCTGATCGAGGGCCAGGCAAAGGTGAGAATGGCTGCCTTTGACCCACCCACGCACGTGCCGGCGTGCCAGGGATCTCTGTCGAGTGGGGTGACCTTCTGCGGGAGGGTCCCGCGGTGCCACTCGGGGAGCTGAGAGGGTTGGGGAGCCACCAGGAACACCAGCGTGTCCTTGCTAGTGGCACTGGGAGGAAACCTGCTGCGCGGGGCAGAGAGCCCGGCAGGGCAGACGGTTCCAGGTCTGCCACACTCAGGCTGCCAGTGCCAGGTGGCAGCTCACCGGTGGCCCTTTTTGGCTGTGGGGCTGCTCTAAGCACAGCCTGGTTCTTGCAGGATGATCCCAAGCAAGGGCCTCCGCCGGTCCCTTCTGGCAATGGAGGGGGACGTTGCCACTCGGCAGGTGAGTTTTGGAAAGAAAGGCAGGGAGGGCCTCCTTTTCCTCCTGCAACCGGCACTTCTGCAGAAGATGGGATGCTGCTGCGGCTGTCCTTCGCCCCGAGCAAGTCGTTCCCCATCGCTCTGCAGCAGGACAGCGTTGAGCCCTCGGGGTCCCTTTGTTCCCACCTAACGTTTCTCCCTTGCACGCAGGGGCAGAGGGCACATTGCCGAGCGCTCGAGGTGGTGCCTGCCTCTGCTCCATCCTCAGAGCCAGGCGGATGGGTCCCTGCTCCTCGGTGGGAGTCGGCAGGAGCTCTGCTCACTTGTCCCCTGAGTGTCGCCATGCAGGTTTGGCACCCCAAGGGAGGACGTCACCTGGACGAGGAAGGACACCCGCTGGGCAGCAGCCGCCACTGAACATGGTTCTCCGAGGACACGGAGCCTCTGCTGCTGTGCACAGCTTGGAGGAGGACAGGGCGAGGGCCGGGCCAGGCTGTCACGGTGTCACGCCAGCTCTCAGGATCCTCCGAGCTGGAGCCACTGCGCAGGAGCTGTGGTTCCAGCTGCCCACTCCCTGCCTGTCCTGCTGCACTGCTCAGCACCGTGCTGCAGGCAGGGCAAGGCAGGGCAGGGCAGGGCAGGCTTTGAGAGCGCTGGCCTGGTGGTCTCCATTGATGGGCTCTTCTCTGTTTTCCTTTGTAGCAGGAAGGAGCAGGAGGAGGAGGAGGAGGGGGCTGCCCTGGCCCTTTGCTCTGCGGTGGACCCCGGCCGCTGCCCAGGCGCCAGGGCAGGCAGGCTCCGGCTGCAGCAGGGCGCTCTTTGGACAGCCCCTGGCAGCCCTCTGCGGGGAGGACGGCACGCTGCCCCAGCCCATCCAGGTAAGCCAGCCTGGACAGGGGGTCCCCAGCCCTCCAGCTGCTCCGGAGAGGGAGTGTCCCCAGGGGCTCCGGGGACGGGGAACTGGGCTTTTCACCCCTGGCTCACACCCTGATCCCAGTCCCTTTGCGGAGGGAGGGAGCCAGGTCTGGGGCAGAGCTCTGGCCATGGCCACCGCTGTCAGAAGGCAGCTCTTCAGCCAAGCAACTGTCCTCCTGCGTCTCCTGCAGGAGCTCCTGAATATCCTGCACCAACAAGGGCCATCGACAGAGGGGATATTCCGGAGAGCTGCCAGCGGGACAGCAGTTCGGGAGCTCAAGGAAGCCCTTGACAGCGGTGCGGACGTCGACCTAGGAAGCCAGCCTGTGCTCCTGCTGGCCGTCATCTTGAAGGTGAGCGCTTCTGACCGGCAGCTGGAAGGGCTCCCGGCTGGCCTGGAGTGTTCCGAGGCTCACCTGGAGCCCTTGGCATTGCAGGACTTCCTCCGAAGCATCCCCGCCAAGCTCCTCGTCATCGACCTCTACGAGGATTGGATGCGAGCCATGGAGAAGCCAAGCAAGCAGGCAAAGGTGGAAGAGCTGAAAGCGTAAGTGTGGCTGGCAGCCTGCCTTTTGAGCAGCAACTGGTAGAGGCCTGGGACTCGCCTGCAAAAGGATGGGCTCCTGAAACAGCCGTGTTTTCTGGCCGCCCGCTGTTGCATTTCAGGGGAAAGGGCATGGACAGGGAGCCTTCCCTTGCGTGGGCTTGGGTGAAATCAGGAGCTGGGAAGCAACGCCGTGCTTCCTTCCTGAAGCGCAGGAGCACTGACCGCTGGCTGAGAGCACCTGGAAAGCTGCGCAGCACAGCCACTGGCTCCCGCCTGTGTCGTTGCGCAAGCTTCGGGGACGGCTGTGGGCAGCATCTCTTTTTTAACCTTGTGTTCCTGTTCCCTCAGGGTGGCCAACAAGTTGCCTGCAGCAAACCTCCTCCTGCTCAAGCAGCTGCTGTCCCTCCTCCAGCACATCGGCCACAGCGCGTCCACCAGCAGGATGAGCTGCAGCAACCTGGCCATCTGCGTTGGGCCTAACCTGCTGAGCCCAGCCAACGAGGACCTGCTCCCTCTGGAGGCCATGCTGGAGGTGGCTGAGAAGGTACGCTGTATTGACCAGCCGGCTGCAGCCTTCCCGGCCCGTCAGAGCTTGGCTGTTCGGAGGTCCCTGGCTGCCCCCTCTCTCCAACAAATGCTGGTGGGGTGGCTGCCGGGAAGAGCAGCCCCGCAGCCACAGCCTTCTGCGCAGAGGGAAGGGTCAGGAGTGGGAAAGGCTGCTTGTCATGTTTTCAGGCACCCGCGCTGAAAGCAAGGCTTTCATGTGTGCAGGTGAAGGCGCTGGTGGACTTTCTGACAGAAAACTGCTGTGAAATCTTTGGGGAGGAGATGGCTGGCCTTTCCAGTCCCCCAGCTGTGGAGTCACCGGCGCCCATGGGCAGATCCACAGGTATGAGGAGGGGCTGAGGGTTGTCACAGCCTGAGCAGACAGGTGAAGCTGGTGTAGGGCTTCAGGTGGGTTTTGCTTTAGCTGTTGTCCACTTCCAAGAAGTCACTTGGCTGCACGTGCTTTTGCTCTCCAGAGCTGCCTTTGGAAGACCAACGTGGCCCTGCAGGCGAAGCAGACAGGCAGCACCAGGCAAAAGCCCTCCTGGACGCACCACCCTCTCTGCTCGTCCTCCCGAAAGCAGCAGGGGCAGACACGGTGGTGGGATCGGAAACAGCAGGGGTATGGCGGCTCCCCAAACACTGGGACAACGGGCCTCATGTAGGAGGGTAGTTCCTGATGAGTCCAAGTAGCTGCTGTGCCTCTTCCTGGCATTCGATCTCTTGTGGCTTTGTGGCTTTGTGTGGGTTTTTTTTCCCCCTGGTGTGATACATAGTAAGTAAAAGTGGACAGGTTGTTTCTCCAATGCCTTTAGGCATGTGCTTAATCAAAGGAAACGCCTACCAAATCCCTGCGGAAAGACAGATTTCAAAAGCAGAGCCTCCCACCGCAGAAGGTGGTATTGCACCAAAGGGATATCCGCAGAGCTCTGTCTCGGGAGGGCAGCAGCAACCCTGGCAGAATGAAGTGGGCAAGCCTTTTCTTGCCCGGAGGGGGACCGCAGGCTCCCTGCTGAATGCCCCCCCCAAATTAACCGAGTGTCACACACCCGTGTGAACACTGTGTTCCAAAGTGAGGCCCTTGGAAGAAAGGGCTCATGCAAACCAGCCAAAGGGATCTTCTCCGTAGGGCTCAGGTAGCAATTTGCCAAACGGTCGCTTCCTACTCCGGGGCGTCCCTTGCCTCCTGCTAACGCCGACGTTTCTGTTTTAGGCACCCGTTGCTTTGCCTCCAAGTACCCCAGAGACCACGGTAGCCTCCCTGGTACGCGTAGAACTGAAGAGCCTTTCGGAGGAAAGGAGGTAACATGAGTCAGCTTTGGTGAAATCAAGAACTGATTCCAGTTGGTCCTGGCTTTACCTATCTAATCACACTGTGGGGTGGGATGGAAAGGTTTGCAGGCTCCCCCCAGGAAAATGAAGACGGAAGAAAAAGAAAGAGAAAAGAGGCCTGGGCAGAGGAGAGGGAATGCCAACAAGAAAAGAAAAGAAGGAAGGAAGAAAGAAAAAGATATCCCGTAGTCATCAGTACGTAGCCATCCCGTAGTCAATGCCAGCACCAGCTCCCTCTTCTGGGCCATAAACAACTCCTCGTCAGCTGTGTTCCCCAAAGAAAGGGGAACCACTTCATGCCTGCTCCTGCCTGTGTGGGTTTCTCAGTGCTTTCTGACTCTATCGTTGTAGGTGCCGATTTCCTGTTACTGGCTGACCCACTGTGACTCCCGGCCTCCCGCACTTGATGTCCACAATAAAAGGATATTTTCTCTCTTCTGACTGTGTCTGCCGTACGATATTCTGGACTAGGTAGAGGTTGTTTTGTGATGAATCCTCGGGGAGGAGTTTGGGATCATCCCTTGGTCCAGAATCCTTTCCGGCGGGCATCAGGGCTGAGTTCAGGTGCCTTAGGAGTGAAACCAAAGCACAGAGTCACACAGGAGGGTGGAGGTTGGAAGGGACCTGTGGAGGTCATCTGGTCCAACCCGCCTGCTCAAGCAGGCTCACCTGGAGCCAGTAAAATGGATCACCCCAACCGTAAAATACTGCTTTCTCATGTGCAGCTGGAATATCGTGTCTTTTAATCTGTGCCCCTTTCCTCTGGTCCTCTCAGCGCACGCTCTTGAGAAGAGCCTGCCTCCCTCATCTTCTTTCCTTCTCAGCAGGTTTGTATACACATTGAGGAGACACACACAGCACCCCCCACCCCCCCGCCCAGTCCTCCCTTCTCCCAGCTGAAGAGTGCCAGCTCTCTCAGCCTCTCCTCACATGGCAACGAGAAGGAGAACTTCCACTGGTCCTCTTTTGGAAACTTTTGGAAGGCTTCCGTCTCAAATAAGAAATTTGAGACACCAGCCTTCATCTAGGTTACCTCATGAGCTGTGCGATTGCAGTTTGGTGTAGAAGTGCCAGAGCGCATCATTAAGAGGGTGTTAATTTGGCCGTTCTGGTCATGAAGCTCGTCGGAGCACTGAGCTGGACACCTGGAGACGGCAGCTGTGTGTCAGCCAGGCTGGATGCTCAGTGTTCAGCACAGCAATGGCACAGCAGTGCCACAGCCGCTGCTCGAGGCATGTGTGCACTGACAACTTGCCCCTGAGTGTCCTGGTGCCCTGAGGTTTGGGATCTCTCCGGTGGTTTTGACAAAAAGCTCTTGACAAAGGTGTGAAGGAGGCGCAAGGCACAACTGTTGGAAGAATCTGCCACAGTCCTTGTCTTGGTGGGAAGGTGTTGGCGGGGAGAGCTACGTAATGGGGGACATTGCTCATTGCTAGTGCAGCAACCAGGTGAGGAAGGTGCTACCATTTGTCACCTACCACAAAGGTAGGCTGTGACGGAGAGGATGCGCTGCTTTGCCGCATCCGTAACAACCAGAAGTATCCACTTCAGTTCCTTCAGTGTCTTTTGAATACCACGTGTGGCTTTCTACACGGGTGCTGCTGTTTTGCCGTCGAGGGTAGTTTCTGTGTGCTGTGCTTTCGCCTTTTCCTGGTCTCTAGTGGCGGAGCTGATACCGTCAATGCAAGGCAGTACCTAAGAGAGCAGGGTGCCACCAGTGGGGGTTTGGGCCCATTGCCTCGAGCTACCTACGACCAGACCCCGCCTGCTCCCAGTGCTGCTCTGTGCCAGCACAGCTCCGTCCTGCTCTATGCTATGGAAGGTGTAGAATTCCTCTCTGATCCAGGACTTTCCACCTACAACCAAAACCGTGGTGAAATTTTCCTCCATCTCAACCACTCGCTGGTGCCTCTTCCCCAGGGAAAGTCTTTCCGCCATCACCCTGTGGGCATAGCTGGGCATAGGCAATGCAAGCCCCAAGCCTGTGCCGCAGTCCGAGGCCACCACACTCCTTTAGCCATGAGCAAGATCTCCAACTCCTTTTCAGCTGTAGGAGAAGGGTTGTCAATAGACATGGATGCACGTGGCACGGTCTATTCCGGAATAGCCACAGTTGCTAAAAGCTTTCCGTGTCCTGCACTGGTGGTCTGCAGGACCAGCTCCTGGGTCCACTTGCACCGAGGCTAGCGATAGCTGTATTTCGGGTAGGTAATTCAGGTTTCGTCCTTTGTCCCCCGACCATCCCCACAGGCCCGGCAGCACAGAAAGTCACAGTGGGCTGCGTTTGGGCCACCTGTTCCACGGGGCTCGTGGCAAACCTTGTGTCTGCATCCCTGCTCTTCTCTTCTCCCTGTAGGCTCCTGGTTTAATCAAACAAGCTGTTTGCCCTGGAAACAACCATCGTGGCTAAAGACAGACCCCTCTTGGTGGACGCCAGCCAAGCTGGGGGAATGTCTCTGGCACACGTGCTGTGCCAGCTTCCAATCCCCAAGACGCTGGAATTAAGGCAGGTCCAGCCGGAAGAACATTTGCCATTTTTCGTGGAAGAGGGGAGGAACCTCCAGCACTGAAGAGCCGTTCATATCCTGCCGAGAGTCACATGGAAATGAAACGTGTGGTGAGCCGAGGCAGGACTACTCGTGTCCATGGAGCAGCACACTTGGGCGTTAAGGCTTTATCCCACTTGGGTGTTAAGGCTTTATCCTTGGCATACATGGCTGGAGGAGCGCCAGAAGGGAGTCCTGCCCTGTTCCCCGTGACCTTCACCCACCGAGCGGCCAAGACAGCCAGGGACAAGTTTGTGTGCAAGGCCCTCCCCATGGCAAAGAAAAGAGCCAAAGTCAGCTTTTGATGTTGTGTGTCTGGTTTAACTGTTGATACTGAGCAATGCCTTGATTAAAATAGAAGCGGGTTTTTAAGAGAGTTAAAACCCTGCCCTTTTCAGGAAAAATGCAGGAAATCAGAGACATTTACAAAAGTATCTTTTGGCTATTTTACACTCCAGCGAGAAACACTGTGGGGTCCAGCGGTTAATGCTCTAAGGGAACTTTAGAACATTGGGCAAAGGGATCTAAAACCACTCTTCTGGGCAGCAAGTCACACACACTGGGCTAGGCTGGGATTGGAGAGCCCGGGAGGCTCTCCAGGGTGCCAGCTTTCCCGCAGCGCTGGCTGCTGTGGCTGCTGCCTGTTCTTCCCTGCAATGCTGACTGCACCCACCTGGTGGGGCTGTCCTTGGGAAGGGCGCCAGAGCTGAGAAAGGCCCTGGGAGAGGGGGGGAGACAAGCTCTTCTCCACAGGTTTGCCAGCAGCTCTCCAGAGCATCCCTTTTCCAGCCCACGAGATGCTCTGTGTGCCAAGGGAAGGTGCCCCTTGGTCCAATGGACGAGGCCCTGCAGGGCTCCCACCAGGGTCCTTTGACCTACCCATCCTCCAGCCACCACTCCAGGGGCTGGGGCTCTCCTGTAGGTCCCCAGACGATGCCTCAGGTACCCAGGGATATTGAAAACAGGGAAAGACTCATTTACATAAGTTGTTTATATTAATAGCACGTCCCTTCTCCCGGGGGAAGGTGTTACGCACCTGGGGATTGCCTGTAAATACTCACCAGCCGGGTTTGTCTTCACGATGGTCTTAATGCTCTTTTGAAACTACGCTGTTGTGTTGTGTTGTGTTGTGATGTGTTGTGTTGTGATGTGTTGTGGAACAGGTTTTCGGAAGCATGCCACATTTGCCTATTTAAAATCGACGGGCATTTTCTTCAAGAGCACCAGCTCGGCTTTTGGCAGCCCAACCTCATTGTGCTTTTCCGTTTGCCAGCCAGGAACAAGGTAACCCACTATCGAACAAGCCCTGTCTTCAAGGAGTGCCAGATTTAAAAGTTGCACATTCCTGTAGAGCCTTCAGAACAAGTCTGTTGTGCTTTGGCTGTCGGTGTGGGGTAGCTAGCAACTCTGTAATTGCTGTAGCTATCAACGCCTGCAACTGAAACAACGGCTGCTTTGTATGACAGTAACAGACGCTTACAGGTTTTGTAGCAGGCACAAGTCGGAAAGGCAAGGTAAACAAGGCCCGAACGCACACACCCCTAGCCTTGGGTTTTCTGCTTCTCAGGGGGTTATTAGCAACAGCATTTTCTCCTCCTCGTCACATGCAGTTCAGCATCTCGGTTTGGTTTAACCCGTGACTCTGACTACGGAAGCACTTCACGGCGCTAGCAAATGTTGGCATTCGTTCCCAGTTAAAAACAGCATTTCAGCATGTTCCAACATCCCACAGAACAGAGAAGCTTTCAAGGTCCATGCGTCCTGTATCAGCCGGGTGCATCTCCCCTGAAGCAGCTGCACGTACTTACCTCACAGAAAAACCTACTTCCATAACGCAAGCGAGGGGAACAATTAATTGCACGGTGGGTGGCCGGGGCCAGTTCAGGTCAACTACCTACTGCTATCTAGCAGCTTTCTTGAGGACGTGGTCAGAAAAAGGTTTCAACAAAGATTTCCACAACCATTTCAACTCTCAACAGCCACGGAATCAGCAATACCCTGACTAGAATAAATACTGAACTGGAAAATACATCCAGGTCTTAATCGCTTGAGTCTTTGTTTGGAAGGAGGCGAACAAATAATTTCTAAAACGAGAGCCAGTGCTGAGTCCGTCCTTCTGAGGCGCTAAGGGACGAAAGATGGGAACACCTATGTGAGGGGGTAGTAGAACAAATAAAGAAGAAAAGATAAAGCAAGCAGGCTACCATGTTTTCTTGTCTTTTTATCCCCCATTCCTGGTAGCTCTAGGAGTCTGGACGGTAGAGATTCCTCTCCACAGCCATTTTACACTTAGGAAATCCCCGCTCAGAAGTGGCCCGATCCAGTCAGCAGAGGTTAAGAGGTTATTCTCGTTACTTATTTTCAGCTGGCACATCCCCTTTCATCAGCAGGGTTTCCTAAGAAACAGCAATGTGCTGTGAAAGACGGGGAGAAGGGGGAAGGACAAAGAGCACTTGCACCATGAAAAAAAGTTAAAAAGCCACCATCATTGTAAATGACAACAGAAAGTGAAGGATATCCGAGACCCAGGCAGTCTGCCTCCACGTGAGCAAGGGAGACATCCAGGACCAGAGTCACCAGCTTCATCGCATTTGTTTTACACAGGTAGCTCGAGGCAGTGAGCCCAAACCCCCACTGGTGGCACCCTGCTCTCTTAGGTACTGCCTTGCATTGACGGTATCAGCTCCGCCACTAGAGACCAGGAAAAGGCGAAAGCACAGCACACAGAAACTACCCTCGACGGCAAAACAGCAGCACCCGTGTAGAAAGCCACACGTGGTATTCAAAAGACACTGAAGGAACTGAAGTGGATACTTCTGGTTGTTACGGATGCGGCAAAGCAGCGCATCCTCTCCGTCACAGCCTACCTTTGTGGTAGGTGACAAATGGTAGCACCTTCCTCACCTGGTTGCTGCACTAGCAATGAGCAATGTCCCCCATTACGTAGCTCTCCCCGCCAACACCTTCCCACCAAGACAAGGACTGTGGCAGATTCTTCCAACAGTTGTGCCTTGCGCCTCCTTCACACCTTTGTCAAGAGCTTTTTGTCAAAACCACCGGAGAGATCCCAAACCTCAGGGCACCAGGACACTCAGGGGCAAGTTGTCAGTGCACACATGCCTCGAGCAGCGGCTGTGGCACTGCTGTGCCATTGCTGTGCTGAACACTGAGCATCCAGCCTGGCTGACACACAGCTGCCGTCTCCAGGTGTCCAGCTCAGTGCTCCGACGAGCTTCATGACCAGAACGGCCAAATTAACACCCTCTTAATGATGCGCTCTGGCACTTCTACACCAAACTGCAATCGCACAGCTCATGAGGTAACCTAGATGAAGGCTGGTGTCTCAAATTTCTTATTTGAGACGGAAGCCTTCCAAAAGTTTCCAAAAGAGGACCAGTGGAAGTTCTCCTTCTCGTTGCCATGTGAGGAGAGGCTGAGAGAGCTGGCACTCTTCAGCTGGGAGAAGGGAGGACTGGGCGGGGGGGTGGGGGGTGCTGTGTGTGTCTCCTCAATGTGTATACAAACCTGCTGAGAAGGAAAGAAGATGAGGGAGGCAGGCTCTTCTCAAGAGCGTGCGCTGAGAGGACCAGAGGAAAGGGGCACAGATTAAAAGACACGATATTCCAGCTGCACATGAGAAAGCAGTATTTTACGGTTGGGGTGATCCATTTTACTGGCTCCAGGTGAGCCTGCTTGAGCAGGCGGGTTGGACCAGATGACCTCCACAGGTCCCTTCCAACCTCCACCCTCCTGTGTGACTCTGTGCTTTGGTTTCACTCCTAAGGCACCTGAACTCAGCCCTGATGCCCGCCGGAAAGGATTCTGGACCAAGGGATGATCCCAAACTCCTCCCCGAGGATTCATCACAAAACAACCTCTACCTAGTCCAGAATATCGTACGGCAGACACAGTCAGAAGAGAGAAAATATCCTTTTATTGTGGACATCAAGTGCGGGAGGCCGGGAGTCACAGTGGGTCAGCCAGTAACAGGAAATCGGCACCTACAACGATAGAGTCAGAAAGCACTGAGAAACCCACACAGGCAGGAGCAGGCATGAAGTGGTTCCCCTTTCTTTGGGGAACACAGCTGACGAGGAGTTGTTTATGGCCCAGAAGAGGGAGCTGGTGCTGGCATTGACTACGGGATGGCTACGTACTGATGACTACGGGATATCTTTTTCTTTCTTCCTTCCTTCTTTTCTTTTCTTGTTGGCATTCCCTCTCCTCTGCCCAGGCCTCTTTTCTCTTTCTTTTTCTTCCGTCTTCATTTTCCTGGGGGGAGCCTGCAAACCTTTCCATCCCACCCCACAGTGTGATTAGATAGGTAAAGCCAGGACCAACTGGAATCAGTTCTTGATTTCACCAAAGCTGACTCATGTTACCTCCTTTCCTCCGAAAGGCTCTTCAGTTCTACGCGTACCAGGGAGGCTACCGTGGTCTCTGGGGTACTTGGAGGCAAAGCAACGGGTGCCTAAAACAGAAACGTCGGCGTTAGCAGGAGGCAAGGGACGCCCCGGAGTAGGAAGCGACCGTTTGGCAAATTGCTACCTGAGCCCTACGGAGAAGATCCCTTTGGCTGGTTTGCATGAGCCCTTTCTTCCAAGGGCCTCACTTTGGAACACAGTGTTCACACGGGTGTGTGACACTCGGTTAATTTGGGGGGGGCATTCAGCAGGGAGCCTGCGGTCCCCCTCCGGGCAAGAAAAGGCTTGCCCACTTCATTCTGCCAGGGTTGCTGCTGCCCTCCCGAGACAGAGCTCTGCGGATATCCCTTTGGTGCAATACCACCTTCTGCGGTGGGAGGCTCTGCTTTTGAAATCTGTCTTTCCGCAGGGATTTGGTAGGCGTTTCCTTTGATTAAGCACATGCCTAAAGGCATTGGAGAAACAACCTGTCCACTTTTACTTACTATGTATCACACCAGGGGGAAAAAAAACCCACACAAAGCCACAAAGCCACAAGAGATCGAATGCCAGGAAGAGGCACAGCAGCTACTTGGACTCATCAGGAACTACCCTCCTACATGAGGCCCGTTGTCCCAGTGTTTGGGGAGCCGCCATACCCCTGCTGTTTCCGATCCCACCACCGTGTCTGCCCCTGCTGCTTTCGGGAGGACGAGCAGAGAGGGTGGTGCGTCCAGGAGGGCTTTTGCCTGGTGCTGCCTGTCTGCTTCGCCTGCAGGGCCACGTTGGTCTTCCAAAGGCAGCTCTGGAGAGCAAAAGCACGTGCAGCCAAGTGACTTCTTGGAAGTGGACAACAGCTAAAGCAAAACCCACCTGAAGCCCTACACCAGCTTCACCTGTCTGCTCAGGCTGTGACAACCCTCAGCCCCTCCTCATACCTGTGGATCTGCCCATGGGCGCCGGTGACTCCACAGCTGGGGGACTGGAAAGGCCAGCCATCTCCTCCCCAAAGATTTCACAGCAGTTTTCTGTCAGAAAGTCCACCAGCGCCTTCACCTGCACACATGAAAGCCTTGCTTTCAGCGCGGGTGCCTGAAAACATGACAAGCAGCCTTTCCCACTCCTGACCCTTCCCTCTGCGCAGAAGGCTGTGGCTGCGGGGCTGCTCTTCCCGGCAGCCACCCCACCAGCATTTGTTGGAGAGAGGGGGCAGCCAGGGACCTCCGAACAGCCAAGCTCTGACGGGCCGGGAAGGCTGCAGCCGGCTGGTCAATACAGCGTACCTTCTCAGCCACCTCCAGCATGGCCTCCAGAGGGAGCAGGTCCTCGTTGGCTGGGCTCAGCAGGTTAGGCCCAACGCAGATGGCCAGGTTGCTGCAGCTCATCCTGCTGGTGGACGCGCTGTGGCCGATGTGCTGGAGGAGGGACAGCAGCTGCTTGAGCAGGAGGAGGTTTGCTGCAGGCAACTTGTTGGCCACCCTGAGGGAACAGGAACACAAGGTTAAAAAAGAGATGCTGCCCACAGCCGTCCCCGAAGCTTGCGCAACGACACAGGCGGGAGCCAGCGGCTGTGCTGCGCAGCTTTCCAGGTGCTCTCAGCCAGCGGTCAGTGCTCCTGCGCTTCAGGAAGGAAGCACGGCGTTGCTTCCCAGCTCCTGATTTCACCCAAGCCCACGCAAGGGAAGGCTCCCTGTCCATGCCCTTTCCCCTGAAATGCAACAGCGGGCGGCCAGAAAACACGGCTGTTTCAGGAGCCCATCCTTTTGCAGGCGAGTCCCAGGCCTCTACCAGTTGCTGCTCAAAAGGCAGGCTGCCAGCCACACTTACGCTTTCAGCTCTTCCACCTTTGCCTGCTTGCTTGGCTTCTCCATGGCTCGCATCCAATCCTCGTAGAGGTCGATGACGAGGAGCTTGGCGGGGATGCTTCGGAGGAAGTCCTGCAATGCCAAGGGCTCCAGGTGAGCCTCGGAACACTCCAGGCCAGCCGGGAGCCCTTCCAGCTGCCGGTCAGAAGCGCTCACCTTCAAGATGACGGCCAGCAGGAGCACAGGCTGGCTTCCTAGGTCGACGTCCGCACCGCTGTCAAGGGCTTCCTTGAGCTCCCGAACTGCTGTCCCGCTGGCAGCTCTCCGGAATATCCCCTCTGTCGATGGCCCTTGTTGGTGCAGGATATTCAGGAGCTCCTGCAGGAGACGCAGGAGGACAGTTGCTTGGCTGAAGAGCTGCCTTCTGACAGCGGTGGCCATGGCCAGAGCTCTGCCCCAGACCTGGCTCCCTCCCTCCGCAAAGGGACTGGGATCAGGGTGTGAGCCAGGGGTGAAAAGCCCAGTTCCCCGTCCCCGGAGCCCCTGGGGACACGCCCTCTCCGGAGCAGCTGGAGGGCTGGGGACCCCCTGTCCAGGCTGGCTTACCTGGATGGGCTGGGGCAGCGTGCCGTCCTCCCCGCAGAGGGCTGCCAGGGGCTGTCCAAAGAGCGCCCTGCTGCAGCCGGAGCCTGCCTGCCCTGGCGCCTGGGCAGCGGCCGGGGTCCACCGCAGAGCAAAGGGCCAGGGCAGCCCCCTCCTCCTCCTCCTCCTGCTCCTTCCTGCTACAAAGGAAAACAGAGAAGAGCCCATCAATGGAGACCACCAGGCCAGCGCTCTCAAAGCCTGCCCTGCCCTGCCCTGCCTTGCCCTGCCTGCAGCACGGTGCTGAGCAGTGCAGCAGGACAGGCAGGGAGTGGGCAGCTGGAACCACAGCTCCTGCGCAGTGGCTCCAGCTCGGAGGATCCTGAGAGCTGGCGTGACACCGTGACAGCCTGGCCCGGCCCTCGCCCTGTCCTCCTCCAAGCTGTGCACAGCAGCAGAGGCTCCGTGTCCTCGGAGAACCATGTTCAGTGGCGGCTGCTGCCCAGCGGGTGTCCTTCCTCGTCCAGGTGACGTCCTCCCTTGGGGTGCCAAACCTGCATGGCGACACTCAGGGGACAAGTGAGCAGAGCTCCTGCCGACTCCAGCCGAGGAGCAGGGACCCATCCGCCTGGCTCTGAGGATGGAGCAGAGGCAGGCACCACCTCGAGCGCTCGGCAATGTGCCCTCTGCCCCTGCGTGCAAGGGAGAAACGTTAGGTGGGAACAAAGGGACCCCGAGGGCTCAACGCTGTCCTGCTGCAGAGCGATGGGGAACGACTTGCTCGGGGCGAAGGACAGCCGCAGCAGCATCCCATCTTCTGCAGAAGTGCCGGTTGCAGGAGGAAAAGGAGGCCCTCCCTGCCTTTCTTTCCAAAACTCACCTGCCGAGTGGCAACGTCCCCCTCCATTGCCAGAAGGGACCGGCGGAGGCCCTTGCTTGGGATCATCCTGCAAGAACCAGGCTGTGCTTAGAGCAGCCCCACAGCCAAAAGGGCCACCGGTGAGCTGCCACCTGGCACTGGCAGCCTGAGTGTGGCAGACCTGGAACCGTCTGCCCTGCCGGGCTCTCTGCCCCGCGCAGCAGGTTTCCTCCCAGTGCCACTAGCAAGGACACGCTGGTGTTCCTGGTGGCTCCCCAACCCTCTCAGCTCCCCGAGTGGCACCGCGGGACCCTCCCGCAGAAGGTCACCCCACTCGACAGAGATCCCTGGCACGCCGGCACGTGCGTGGGTGGGTCAAAGGCAGCCATTCTCACCTTTGCCTGGCCCTCGATCAGGGTCTCCAGGCTCCTGGCGCTTAATGTCCTCCACTGGGCAAGAGAGAAGGAGTGGAAGAAGGTGAGAAGCGATGCCTCTGCTGCTCAGCTGGAGGGCCGGTGCTCAGGGGACAGAGGCGAGACAAGAGAGGCACTCACGGCATGGCGGCGGCTCAGCTCCTTCTCCAGGAGTTTGACGGAGGGCAGTCGCGTCACCCGGGCTCTCTTCGCTCCTTCTGGTTGCCTGTGCACGGGAAGGGACAGAGAAAGAATGAGCCCCAAGCCACCTCTTCTCTCTCCAGCGAAAGGGATCCCAAACCCCCCCGGGTACCACCCCGGAGCCAAGCAGAGAGCAGAGCTGCCTGCAGAGCTCCTGCCTGCCACGTGCTCAGCCCTGCTTCCCCACCTGCCTCTCCCTGCTGCAGAGGAAGAAGAAGCTTTCCATCCACGCTCATCCCCCGTCTGCCCAAGAGCTGCCCACAGCCGTGGGGGCACCTCTCCCCAGCTGGAGAACTGTGTTCCCCCGTACGGCTGCGCCTAGAGCATCCCCCCGGCTTACCCCAGCAGTGTGCACACCCACAGCTCCTTCAGCGTCCGGGAGCTGCAGAAAGAGAGGAGAAACAGCGTCAGGCCCCGCTGCCCCCCAGCCCCTAGGCAGAGGCCGGTGCCTTCACAGCCCTGCCCCGCGGAGAAGGACACAGGGGCAGGACGAAGCCCCCTGGGGCAGGACAGAGGCGCTGCCAAAGCCCTGGCTCCCTCTGTCCTGCCAGAGGAGCTGCTTTCGGCCTTCCCTTCTGGGGACCAAAAGGTGTCCAGGGGATGCACGACATAGAAATCTCCCCCATCCCTCTCGTTCCAGCTGCCTGCATGCCCACCCCTCAGCCCCCACCCGGCCAACCCGGCCTCCCTCCCTCCCTCCCTGCCGGCGTGCAGAGGGCAGAGGCCATTCACAGGATGGCGTGGGCATGGTTGGGCAACTCTCCTGCCCCTTGCCAGCCCTGACCACAGCTGCCAGACCCCAGAGAGGACGGGGGCCAGCACCGCACTGCCCGGCCCTGCCGTGAGACGTGGCACCACGACTCACTTGAAGGTGGCAACACAGGAGCCGGTGGGCCAGATGAGGATGATGGAGGTCCTGTCCTCATCGCTGCCTTCCTCCTCCTCCTCCTCTTCTTCCTCCCCCGCCGCCTCCTTGCCGCCGCTCACCACCCACAGCTGGTCCAGGGCCAGGCAGAGCTGTGGGCGCACGGTGGTGCCACCGTGTCTGCAGAGAAGAGAGGCAGCCCTGGTGAGAGAGGTGGCCTCCTTGGGTGGCCCCGGGCAGAGCCCTGTCCCCCGCCTGCCGTTGGGACGGACACGGGTGCATCCAGAACCAAGGTGCCGGGGCCTGGGACTGGTGCCAGGGTGTCCCTGCCCTGGTCCCAGGGCCAGGGCTGGGGGAAAGGCAGCTGGGCTCTGAGGGTCTTACCGCAACTTGGCGATGACCAGTTCCTCCTGGAGGAGGAGAAGGCGCCTCTCGCTCCTCTTGCGGCCCCGGGTCAGCCGCACGTCTGCGCTCAGCACCGCCTCGGCATCGCTGAGAGCCTCTCTGCAGAGCAGAGAGCGGCGGGAATGAGGAAGGCCGCTGCTGCAGCACCCGGCCATGCCCGCCTGTCCCCGACCCCCAGGGAGAGCCCACCTGGAGCCGCAGCAGCAGTTGGCCTGGCCCATCCTGCCCGGGACAGGAGGACCCTCGCCGTGCACCAAGGACGCTGCCCAGCCGGCGACAGCGAGGATGGGAAGCGGGGTGCTGGTGCCGGTGCCGGGGCAGCGCTGCTCGGCCAGACCCTGCCTCCTCCCAGCGCTGCTCTGTGCCAGCACAGCTCCGTCCTGCTCTCTCTGCTGGCTGTTGGCTCCAACTGACCAACATTCCGAGCCCAACGGAAAGTGGGAGGGGCCCTGGGGGGGCCCTGGGGTGGGGGTTCTCTCCACTATGGCCATGTCTGCCTTGCACTGGGGAGCCCAGAGCAGGACACAGCAGGGGGGGAAGGACCACCTCCCTCCACCTGCTGCCAACGCTTTGCCTAGTGCAGCCCACAATGCAGGTAGCCTTCTTTGCCCCAGGGGCACTTTGCAGGCTCCAAATTGGTCAGCTTGGGGTCCACCATGACCCCAGGTGTCTGCACAGCTGCTTTCCAGCTGGGTGTCCCCCAGCATATACCCATGCAAGGGCTGGTTCCTCCCCATGTGCAGGACTTTGCTCTTCCCCTTGATGAACTGCAGGAGGTTCCTGCCAGCCCCTTCCTCCAGCCTGTCAAGGCCCCTCTGCTTGGCAGCACGACCCTTTGGTGCACGAGCCTCCCTGTCGTGTGCCATAGGCAAGCTGTCTGAGGGTACGCTCTGACCCATCATCCAGATCACTGAATGGGAACAGGACCCGCAGAGTGCAGCGCAGGGCGTTGCAGACATGCACTTGATTTGACACAACTTGTCACGGAAGGCTCAGAAATTTACTTTATTTTATTATATTTTTTTCATTTCATATACAGCGCTTCCCCTTTTTATTCCTGCAAGCTATCAGAAGGTGTTCAAACCGTCTCATTTTTCATTTGAACATCACATCTCTTCATTGTGCTGATGTTATGTGTACCATTGGATCGGGTTGTACTCTCGCATAGATCATTAGACAGTAGGTAGCCTAGACTATTGGACAGTAGAGAGCAGATTATCTGCATTAATTGTGCTAACACCAGTGACAGGAGGTTGCACCTAGCTCTTGAGCCAAAGGACAGAAATCAAAGGCGTCTGTTGAACTCAGCGGGCTATTGATCAGCAGATTGAATTCACCACGTTCAAAAAAGAAAAGGTAGGTGAGAAAGGCATATTCTGTCTTGAATGCTACAATGCATGTTTTAGGAGCTGTGAAGACAAAGCATCCATGCCCCTCCCCCTGCCCCCTTCCTTAGAAAAGAAAAAGGACTAGAGAAAAAAGATTCCACTTCTAGAGCAATGGGGCTTTCAAGAGCCGACTAACTTTCCCTGTATCGTTCCCATTCTATGAGCCACTTTGTCTGACATTCCGCCTCTCCTCAGTACCAACATGAGACTCTTCCAGGAAAAACTAAACCAAGGAAAACAACTTGCTGTACAGCCAGTACACCTGTGCTGTGCTGTGCTGTGCTATGGAAGCCACTCTCCATCATTTATCAGCAGTCCTGGTTAACGGGGGAGGTCCCGGGCGACTGGAGGCTTGCCAATGTGACGCCCATCTACAAGAAGGGCCGGAAGGAGGATCCGGGGAACTACAGGCCTGTCAGCCTGACCTCGGTGCCGGGGAAGATTATGGAGCGGCTCATCTTGAGGGCGCTCACAAGGCATGAGTGGGACAACCAGGGGATCAGGCCCAGCCAGCACGGGTTCATGAGAGGCAGGTCCTGCTTGACCAACCTGATCTCCTTCTATGACCAGGTGACCCGCCTAGTGGACGAGGGAAAGGCTGTGGATGTGGTCTGCCTGGACTTCAGTAAGGCCTTTGACACCGTCTCCCACAGCACTCTCCTAGAGAAGCTGGCGGCTCACGGCTTAGACAGGTGTACTCCTTTCTGCAAAAAACACAACTGTCTGCTGGGCAGGGCAGTTCCAGCCCATGTCTGTGTTATTGTGTAGTTTTTGGCTTAGACAGGTGGACTCTGCGCTGGGTCAAAAACTGGCTGGACGGCTGGGCCCAGAGAGTTGTGGTGAATGGAGTTCAATCCAGTTGGCGGCCGGTCACAAGCGGTGTTCCCCAGGGCTCAGTTTTGGGGCCGGTCTTGTTCAATATCTTTATCGATGATCCGGATGAGGGGATCGAGTGCACCCTCAGTCAGTTTGCAGACGACACCAAGTTGGGCGGGAGTGTTGATCTGCTCGAGGGTAGGAAGGCTCTGCAGAGGGACCTGGACAGGCTGGATCGATGGGCCCAGGCCAACTGTATGAGGTTCAACAAGGCCAAGTGCCGGGTCCTGCACTTGGGCCACAACAACCCCATGCAGCACTACAGGCTTGGGGAAGAGTGGCTGGAAAGCTGCCCAGCAGAGAAGGACCTGGGGGTGTTGGTCGACAGCCGGCTGAACATGAGCCAGCAGTGTGCCCAGGCGGCCAAGAAGGCCAATGGCATCCTGGCCTGTATCAGAAATAGTGTGGCCAGCAGGAGTAGGGAAGTGATCGTGCCCCTGTACTCGGCACTGGTGAGGCCGCACCTCGAATGCTGTGTTCAGTTTTGGGCCCCTCACTACAAGAAGGACGTCGAGGTGCTGGAGCGTGTCCAGAGAAGGGCAACGAGGCTGGTGAGGGGTCTGGAGAACAAGTCTGATGAGGAGCGGCTGAGGGAACTGGGGCTGTTTAGCCTGGAGAAAAGGAGGCTGAGGGGAGACCTCATCGCTCTCTACAACTGCCTGAAAGGAGGTTGTAGTGAGGTGGGTGTTGGTCTTTTCTCCGAAGTAACAAGTGATAGGACGAGAGGAAATGGCCTCAAGTTGCGGCAGGGGAGGTTTAGATTGGATGTAAGGAAAAATTTCTTTACTGAAAGAGTGGTTAAACATTGGAACAGGCTGCCCAGGGAAGTGGTTGAGTCACCATCCCTGGAGGTATTGAGAAGACGTGTAGATGAGGCGCTTAGGGACATGGTTTAGTGGGCATGGTGGTGTTAGGTTGCTGGTTGGACTCGATGATCTTAGAGGTCTTTTCCAACCTTAATGATTCTATGATTCTCTCCCCTCCTTTTCCCTCCCACCCTTTCTGCTCTGTCCCTCTGTCCTGCTCCCTGTCCCATTTCTCTGTCACTCCACTCTCCTGGTGCCTTTTCTGCCTCTCTGCCCCCCTGGCCCGCTCCCTCACCCTGCCTGTGTCAGTCTGTCCCTCTGTCCTCTTTCCTGCCCTTCTCCTTCTCTCTGTGTCCCTCTGTCCTGCTGCTTATCGCTATTTTTCTCCCTGCACCCCGCTGCCCCCCTTCCCCTCCAGCTCTTTCCCGCTCTGTCCCTCTGCCGGCTCCTCACCAGGAGTTTTCCTTCCTCCACTCCCTGCCCAGCTCCTCCTCCCCATTCTCTTCGTCCCTCTGTCTGTCTCCTGTCCCTCTCTGGGCACCCCACCGCCCGGCCCCACCCCTCTCTGCCGCTCTGTCCCTCTCTCCTCCTCCTCCCTGCTCCACCAGGGCTCCAGGGCCTGGGCAGCCCCGGGGAGGCGGCCATGGGGCCTGCGGGGGGCGGGGCCCAGCCGGGGGACGGTGTCCCCGCAGGGTCAGACAGCAGGGAGGAGCACCCTGCGGCATGCTGGGAGCTGTAGTCCTGGGGCACGGGGCTGCCGGGCGGCCATGTTGGTCTCGGGAGGCGCAGTCCCTGCTCCAGCCGCGGCCCGGCTGAGGTGAGGGCTGGGGCCGCCCGTGAGGCGAGGGCAGGCAAGCGACTGGAGCTACAGAAGAGGAAGGGAGGAAAGGACAGACAGGCAGAGAAAGAAGTGCCTGAACTGAAAAATTTGCCAGGCGGTGCAGAGAGCGGGAGCTGCGGTGAGTCCCAGGCGCTTGGGGCCATGTCAGCCCTCTTCTGCCTCTCAGTCCCTCCCAGTCCCCAGCCCCCCCATTTCCCTCTGTGTCATGTTTTTGCTTCCCCATACCTCTCTTCTTCTGGCATTGTGTTCTGCTCCCCGTCCCTCTCTTCTCCAAGGCCCTCTTTCCCTGTCGCTCCACCCGTCCCTGTCTCTTTCTCGCTGTCCCTCTCTCCTGCTCCCTGTCCCTCTTTTTTCCTTCCTCTGTCTCTGTCCTGCAGCACATTGCTCTTGTTTTCTTCTCTGTCTCTTTGTCCTGATCTGCATCCCGCTCTGTTTTTCACAGTCTCTCTGGCCTGTTCCCTGTCCTTCTTTGTCTCTCTCTGCCTGTGTCCCGCTCCCTGTCCTTGTCTTCCCCTCTCCCTCCTTCCTTCTGCTTCTCTTTGTTTTTCTCGCTCTCGCGCTCTGTCCTGCTCACTGTCACTGTGTTTTTTCATGCCGTATCCCACTGTCCCTGTCCTTCTTCCTGCCCATCTCTCCTCTCTCTGTCTCTCTCTGCTGCTCCCTTCCCCTTCCCCTCCCCGCTTCCTCCGTCTCTCTGCAGGGCTCCTGATGCCTCTCTTTCTTTCTCCATCCCTCTGTGCTGCTCACCGTCCCTGTTCTTCTCTTTCTCTTTGCTGTTATTCTTGTCTGTCGCTCTGTCCTGCTCCCTACCCCTATTCTTTTTTACTCCCTCTCCGTCCCGCTGCCCACCCCAGACTTTCCCCAGACTTTTTTGGCAATCTCTATCCTGCCCCCAGTCCTTATTTTTCTCTCCCTCTCCTGCTCCCTCTCCCTCTTTCTGCCTCTCTTCCTCTTCCCCTGCTGCTTCTTTCTCCACCTCTGTCCTGCTCCCTGCCCGTTTCTTCCTCGCACTGTCCCTCTGTCCTGCTCCCTGTCCCCATCTTCTCTGTCTTGATTTCTCCGTCTTGCTGCCTGTCCCATCGTTTCTTGCTATACCCCTCCGTCCAGCTGGCTCTCCCTTTTATTTGTCCTCTCGTCCTCCTTCGTGCTTCTCAGCCCTCTTTTCCTCTTCCTCTGTCTCTGTCCTCCAGCCCATTGCTGGTTTTCTTCCCCCTTCATGGTCTCTTCGTAAGGATCTGACCCTCGCTTTATTTCTCAGTCCCTTTGTTCTCTTCCCTGTCCTTCTTCTCTCTCCATCTGTATGTTCCTTTCCCTGTCCCTGTCTTTCCTTCTTCCTCTCCTTCCCTCCCCACCTCTCTGTCCTGCTCCTGGTCCCTGCTTTTTCTTCCTCCATCTCTCTGCAGGTCTCCTCGTCCCTGTTTCTCTCGATCTGTCCGTCTCTCTTGCCTTATCCCTGGACCTTTCTTTCTCGACTCCTCAGTCTTCTCCCTCGTGATATTTTTCTCTTTCTAGTCCTCTGTCCTTCTCCCCATTGGCTTAACTGAATGACCAGGTGTCCCTGTGCTCTGGTATTTCCTTAGCATTGCCCTAGGGAAGATAGTGTTTTTAGGACTAGGGATCATTTAGGAGCTGGTCTCCTTATGGAGGTGGTGGTGCTCGGTGTAGTTCCAGCAGAGGATATCCTCAGCTGGTGCTCGATGCCTCTTGTTGAAAGAGCAGGCTGTGGGCCTTATTTTGAAGGAAGGTTTCTTGTTCTGCGCTTACTGCTCCTCGGGAGGCTGCACAGGAGTGTTGCGGGGGTCTGCAGGGATGGATGTGACCTGCTGTGATTCCTGGTAAATGTGAACTTGAACTTATCTGGACTTGAATGAAGCCAGGCTGACTGCATATGGTTTTCTTCCCAGCTCCAATTCCAACCTACGTGCTCGGCGCTAAAGAACAAGAGACCCCGAGCTGCAAATCAGCTGAGAACATCACTCACTTAGGGAGTGGGGCAGCTGGTCTGTGAGCAGGGATGTGTACTTGCATGATGGGGCTTTCATGAACGTTCTCTGGTCTTGCCGTTTCACAGCTCTTCCTTTTCCTGGGATTTTTGAGACGGCATTTCTTATTGTGGGGTTCAGACTGGAGCTGGACTTAACGTTGAATGGCTGTTATAATGGGCTCTGACAAATGTGAGAGAACCCTGCTTTTTTGCTCTTGTTTTCTAACACTGTCTGAACTGTGGTAGGCGAAAGGAAGAGTGTTTGAAAGAGCCTGTTTTTTGAGAGTAATGTAGTGCTGTAGCGTGCCTGTCTTTGTATGGTGAAGGTTTCCTACCTGCAGTATGATTTTGCTGGGCTGTGAGGCTGTATTGGAGTAGCAGAGGTAAGAAGTGTTGTCTCTAAAGGTAATGAAGCTGTAGCAAAACTAGCAGGAAAAGAGCTTTTGGTATTGACTGATTTCTGGGAAGCAAGGCAGCAGTGAGGAAAGAAAACTGGGGCTTGTCTAAACGGCTTCTTCACCATAGGCAGGTTTTGAGCATTTGCGCTAGAACAGGCCTTTACTACGGTTTACGAACGCAGAAAATGAGCTGCCTGTAAGGAAAGTTTCAGCAGAAGTAAGGCTCAATTTGCTAAACTGGGTCCTCTGTATGTGATGCAAATAAGAGATGAATTGTCAGTGTTTACATCCCAAGTGCGTGCCGGTGTGTTAATGCAGGCCGTTGAGGTCTTTTCAGGGGTACTTCCGGACTGCAGGTCGCGTGCCTGAGCGGTACCGAGTCCCAGGGTGAGCCAGCTCCTGCCGGCAGCTTTAGCTCAGAGGATGTGACAGAATGGAAACCATCATTGTGGTGGACCCCAAACGTGAAAGGTGCGGCTATGTTGCTGACGTCCCCCCGGCCGGGAGATGTGGGGAGTTCTGCCAACAGTTGGGTAAGGATTCAGTTTTCTGCTGGAATGGTTCTCCAGATGGATTTAACAAACGATTGCCTTTCTGCTTGCTGTGGCGACCTGCAGAAGGGCCCTGTTGTTCCTTTGGATTTACCAGTGTAAGGGCTTTGGAGGAGAACTAGCTAAACCACCTTTCCCTCTCTATGGAGATCACTAGCATTTGTGTAGAAAAGTAGAGGTTCAGTCAGTAAAGCTTATAGCGTAGTGCTGTGCTCAGAGCATGGGCATCCTGTTCATTTGGACTCGTTATTTTCTCAACTAAGACTTTCCGAGTCTTACAGACTTGAGCCCATTGGGATTGTGACGTTGTAGTTCGCGTGCTCAAGTGGAAATGTTTGGTTTGCCGTCACAAATCATCCAAGTCCAGGCTGCCCCCAGGCCCTTCCCTTTGCAGCCCAGGTCAGGCCCGAGTTGGGAAGTGCCCCATCTTCCCAGAGGAGCAGAAACAAGAACCAGAGAAAGTCCTTGCTGCCTCCTTTCCTACTCACCTGCACTGCACAGTCTTCCCCAGCCTTGGAAAAAAGGCTCCTCCTCCAGTTAGGGTAGGACTTTGCTAGCGGCTTGGTACGGCTGGAGCAAAGGACAGCACGGGCCATTTGCAGATGCAGACCCGGGTCGGTCCAGGACAAAGGAGTTCCTAACAGATAGGCGGGCAAGGCCAAAGGAAACATCCCGCCTGTGATAAGCCAAGGCTTGGTGGAGGGGAGGGAGACTGTAAAAGGAGAGGAGGGATGCTTTAGTCCTGGAGAGGTGGTTGTTGCAGGGGGGTAGGAGAAACGAATAAGCGAAGGTTTTCGACAGGGGAAAAGCAGAGCACAAGTGAAAGGTTTGTGTGGCAGGAAGCGGAGATTTGGTCTGAAAAGAAAAAGACCTTCTTGGTTTAGGTTTGGTGGGTTTTTTTCCTCCTTTTCCCCAAAAGGCACATTATTTTTACAGCATGGGATGGCATGCACGTGAAACTCTGCCAGAGTGGCAAACAATTTTCAGCTTAATGCCGTTCAGGCATTTTCATTTTGACTCCTGGCCTGTTCTCCTTAATCACAAACTGCTTGTAGCTGCTGCTCATGTTTCTCCTGAGATATTTCACAACCTTCTCTGCAAGCGAAGCACCACTTCCTGCTGATTCAGGGCTTCTCCTTTAAGCTCTCTTGCCGCTACCTCTTTCAGGCCAATTCTCCCTTCTCCTGAGTATTTCACCCAAATACTCAGTCCCAGGGACAACAGGTAAAACGAGGATCGGAGGGGTGTGCGGCACATTGAGGACACCCGTGGTAAAATCAGCTACGAACCCGTTTCCCTTTACCCCACCCCTCCCTGCCCCCTTTTTCCTTATAAAGCTCTGCTTTGCCATGGCTGGGAGAGGGCCGCTTTTCTCACCAGTAAAAGCACGTGACTGTGCAGCATTTGCTGGTGATCCTCCCACCTGGGCTCCCGGGAAAGCAAAAAATCACACAAGAGTTCTTTACACGTGCTTCAAGTTAGCTTACCAGCTGCTTATAGGGCTAAAATACTTCATAATGAGAGAATAGCAGTGATGTTACAAGTAATTAGCAAGTGCCTACGTTGGTTTTGGGTTTTTTTCCCTTTCTCCATGGCTATGACTGGAACCAGGCTGGCAGGAGGTCCAGTTTCTTTTTAAGATTACTTAGCAATGCAGTTGCACAACCATTTGTGCTTAGAGATTTGCTCTTGGGCACTACAAGGCACTGTACAGCTTGCCTTTATTACTCTTGGAGGAAAAAGTCCCCCAGGAAGGGAATTTCATGAGCTGGGCAGCTCAGTCTCCCCCAGTTACAAAGGAGCTTTGAAATACAGCTGCCTGCAGGTGTCCTTTCATATGCTGTTCTTCCTGGGTTACCTGAACCACAATCCCACCAAAGCCAAAGCCCCCGCTTACGCATGTAAAGGGGCAAAACCTCCCGCAGAAGACAGCTGCTCTCCAGGTCCTCGTTATTGTGTGGAGCCCTCCATGACCGGGAATGGGAAGTATGTGGCTCCAGCCTATGCCATCTGTGGAGTTCCCAAGAGAAACACCAAGATCATGCCTGGACCAAGTGAGTGACATTTCTCCAGCCCTTTGTTCAGACAAGACAAGCAGGCTTTCATGTTTCCCTGCAAAAGTGGGGTACAAAAGACTCAGCTCACCCCTTGAACGAGCTGTAGATGTTTTCAGGCTGTTCTGCAGCTGTTAGGGAGAGCACCTCCTGGTGAAGTTGCCTCCTTGGCTTGAGTAAAAGGCCAGAACTTCACTGCTTTTGTGCTGTTGTCCTCTGCCCTAGGTGATTACTTCCCTGAGAAGTCCAACAGTCACATCTATAAATGCCTGCCTGTGCGGTCCACGTCCTTCCAGCACAGGGCCGTCAAAACCGGCCTCCCTCCAGGTAAGTGACCTCTGGGAGATGCATACCCTTGCAGCGCAAGTGTCCTCTAGTGACCATCTGCTGGTCACCTGTTTCACCAGGGCTAGTTCAAAGCCTACGCAGCAGGACGCAACTGTTTCCTGACAGGTTTCCTTTATGTGCATGGGAGCTCGGTGGTGATAACGCCGTTTCTAGCTTTGCTTGGGAGACAGGGGGACCAAAGCCCTTGTGTCACAGCTTGGCTTGGTCTTGGAAGGCAGAGTGAAATTGGCAGAGGTGCCTCCTCTCTGGCAGGAGGCTGCCCAGCTTTGGAGCAGGCATGCTCTGGTGGGGTCAGACCAGGGGTCTTTGCTGTCGCCAGGTCTTCACGTGGTTCTCCTGCTCGTGGACAGCCCCATCACTGTTGACAATCTTTCATAAATAGGGATTTCCAGACATGGAGGTTGTTTCTCCCTCCTGGTGAGAGCACGCACGGGGGCTCTGTTGCCAGAGAAGCCAGTGGGGAGTGCTCCTGGTTGGATGCAGCTCCCTTGGCCGATGCTTGTGCTCCTCTCTCGGCCCCGAGGTCTGATACGAGCCTTTCTGCCCACCCAAGCTGTGCTGCCGGCTTTTGGGAAATGGGGGTACCAAGGGTGGATGGTTTTACCACAGCCAGGAAGGTCCCGTCAACTTGTCAGGGATTTTTTCTTCCTGGTTCTTGCAGTTACAGGTTTTAAAACAGCCAAGCAAAGAAGTTTTCCAAGGAAACGTTACCAAGGGAAGTGCAGGTTTTAGCTCTGATTGCTCTCTGTGTGGCTTGTATCTGTCCTCAGCTAGACGCGCAGTAGCTTTCAGACGAGGAGTGGGACTATTCCAGGGCAAAGTGAGCAATCAGGATGCCAAGCCTGTTTTGTTTAAGGTGTCTTGGTTTCGGCAGGGATAGAGTTAATTTCCTTCCTAGTAGCTGGTACAGTGCTGTGTTTTGGATTTAGGATGAGAACTAAGTTGATAACGCACCGATGTTTTAGTTGTTGCTAGGTAATGCTTACACTAGCCAAGGACTTTTCAGCTTCCCATGCTCTACCGACTGAGAAGGCTGGAGGTGCACAAGAAGCTGGGAGCGGGGCGCAGCCAAACTGGCCAAAGGGACATTCCATAGCATGTGACGTCATGCTCAGTACATGAACGGGGGAAAGCTGGCCGGGGGGGGGCGGGGCCGCTGCTCAATGACTGGCTGGGCATCGGTCGGCGGGTGGTGAGCAATTGCACTGTGCATCACTTGCTTTGTGTATTATTATTATTATTGTTATTACATTATTATTATTATTATCATTTTGTTTCAATTATTAAACTGTTCTTATCTCAACCCACGAGTTTTTCTCACTTGTGCTCTTCCAATTCTCTCCCCCATCCCACTGGGGGCGGGGGAGTGAGCAAGCGGCTGCGTGGTGCTCAGTTGCCGACTGAGGTTAAACCACGACAAAGGCAATCAGGTGAAAATGTGCGGTGAGAGCTGTCTGCCTCACTTACCCTTTTGATTTCAGTGCTCTCCTCTAGTCCGAATCTTGCAGTGTTTTTACTGAGGCATAAAAATTAAATAGAGAAAGCAGATCCACCTCACCCACATGCACTCCCTCCTCACGGCTCAGGGTGAACAAACAAAATCTCGGGGGGGTGCGTTGTTTTATGAAACGTGTATCAGACATCCAGTATCAGGGGAGCTGTGTCCCGCGAATGGTGGACTCCAAACGTGGCTGCAGGTGCCTGGAGCTTGATCAGCATCACCTGGAAGGAGACAAGGGAAAAAGGACCTCTCGTGCCACTGGCAGTCGTACTGGCTGACCCTGGGTTGTCCTGTCCTCTTGCAGGATGGTATGTGTTTGTCTAATGACAGGAGCCACAAGGGATTTCCATTTCCATTAGGTACATTATTTTCAGTTAGGTGATGTTCATTGCCCTATAATTCACCGATTTCCCCTGTAATACTCACTTCTACTACTCGACTCCATCAGGTTTAAACCTCTGTAAGTTGAGGCTGCTCTCTGCAGCTGTGCATTTGTACTTGATTCTTCACAAACTTGAAAATTCAGATTGTACAGAGCTCAGCCTGTAGCCTGATGCGCTCAGGTTTCCTCCTGCTTTACAGCCAGTACCACTATCGATTTGATAGCTGGGAGTGATGTGTTACTTGCCGGAGGTCTTGTGCATGCTCTGGTGAGCCTCTCTTTTCATCCCCCAAAGGACAAACTTGGTCACTATGCCTGCAGCCGAGCCATTTACGCCTTCTAATGTTTTGTGAACATCTTTTTTTCCCAGTCCAATCGTTCCTATTAACCCAGGATTTCCTAGCACAGCTCCTGTTTGGGTGCCCACATAATGCTCTAGGAGCTGGGTTACAAATTTATCCCTGTGGGCACATTATCAAGGGATCAGTCCCCCATTGCATAAGGATTATAGGCACGTCATCTTGGGAATGCTCACGGCTCGGCCAGATCCTGCCAACCGTGAAGCTGTTAAGGGATGTTGGTAGCAGCTGCCTCCTCCAGCAGCCCCATCCCGGGACCCCCCTGCCCGGCCGCTGGAGCCCAGCCCACTGCCCGGGGACCGGGGGTCTCTGCCCCAGCTGAGGGACACAGCTGCCGCTTTGCCCGTTGCAGGTTCAGTCAGCCGCAAAGCGGAGCTCGTGTCCGCGAGACACACGCACGCACAGGACACACACAGGACACTGACACGGGCGGTCACACAGCCTACCGTGGACAAGGTGCTGCCTTCAACAGCCTTCCCCTTCCCCCGCCCAGGACCCACATCACACACGCTGACTCCTCCTGCGTGTGCTGGATCTGGCGTGTTGGTGGCACGTCTTGAGTGTTACAGCTCAGGGTTATCCCTGTGTCTGTGATGGGAAGACCATGAGGTGCAGACACTTTGTTCTCCTGCAGAAGCACCTTCTGCTTCAGGAGCAGGTGATCAGCGTGTGAGCGCAGAATGGAGAAGAAACTCCTCCTGCACTCAGACCGACTCACCCTGGTGTGTGTTTTCAGACTGCTCGCACGATGCCTGCTTGCAGTTCTTAGTTCAGACCCGGCCTGGGGCTCCCAACTGCCCCCCTTGGCGACCAGGACTCCCCGTAGGAGAGCAAGAGGACATCTGGAGTCCCTGGAGGGATCCAGGGAGAGGCTGACTGAAGAAACATGGTCGGGCAAGGCGTCGTCAAAAAACCCCCCACGGTCAAACGTGCCAAAGGCACATGGCTGGTAAGGGAGACTGAGAGTTGGCTCGTTGTTTGGAGATCTGGTGAGGAGAATATTAACTGACGATCTTGGTAAGAGCAGCTTTAATACAAGGCATGGGCAGCCTGGAGGGACGAACTGGATGGCTTGGTTCACGTGTGTGGATCTCAGGGAGCTGGGCAGGAGAGACTTGTAGGAAGCAATTCTAAACAGCACGTTGAATGGGAAATAGGAGTACGGGGCAATTCATTCAGGAACAAAGTGAAATCTCTGGAATTTTCAAGGAGCAAAAAGCTAAAATATACCGGTATAATGAAAAGTATTCCAGAAAGAAGAGAGAAAAGTGTGTCAGTGTTGGTGTGAAGGAGATCGGTGGCACAAGTGGAAGGATGGGAGGAGCAGAACAGCAGAGAAATTAATGTCTTTGGGGTAGGAGTGCTGGAGTTCCATGGAACAGGGATGGTGGCGGTCACAGACTCGTTTCTCCGTTCTCCCGTGTGTACTCTACGTATACCCCACGTATACCCCATGTAACTCATGCTGCATTCAGAAAGCAGTGCTACCCTTTTGGGGAAAACAAAAAAAAAAAGAAAGAAGAGAGAAAGGTAGTTCTTTCCAAGGAGTAAAATGTAATCAGTTTTAGTGAGCAGGTAGGTGAACAGAGCATGTACATTCCTTACCTGGTGTGCAGCTACAGACATGAGAGGGTATTATTAAGAACCTGCTAGATAATGATACTCTGTTTTTTGCATTTTTACCATCTTTCCTGAAAAAAACTTCAAGCTACTTTACAGAAGCTAGTGGCATAAACTGTATGCATTTGATCTCGTTTTCTCAGTGAGGAGGTTCAAACCTGTGACTTGCCCATTATGGCTCATGTAACCTGTGGCAGAGCTGAAACATGGAGCGAGATTACCATGCTTAGTCGTACCCCTCCAGAGTATTAAACACATTTCCTTGAAGGGCTTTCCCAAAAGAGCAAGACCTGACTTTCTGAAATAGCTCTTTTCCTAGGAGCTGCGTCTGAGCTAAGCCAGATGAGAGTCTTGCCTGCTGTGAGTCACTGAGGCTGACGACAGGTCACCCAGCAGTTTTGGCAAGGACAGAACAAGATCAATGCACGTGCTCCCCTGTGCTGATTGTAATTTCTGGAAGGTGTCTTGCATAAATTAGTCTGCAGGTTTTGCAGGTTGCAGGTTTGGCAGCACCTACTGTCTCATTAACGTGATGGTACTAGCAAAACCTGGAGGCATCCGTGTAGGGCATTTTGGATTTCGTGTAATTTGCATGAGTACTTGAACAGTTTAATGTTCCATTGAGGCACGGTAGTTATAGTGTCACCAGAAGAAAGTCTTGGCAAAGAAGATGAAGATGGCGACGATCCTCAAAAGCATTATAATCTTTGAGAGCAGAAACGTGTCATGTACAGTTTATATGAACACCTTTCCTTCAACGTACTGTTCTTTTCAAAGATTTACAGAGGACGTTTTGCTATTCCCATATCAGAACTGAGTGATATGCTCTCCACTGAGATGTAAAAAAAATGACCAATGTGTCCTGGAAAGGAGTACAGACTCAATAGTATACCCCATGTAATCACTACATGTAATCACTAAACTGATTACATTTTACTCCTTGGAAAGAACTACCTTTCTCTCTTCTTTCTTTTTTTTTTTTTGTTTTCCCCAAAAGGGTAGCACTGCTTTCTGAATGCAGCATGAGTTACATGGGGTATACGTACACAGACTCAATAGTCTTACCATTGTAGTTTTAATTTCTCCTTAAACAGCAGGTGTGTGTTTTTTCACTTGTGATTTAAAAAAAAAAGAAAAAACCTTGAAACTTCCTCTGAAATTAGAGGTGGGTGAGACACATCACCTTTTCTGCCTCTTCTGCTATCCTGCTTTCTCTTGAAACTGGCTTATATCATTATTCTAAATTCTTTGCTTTCACTAGAGCCAAGACAACCTAAGATACTTTTTTCAGGCCGGTCATCTCCTTTCAGGCAGAGATGTCCGTGTAGACGTGCGGGGTCGCAGAGGCAAAAGGACTATGGGGTGGGTGCGTGGTTAGTGATGGTTCTCCCTTATCCACAGTGCTGTCAGTCACGTCAGGGAATGATGCTTTGGAGGGGTTTCAAATGGGTGGTAACTGCAGAAGAACAGTATGAATATTACCACGGTAGTCGGAGGGTATGAGGGAAACAAAGATTTGGGGAGGAGCTGGGAACGGGCTTTCCAAAGTCCTGCTGGAAGGAGCCAGATGTGGCCACCCCTGGCACGGCCTCAGGGTCTGCTGCCAACCTGCCTTCACATGAGCTCTTCCCAGCTGGACACTGCCCAGGAGTAACGTTGAGTGTTGCTGTTCTCCTTCGGGAAGCATGGTACTCACCAAGCACACCAGAGCTGTGCCTGTGCCAGGAGAAGTCTTCAAGCACAGCCGGGGCTGACGGTGACAGTTCCCACCAGCTGTCCAGCTCAGGAAGATGCAGGTAAGGTGCCACAGAGGGGGCACCGACTGATTGTCACTTCTTTTGCAGGAACAGGATTTAACAGCAGAAGGGAGGCAGCCCTTTGAGATGAAAAGTGCATCAGAGAGCTGGCACAGTCACGATGAGAGCAGAGGGAGAAGAGAAAGAGATGCAGGCGACCTGGCTGGGACAATGCTTCCCAGGTAACATCTGCCACACAAACACAGAGACAGGCAGAGGGACTGGGAGGTCGTGGAGAGGGTGGGAAAGGTGCCTGGGAGCGAGGAGAGCACGGGGAGATGGGAGACAGAGATGGAGATGGAGGGGACAAAGCCGGGGTGTTGGAAGTGAGGACGCTTCTGCTGTGCAAGTGCTTGTGAGGTCACTGGTGTCGGAGGAGCTGATGGGGCAGGAACGGGCAGGTGTGAGCAGCCACAAAGGCGGCTGGTTAGAAGGGGAAATGACTGAGCAGAAGAACGTTCCTGCGAGCCCAGGAGCTGTGAGTGTGGCGACCAGAATCGTCCTTGAAACATGCAGCTGGTCGCTTTGCAGCACAGCCAGGTACCGAGAATCCAGACGCCTCCGGGTCATCTCTGAAGTGAGACTCGGTTACTTTATTGGTCCCCTTTGGGCTCACTTTTGGAGTCGGTTAGGTTTATCCGCCCACCTGTGGGATGGCTGGGTCCCCTCTGGGATCGGTTTGTCCTCCCCGCTGGGATGCTTTGGCCCTTTCTGAAATCTGTCTGATTCACTTTATACCAGTATTATATATCCATATAAGTAATCTATCATCAGGATATCTGCTGCTGGTTTGAGGATAAGTTCCCTGCCTAATGATAAGTTTGCAGTAACCTGCAGTAGTATACACCTACTTGGTTGTTGCTGTTCTGTTGATTATTGCGAAAAGATTGGTTGTTGCTATACGATTGATTGCTGCTGTTATTGACTGCTGCCATACTACTGATAGATATTCTGTCACTGACTGCTGATAGAAATGGGAAGCAGGTCCATGCCCTGTACAGGCATCTGCCAAAGTGTTTTGTCCGGCTCTGGAGGGAGCTGAAGTCCTGGGTAGCAGCCCCAGACTCCACCAGGGGAGACAGGCGAAGAATTTGGTGTATGTTGGAGGCAGGTCCGTGCCCAACAGCACTCTGGAACTCCTCCCAGGAAGTTCCCGGACTCTTTGGGTTTCCTCCGGAGACGAGCGAATTCCCAGGCAGCAGCCCCAGAATCTTCTAAGGTAGCTACCCAAAGAGCATTGTCTATGTTGGCAGCGGGTCCATTCCTGGTTTTGCTTCAGGACTTTTCCTTTACAGACACCTAAAGTCCCAGGTAGCATCACCACAGTTTTCCGGGTTAGTTAGTAAGTTGAAGAGTTTTCTTTGTCTTGGAGGCAGGTCCATGCCCGGTAGCTCCTCAGGGATCCTCCAAGGGAGTCTCCAGAATGTTTTGACCCCCCGGGGAGACATCTGAATCTCGCAGGTAGCCACCCCAGACCTTTCCAAGTACTTACCCCAGGTGTTTTGTGTATGCTGGAGGCAGGTCCATGCCCAGTAGCTCCCCAGGACTCCTCTCAGACGTCCCCAGGAGCATATTGGTTTCTCTGGAGAGAGCTGAATTCCCAGGTAGCAGCCCCAGACTATTCTATAGTAGCTACCTGAGGAGCTTTAGGTAAGCTGGGTGCAGGTCCATGCCTGGTAGGTCCCTGGGAATAATCCCAGTCATTCCAGGAGTGTGTTGGCCTCCCCTTGGGACACCTGAATGTCGCAGGTAGCAGACGCAGACCCTGCAAGGTTGTTAGTTGAAGAGTTTTCTTAAACTTGAAGGCAGGTCTATGGCCGGAAGCTTTCCCGGGACTGCCAAACAGCTCAAGAATGTTTTAGCCTCCCCTGCAGACAGCTGAATTTTGAAGGTAGCAGCCCCAGATTCCCACAAGGAAGCTAAGCAAAGAGTTTTGCGCATGTTGGAGGCAGTTCCATGGCCTGTAGCTCTCTGGGGCTCCTCCCAGGCAGCTTTGGAGTGTTTTGACTTTGCCTGGAGACAGCTGAAGACCTCGGTAACAGACGCAGCTTTGAGCTAGGTAGTTACCTGAAGAGTCTTGTTCATGTTGGAGGCAGGTCCATTCCCAGAAGCACCCCGGGACTCCTCCCAGGCATCTCCAGGAGTCTTTTGGCTTCCTCTGGAGACAGGTGAATTCCCAGTAGCAAGCAGCCCCAGACTCTTTGAAGGTAGCTATGCAAAGAGCGTAGTGTATTTTGGGGGAAGGTCTATGCTCTGTAGCTCCCCGGGAATTCTCCCAGGCATGTTCAGGATTGTCTTGGCCTTCCCTGGATATAGCTGAAGTCTCAGGAGCAGCCCCAGAGTCCTCCTAGTTCGTTACTGGAAGAGCTTTCTTCATATTGAAGGCAGGTCAGTGCCCAATATCTCCCTGGGACTCCTCTCGGGCATCTCCAGGAGTGTTGTGGCTTCATCTGGACAGAGCTGAAGTGGTGGGTAGTAGCCCCAAACTCCTCCTAGGTTGCTAATGTCCTTGTTTTGTCCATGTTGGAGGCAGGTGCATGCCTGGCAGCTCCCCAGGATTCCTCCTAGGTGTCGTGGTTTAACCTCAGTCGGCAACTGAGCACCACGCAGCCGCTCGCTCACTCCTCCCCGCCCCCGGTGGGATGGGGGAGAGAATTGGAAGAGCACAAGTGAGAAAAACTCGTGGGTTGAGATAAAAACAGTTTAATAATTGAAATAAAATGATAATAATAATAATATAATAACAATAATAATAATAATACACAAAGCAAGTGATGCACAGTACAATTGCTCACCACCCGCCGACCGATGCCCAGCCAGTCCCCGAGCAGCGGCACCCCCCCGGCCACCTTTCCCCAGTTTACGTACTGAGCATGACGTCACATGCTATGGAATGTCCCTTTGGCCAGTTTGGCTGTGCCCCCTCCCAGCTTCTTGTGCACCTCCAGCCTTCTTAGTCGGTAGAGCATGGGAAACTAAAAAGTCCTTGGCTAGTGTAAGCATTACCTAGCAACAACTAAAACATCGGTGCGTTATCAACTTAGTTCTCATCCTAAATCCAAAACACAGCACTGTACCAGCTACTAGGAAGGAAATTAACTCTATCCCTGCCGAAAGCAGGACACCTGGGTCCCAAACCGAACCCTGCGGAGCTTTCGCTGCGTCTGACAGGCAGGTATCCAAATTTCCGACCCAAATCCAAGCCTGCGGAGCTTTCGCTGCGTCTGACGGGCAGGTATCCAAATTTCCGAAAGAATGCCTTAATACTCACAAAACAATGTTCTTCGCTCAGGGCCTCTTCGGTCCGGGGATCGGGAAGAATCCTCTCCGAGAATCCCTCGGTGCCGGCTGAGGTTCCGCGATCCCTGGATCCGTCGAGGCTCAAGAGCAGTGTCCCATCTGGGGTGCCAAATCTGTTACCGTAAGTCGGCAGATGAAAAACTCTCTAAGACTCCATTTGGAGTTTTAGAAAGCAGGCACTCTTTATTGTGGCGCCGGGTGCACAGGGGTTCATTCCAACCTAATGTGCACGCCGAGTTGTTCAACTTCAGAAGTTATATACAATTAGAATATACATATTCATTAGATTTCCTAGTAATGATTAACATATTCATGTTACTTCAACATATGTAAAAGTCTTTAACGCATGCGCTCTTATGTTCATTGGTGGTCTCTCAGGGTCCTCTGGTGGTTGTCAATAGTCTTCCTCACTGTGTCCTTTTGCTCACCTCTTCAATTTGGCGTCCTTCAGTCTGAGTAAAGGTTAACTATTGATGTATGGTTTGCCCTTGTTCTCTCCTATGACTGGTACAGGGTGTTACATATACTTCTGAACACTGATGTTATCATTCCCTCCTATTCTTTGAGGATCTGGAGCTATGCTTCTAAGCACTGATGTTATCATTCCCTCCTATTCTTTGAGGATCTGGAGCTATGCTTCTAAGCACTGATGTTATCATTCCCTCCTATTCTTTTAAGAACCTGGAACTGTACTTCTGAGTGCTGACGTTATCATTTGTATCTCAAGTGCGTGCCGGTGTGTTAATGCAGACCGTTGAGGTCTTTTCAGGGGTACTTCCGGACTGGCAGGTCGCGTGCCTGAGTGGTACCGAGTCCCAGGATGAGCCAGCTCCTGCCGACGGTTTTATCTCCTGGAGATACATTTCATTTGGACTCATTATTTTCTCAGCTCAGTCTATCTGAGTCTTAGAGACTTGAGCCCCTTGGGATCGTGACGTTGTAGTTCGAGTGCTCAAGTGGCAATGTTTGGTTTGCCATTGCTTTGCCAAGGCAAAGCCCCTTGCAGGATGATGGTCCCACAAAAAGCCTGGGACTGCAGTCTCCTCAGCAGTCTTCTGTAACCTTCATGCTGCCAGGGCGTTGATGCTGTTTCATCAGAAGTAAAATTCACCCTAATCCTGGGATGTCTTTCCTGCCCTCTGTGGATGGAGGAATCACTGGTCATTCCTTTACTGGTTATGCTCTACCTTCCACCTAGGCAGGTGTGGGGGTGAAAAGCAGCATGGACTCCGGCAGACACGGCAACCAAAGACCTTTATTGCTTTTTGTTAGCATCTTTTATAGCAAGCAGAAGTGTACACGCGCTACCTGGAGCTTGCAGATAGGTTATAGCCTTGTGTTCACGCGCATCTATGCTCTAGCAGATTGGCCCGTTCTTCCTGATCATGCGAAATGCCTTCATGGTCTTTATCTTGTTTTTCTCCTTCCAGCTGCACATTCCTTTCTCCGTTGTTTTCTGCTTAAGTGCCTTGTCATGCCAGGTGGTACAGTGTTTGCTCATTAAAATCAAACTCAGGAATGTCCGTTAGTGAGATTCCCATCCCCATAGGCAGGTTATTTTCCCTCATTCCCATCTTTTTCTGAAGTAAACATCACAGTTGTTATAATCATGAAAAAGCTGATTTTTTTTTTTTCCTTGTACACATATTACTTTATATAATAGCCTTCTCATTTCCCTGTTCCGTGTTGGTAGCTCTGAGCATTTAATCTGGTCTGCCTGAGCCTCCTGAACCCCAAAGCAGTGTTCTGAAGGAGGCTGTCGTGGTTTAATTTCAGTCGGCAACTGAGCACCACGCAGCCGCTCGCTCACTCCCCCCCACCCGGTGGGATGGGGGAGAGAATTGGAAGAGCACAAGTGAGAAAAACTCGTGGGTTGAGATAAAAACAGTTTAATAATTGAAATAAAATGATAATAATAATATGATAATAATAATAATACACAAAGTAAGTGATGCACAGTACAATTGCTCACCACCCGCCGACCGATGCCCAGCCAGTCCCCGAGCAGCGGCCCCCCCCGGCCAGCTTTCCCCAGTTTATGTACTGAGCATGACGTCACATGCTATGGAATGTCCCTTTGGCCAGTTTGGCTGTGCCCCCTCCCAGCTTCTTGTGCACCTCCAGCCTTCTCAGTCGGTAGAGCATGGGAAACTAAAAAGTCCTTGGCTAGTGTAAGCATTACCTAGCAACAACTAAAACATCGGTGCGTTATCAACTTAGTTCTCATCCTAAATCCAAAACACTGTACCAGCAACTAGGAAGGAAATTAACTCTATCCCTGCCGAAACCAGGACAATATCCACCCCTTATTCTATACCATCTGCGTCATACTCAAGTCTCATATTTTCCAGTACATTTTCATTAATCACCACCCCTTTTTTTTTATATATATATATATATATATATACACACACACACACAGAGAGATATCGTTCCCTTCATCTGTGGGCCATCCCTCTAAAATGTTCGGTGAGTTCATTTAGTCCATGACTTCGGGCTCCATCTGTCATAATAATCTTTCAGGGTAGGAAAAATGGAGATGGTATGTGGTGTTGGATTGTTCCATGTTGAAGTCAGTTCTGGTACCATCATCACTGTGCTTTGCTTGGTTTCACTGAAGTTATTCTTCATTAGTCTGGGTGATTCTTATTGTAGTATCATTAGCATGGCATATAATATTATTAGTATTATTAGTATATCTGTGTATTATTAGTATAACTATTATAACTATAATTAGTACTTAACATCACATAATTCAGATCATTGGCTATTCTCACCCAAAATCAAATCCCCTTGAGGTACACATCGGACTTCCCCATCCTTCCGCATTATCCACCAAGTGCACCCAGGTCCTTGAGCAAAAGCAGTCCCACGGATGGGTCTGCCTCTGCCTGAGGCAGGAATAACCCAGACTGTCTTCCCCAGCATATTTTTTATGTGCACTACAGGGACTTTATTCCCATCTACAGTACGTAAAAGTTCTGACTGGGCAGGGCCTGCTCGATTGGCAGATCCCCGAGTGTTGACTAACCAGGTGGCCTTTGCTAAATGCGTATCCCAATGTTTGAACGTCCCGCCACCCATTGCTCTCAGCGTAGTCTTTAACAGTCCATTGTATCGTTCCATTTTCCCAGAGGCTGGTGCACGATAGGGGATGTGATACACCCACTCAATGCCGTGCTCTTTGGCCCAGGTGTCTATGAGGTTGTTTCGGAAATGAGTCCCGTTGTCTGACTCAATTCTTTCTGGGGTGCCATGTCGCCACAGGACTTGCTTTTCAAGGCCCAGGATAGTGTTGCGGGCAGTGGCATGGGGCACGGGATATGTTTCCAGCCATCCGGTGGTTGCCTCCACCATTGTAAGCACGTGGCGCTTGCCTTGGCGGGTTTGTGGGAGTGTGATCTAATCGATCTGCCAGGCCTCCCCATATTTATATTTCAGCCATCGAACTCCATACCAAAGAGGCTTTAACCGCTTGGCTTGCTTGATTGCAGCGCATGTTTCGCATTCATGGATAACCTGGGCTATAGTGTCCATGGTCAAGTCCACCCCTCGATCACGAGCCCATCTGTATGTTGCATCTCTTCCTTGGTGACCTGAGGTGTCATGGGCCCACCGAGCTAGGAATAATTCACCCTTATGTTGCCAGTCCAGATCCACCTGAGCCACTTCAATCTTAGCAGCCTGATCCACCTGCTTATTATAGGTGGATTATAGGATTATATAATAATTATTATAGGATTATATAACCACCTGGTTATTTTGATGTTCTTCAGTGGCCCGACTCTTGGGTACGTGAGCATCCACGTGATGGACTTTTACAACCAGGTTCTCCACCCGGGCAGCAATATCTTGCCACAATGCGGCAGCCCAGATGGGTTTGCCTCTGCGCTGCCAGTTGCTCTGCTTCCATTGCTGCAACCACCCCCACAGGGCATTTGCCACCATCCATGAGTCAGTATAGAGATAGAGCACTGGCCACTTTTCTTGGTCAGCAATGTCTAAAGCCAGCTGGATGGCCTTTACTTCTGCAAATTGGCTCGATTCACCTTCTCCTTCAGCAGTTTCTACAACTTGTCGCATAGGACTCCATACAGCAGCTTTCCACCTCCGATGCTTTCCCACAAGACGACAGGACCCATCAGTGAACAGGGCATATTGCTTCTCATTTTCTGGTAGTTCATTATGCATTGGGGCCTCTTCAGCACGCGTTACCTCCTCCTCTGGCAATATTCCAAAATCTTTGCCCTCTGGCCAATCCATGATCACTTCCAGGATTCCTGGGCGACTGGGGTTTCCTATTCGAGCCCGTTGTGTGATCAGTGCGACCCACTTACTCCATGTAGCATCAGTTGCATGATGTGTACAGGGGACCCTCCCTCTGAACATCCAGCCTAGCACCGTCAGTCGGGGTGCCAGGAGGAGCTGTGCTTCAGTGCCGACCACTTCTGAAGCAGCTCGAACCCCTTCGTATGCTGCTAATATCTCTTTTTCAGTTGGAGTATAGCGGGCCTCGGATCCTCTGTATCCCCGACTCCAAAACCCTAGGGGTCGACCTCGAGTCTCCCCTGGTGCTTTCTGCCAGAGGCTCCAGGTAGGGCCATTCTCCCCGGCTGCGGTATAGAGCACATTTTTTACCTCTTGCCCTGCCCGGACTGGCCCCAGGGCTACTGCATGAACTATCTCCCGTTTAATTTGTTCAAAGGCTTGTCGTTGCTCAGGGCCCCATTTGAAATCGTTCTTCTTCCGGGTCACTTGATAGAGAGGGTTTACAATCAGACTGTAATTTGGAATGTGCATTCTCCAAAAACCCACGACGCCCAAGAAAGCTTGTGTTTCCTTTTCGCTAGTTGGTGGAGACATGGCTGTTATTTTGTTGATCACATCTATTGGGATCTGACGACGTCCATCTTGCCATTTTATTCCTAAAAATTGGATCTCCTGTGCAGGTCCCTTGACCTTACTTTGTTTTATGGCAAACCCGGCCTTCAGCAGGATTTGGACTATTTCCTTCCCTTTTTCAAAAACTTCTCCTGCTGTGTTGCCCCACACGATGATATCATCAATGTATTGCAGGTGTTCTGGAGCTCCACCCTGTTCTAGTGCAGTCTGGATTAGTCCATGGCAAATGGTAGGGCTGTGTTTCCACCCCTGGGGCAGTCGGTTCCAGGTGTACTGAACGCCCCTCCAAGTGAAAGCAAATTGTGGCCTGCACTCCGCTGCCAAAGGGATTGAGAAAAACGCATTGGCAATATCAACTGTGGCATACCACTTGGCTGCCTTTGATTCCAATTCGTATTGAAGTTCTAGCCTGTCTGGCACAACAGCACTCAGCAGTGGCGTGACTTCATTTAGGCCACGATAGTCTACTGTTAGTCTCCACTCTCCATTAGACTTCCGCACTGGCCATATGGGACTGTTAAAGGGTGAGTGGGTCTTGCTGATCACTCCTTGGCTCTCCAGTCGACGAATCAGCTCATGAATGGGAATCAAGGAGTCTCAGTTGGTGCAATATTGCCGCCGGTGCACCGTGGTGGTAGCGATTGGCACTTGTTGGTCTTCGACCTTCAGCAACCCCACAACAGAGGGGTCCTCCGAGAGACCAGGCAAGGTGGATAGCTGTTTAATTTCCTCTGTCTCCAAGGCAGCTATACCAAAAGCCCACCGGTACCCTTTTGGGTCCTTGAAATACCCTCTCCTGAGGTAGCCTATGCCAAGGATGCACGGAGCATCTGGGCCAGTCACAATGGGGTGCTTCTGCCACCCATTCCCAGTTAGACTCACTTCGGCTTCCAATACAGTTAGCTGTTGGGATCCCCCCGTCACCCCAGAAATACAGATGGGTTCTGCCCCTATATATCTTGATGGCATTAGGGTGCACTGTGCACCGGTGTCTACCAGAGCCTTATACTTCTGTGGGTCTGATGTGCCAGGCCACCGAGTCCACACAGTCCAGTAAACCCGGTTGTCCCTTTCCTCCCCCTGGCTGGAGGCAGGGCCCCTCTAATCCTCATCACAGTACTCATTTCTCATTTCTTGTACGTACGAGTCAGAAGTTTCTTCATTAAGATCAAGAGTAAGATCAGCCCTTCTACTCTCTCTGGGGAACTGCCCGCTGGAAACTGGAGCAGCAATTTTCCTGGAAGAACCTCTTTCTGTGATTGTTTTCCCTTGCAATTCGCGTACCCGTGCCCCTAGGGCTGCAGTAGGTTTCCCATCCCACTTCCTCATGTCCTCTCCGTGGTCACGCAGGTAAAACCATAGGGTGCCCCGTGGTGTGTACCCTTTATATTCTCTCTCTTGAGCAAAAGAACAAGCGTACTTCTAATAGCCGAGATTCTGGTCCGTACAGGTGAGGAGTAGGACCTATCCTCTCTGAGTTGCTGGATCTCCCGGGACAGTTTTTCGGACAGTTTCTCCACAGCCGAGACGATGAAGGAAGAGAGACTTTCCTCGTATTGCCGGAGTTGACCAGCCAATTCATCCACTGTTTGTTCCTCTCCATCTTTCCAGGTCATCACTGCCAATGAATTGGCATATGACGATGGTGAGCTCCTTATAAATTTCCGCCGCATGGGTCGTGTGCACTTGACTTCGTCTGGATCTTTGGATAGTTGTTCATTGTTCAGGTCATCATAAATCACCTCCAGCACAGCTAATTCTCTCAGAAACTGGATACCCTTCTCCATGGTGGCCCATTTGCTTGGGCGACATATGACATCTTCCTTAAAGGGATACCTTTCCTTCACGCTTGACAAGAGTCGCCTCCAAAGGCTGAGGACTCGTGTCCCTTTTCCAATTGCTTTATCAATGCCCCCTTCCCTAGAAAGGGATCCCAGCTGCTTGGCTTCCCTACCCTCTAATTCCAGGCTACTGGCCCCATTATCCCAGCATCGGAGCAGCCAGGTGACAATATGCTCGCCTGGACGACGGCTGAAATCTTTTCGTATATCTCGCAGCTCACTCAGGGATAGAGATTGGGTGGTCACTGCCTCGTTTATGAGTTCTTCCTCTTCCTCCTCCCCGATCAGCGGCCGTCTCTCCTCCTCCCGTTCTCGTGATGGCCCTTCTCCAGGGTAGTCGTACAGTTCTTCGTCCGCTTCCCTTTTAGAAGAAGCTTCTTCTTCCCTTACTAAACGAGCCGACTTCCGCTTCCAAAATTTCTTCTTGTGTACAGGGGCGACTGATACCGGCACAGGCTGGTTCTTTGGTTCAGCCACAGGGCGTGTTGCTGGGGTTGGAGTGGCCGCAGTGCAAGTGCATGTCACCGGAGTCTGAGTGGCCGCAGGGCCTGTTGCCGGGGTTGGAGTGGCCGCAGTGCATGTTACCGGGGTTGGAGTGGCCGCAGTGCATGTCGCCGGGGTCTGAGTGGCCTCAGTGCATGTCGCCGGGGTCTGAGTGGCTGCAGTGCCTGTCGCCGGGGTTGGAGTGGCCGTGGTGCGTGTTGCCCAGGTCTGAGTGGCCGCAGGGCCTGTTGCCGGCATCTGAGTAGCTGCAGCGCATGTTGCTGGGGTCGGAGTGGCTGCAGGGCCTGTTGCCGGCGTCTGAGTGGCTGCACGGCATGTCGCTGGGGTTGGAGTGGCCGCAGGGCGCGTTGCCCGGGTCTGAGTGGCCGCAGTGCGTGTCGTTTTACTGTCAGAGCCAGAGACCTTCTCTTCCCTTTGAGGGTACTGAATGGTGTTGAACAGGGCTCGGTAGGCATGGGCCAGGCCCCAGCACGTTGCAATGAGCTGCATCTCTCTGGAGTTGCCGGGGTGACAGCATCCTTTGTCCAAGTATTCTACTAATATCTACAGGATTCTGCACTTGCTCAGGGGTGAAGTTCCAAAACACTGGGGGTGCCCATTGGCCTAGGTACTTGCCCATCTTGTCCCACACACCCTGCCACTCATAGTTATTCAGCCTTGGGGCAGATCTCTGGATGATATTCTTAAATTGCTTACCAACTTTAGACAAAACCGAAACAGTATTCCCAAGAAGTATTAATAGAAGTATCTTAACTGCCCAAGGATGTTCAAAATACTGAAAAGTTACTGTAATGAAGGAGGAAACATCATAGAAGAAGGTAGTGACACTGCCATTCTGTATTTCCTCCATAAAAAAACTCTCAGAAAAGTTACTGCAATTGCTAGTTGTCTCCACGAAATGGTATCTGTGGTACAGTAACGGCTTCATTGCGAAGTTTACATACCACACTAACGTCAAGGTCAATGTTCTAAAAACAAACCTCACAAGCGAGACATTACTGTTCACTGCAGACCACAGCAAGCTGCAAAACCCAACACCAATCTTTAACATGTACAGCAGGAAAAAGAGCGCGATGCAGATTATACAAATCAATATCGAGAACAGAGAAACCAACATTGTGACCCACAACTACTAACAGATATAAGTTCTTTAATACACTCCGGTTAACCTGTTATTATCTCAAACCCTTCGTGCCCCACGTTGGGCGCCAAAAAAAGGACTGTCGTGGTTTAATTTCAGTCGGCAACTAAGTACCACGCAGCCGCTCGGTCACTCCTCCCCACCCGGTGGGATGGGGGAGAGAATTGGAAGAGCACAAGTGAGAAAAACTCGTGGGTTGAGATAAAAACAGTTTAATAATTGAAATAAAATGATGATAATAATAATATGATAATAATAATAATACACAAAGCAAGTGATGCACAGTGCAATTGCTCACCACCCGCCGACCGATGCCCAGCCAGTCCCCGAGCAGCGGCCCCCCCGGCCAGCTTCCCCCCGTTTATGTACTGAGCATGACGTCACATGGTATGGAATGTCCCTTTGGCCAGTTTGGCTGTGCCCCCTCCCAGCTTCTTGTGCACCTCCAGCCTTCTCAGTCGGTAGAGCATGGGAAGCTGAAAAGTCCTTGGCTAGTGTAAGCATTACCTAGCAACAACTAAAACATCGGTGCGTTATCAACTTAGTTCTCATCCTAAATCCAAAACACTGTACCAGCTACTAGGAAGGAAATTAACTCTATCCCTGCCGAAACCAGGACAGAGGCCTTATTACGGATTTCTTCAACAGTGTTAAAATAAAAGCTGCTTGCTCTGCTTTAAATCGGGGTGATGGAAAAGGCCGCTCTGGTTTTTGAGTCCTTTTTTCCCTTCAATTTTTAGATTGGCAGAGGAAACTTCTGTCGGGCTTTCTCTTTGCGTACATCCTGGTGCTTCTCTCGCCAGCTTTCTTTGCCAAACATGGGCTATTGCTTAGAACTTCCATCAGAGGTGGATGCCTGTCACACGACAAGGCTTCTGTGGGTATCAGACGAGAAAACGGCAATGGTCTACTGACCGAGTCTGATCAACCTTATTATAATAATAGAAGTTGACAATCAATATAATTAAGCCTGAGTGGAGCGCAAGCAATCTAAGCGTGAGTGAAAGAGAGAAGGGGAAATCTCACTTGCTGTGTAGGCAAGGTACAACACCGTTAACCATTAATCTTACCCGCTGATGAGCAACCGTCGAGGAAATTGTCGACCTGTCGTGTTCTCCGTCATGACATAAGGACGTCTCCTTTGCCAGGCAGCACCCCTGGACCAGGCAACGAGAGCTACCCTGAGTTAGCGTTGGGGCGCCTTATTTATGGGATTGTGCTTTCTCTGGTCAGTCCTATGACGGGCAGGTTGACGCAGACACGTCCTTTACGTACAAAGCTGGACATGTCTCAAAAGGGCTGGTGATCTGCAAGTAGTTATATGTGGTTGGTCACAGGTTTCTGTGTGCGAGTGGGTCCGTGCAGCTGTGTGAGCAGTGCAAGCACGCTACGTAAGCGCTTTCCACTGTCCCATGCCATACTCAAGGTCAGGAGCATCTCGCCACACTCCGCCCCTTATGGCATGGGTAATGGCGTGATCCACTGGTTGGGGTAACAGCCCTGCAGAGTGAGGGTGCGAGCCTCTCTTGCCTCTACGCATGTGGAATGGCTGGGCGTGAACAGAGAGATGGTGGAGGAGGAGGAGGAGGACTTTCCCAAGCTGGGGGCAAAAGCGAGGTTAATCGCTATCGGTGTGTTTGATCGTTTGGGTCTATGACATATGGCAAAGCAAAGCTTAATCACAATCCAAACAAAAGTTATTAATGGGATAAAGAATATTACAATAATAAGACTTTTCATTAAAATTTTTTGCAAATTTAAGGATGGTATCCACCTAAGCAGGTCAGAAAGTGAAAATCCACCAGGAGATACTGCGATTTGATCTAACGTTTGTAAATCTTTGGAAACGGCATGGACGTCGTGTTAGATTTGTCGATATTTGTTAACGTCGGTGCAACAGGTGGTATGAATCAATGCACAGACACCTCCTTGTTGCAGGGTAAGCATATCAAGTACTAGACGATTTTGTCCTACTATCAAAGCTAAAGAAGAATTTTCCTGTTGCAAGGCTAAAGTGGCATCTACTGTGTGACTGTCTGTGGCTTCCATGGTAGCGGATGGATTTTTAAGAGCTCTTTCTAGTTCGTTTACCCTGAGTCTGGGAACCAAGGTTCTGGTTGAACGTCTCCATCCAGAATCATGGAGGGTTCCTCATACACTGGGGTGAAGAGATGGAGGGTCAGATCTACGTATGCGGCAGGGGCTGCGTTAACCCCCTGTCGTGGTTTAATCTCAGTCGGCAACTGAGCACCACGCAGCCGCTCACTCACTCCCCCCCACCTGGTGGGATGGGGGAGAGAATTAGAAGAGCACAAGTGAGAAAAAACTTGTGGGTTGAGATAAAAACAGTTTAATAATTGAAATAAAATGATAATAATAATAATATAATAATAATAATAAAACACAAAACAAGAGATGCACAGTACAATTGCTCACCACCCGCCGACCGATGCCCAGCCAGTCCCCGAGCAGCGGCCCCCCCCCCGGCCAGCTTTCCCCAGTTTATGTACTGAGCATGACGTCACATGCTATGGAATGTCCCTTTGGCCAGTTTGGCTGTGCCCCCTCCCAGCTTCTTGTGCACCTCCAGCCTTCTCAGTCGGTAGAGCATGGGAAACTAAGAAGTCCTTGGCTCGTGTAAGCATTACCTAGCAACAACTAGCAGGCAGAGGCACTGTGAAATGAACATCAAACCTTTAATAAGATAAGAAAGAAGTAGAGCTATGGGAGAGGGCTGGGGCTGGAGTGGGCGGGTGCAGGTCGCATGTCGCAGGGATCCGTGCTCCACACCTTCTCTATCAACCTATCAACAGCGGTCAGGGGGGCATGGGACACTTTGTCCGCCGATGTCCCTCAGGGGTCTGGCTCGCTTGGTGGGCACGTTGTTGCCGTCGGATGCCCTCCGCTTGCTGCTGCCCGCTTGCTGCCTGCTGCTGCCCGCTGCCGCACCATCCCCGTCCGGCTTCCCCTCCCACAGGGTTTTTGAGCGTTTTACCACCCGGCACACCACCATCTTCTTCCTCTTCTTGGGTGGGATGTTGTCCCGCGGGGAGATCCGTTGCGTCTTGGAAGTGCTGGCTGGCGCAGGGCGCTTGGCCTGCTTGCCGCCCGCCTCTCCCGATCTGGGCACCACCCGGCAGGAGACAACGCCTGGCAGCTGCGGCAAGCGGGTCAAAACCACCCGGGGCTGCCTCCACAGCACCTCCTCCAGCAGTTGGGGCATGCGGGGTGGATGATGCTGGGGGACAGCCGTGGGGCTCAGCAGAGGACTCTCCAGAGGACCCTTCAGGGGATTCTCCGGAGAACCCTCTGGGCTACCCTTCAAGGGACCCTCCACGGGACTCTCTGGTAGGCAGGTGGGGAGGACCACTGCCACCCCACCCTGCTTCCCCTTGGGGTCCAGCAAGGGGGACGTCGCCACCCCTGAGAAGGGGTCAGCGTCCCCCAGCATCACCGCCGCCATGCGGTCCTTGGGGCAGTCGTCCTCCACCCCGTACTCTGAGAAGTCGGGGGGCTGTTTGAGGAAGGCGGTGCTGGTGAGACTGTTGGAGATGTCGAGGACATGGGGGACGGTGTCCTCGCCGTCCCCCAGCCCCGCCACTGACGCTTGCTCCTTGGGGCAGCCACCCTCTGCCACATACTCAGAGAGCTTGTTGAGGAAGGCGGTCAAGGTGGAGATGTTGGGGTCATCAGGGACGGTGTCCTCACTGTCCCCCGGCACCGTTGCTGCTGCTTGCTCCTTGGGGCAGCCGCCCTCTGCCCTGTACTCCGAGAGGTCAGGGAACTTGTTGAGGTAGGTGGTCAAGTAGGAGACGCTGGGGGCATCGGGGACAGTGTCCTCGCTGTCCCCCAGCCCCGCTGCTGCCGCTTGCTCCTTGGGGCAGCTACCCTCCACCACGTACTCTGAGAAGCCAGGGAGCTTGTTGAGGAGGGTGGTCAAGCAGGGGCTGTTGGGAACTTTGGGGACATCGGGGATGGTGTCCTGCCCATCCATGGTGTCGAGCCAGGCGAGCGTATCGGTGATGTCCATGGTGAACGACTGATCGTCCTGAAACTGCAGGTTGTCCCCTGCCAGCTCAGGAAAGGCCTCGGCGAAGGCGTCTGGCCCCAGCTCGGGCAGGTCCAGGGGCTTCTCTGGGATGGTCACCCCTGCTGAAAAAGCAATCAAAACCAGCCCAACCCCGGGGCGATGCAAGCTTTCCTCAGCTTGGCCGCCCGCCTACAGGTTCTGCCACCCCCCCAAACCTCACCTTTGGGCTTTGTCTTGGTTCTGCCGGTTGGCGGAGCCGGGCCGGGCTGGTGGGGGCTTGTGGCGAGGACGCTGTCCTCGATGACCACCACATCATTGTCAGAGGCCTCCAATGGCTTCTGGGTGCTGCCGGGCAGGGTGTGGACCTCAGGGAGGCCCTGCACCCAGTACAGGGGCTCCCCATGGACCACGGCCCACGGCCCCAGCCCCATTGGCTGGTGGGGCACCAGCGTCCCTGTCGCCACCTGCTGTCCCCAGCCATAGGCAGGGGGACAGGGAGCAGGCACACAGGGGAGCTGCACCCCGCCGAGGAGCTGCACCCCGCCGGGGAGCTGCACCGCCTGCCCCAGGGCCCCCAGGGGCCCTGGCACCCCCTGCCAGATGGTGGCCTGTGCCGGCTGGTAGGTGACGGTGTGGACCTGGGCAGGCTCAGAGGACACCAGCAGCCCCGAGACAGGGGGCAGCACGCTGGCAGTGACCGGTGGTGGCATGGCCAGGGTGGTGAAGCTCATGCCGGGGACCTCCAATGCCATCAGCAGCCGGAGAGGAAACCTCTCTGTTGGGGGAAGCTAAGAGGGCTGATGGGGTGAGATGTTGGTGGGCAGAGCCGGTTAGGGGGTGTTGTGGTTTAACCTGGCAGGCAGCTAAACACCACACAGCCCTTCGCTCACTCCCCCCCCCACAGTGGGATGGGGGAGAGAATCGGGAACGACACCAGTCCCAAGGCCTTTCTCAACACTCCAAACCTCGCGAACTCGCTCAGCTGGAGTGCAGGCACGAGCCGGCTGGGTGAGACTCCGCGCCCAAATGTAAGCAGCAAGGGACGCCTGGTCACAATCCATTGCTCGGGATGTCACAGTCCATTGCTAGGTTACGGCAGCGCCACTGCCCATTCCATCCCCCCATCTCACGTCTTGATCTCGGCATCAGTGTTTCATACCAGTCACCGAGGCCTGGGCCGTGTCTTCCCAGGACCCCGTCAGGTCATTCTGGCTGTGGCAGACGTCTCCAGGCACATATGGCAAGAGGGTTCACTCGGTAACACCTCGTGCCTCCTTGGGAGGCTGCAGGACAAAGTCCCACAGGCTCTCCCCACGCTCCAGCACTGATGGCCACTCCTCTGGGCTCCCCTGCCCACAGCGGCAGCAGCAAGCTGCGGCGGGACACATGAGGAGGGATATGTGTGGACAAGTAGACGCTTGTCTGAACAGGGGACGTTCCCCAAGCAGCTGACCCAGGACCCACTGACTGGGAGAGACAGCAAGGGGCAGAGCCTGTGCCCAGCAGCGCGGGAGATTTAAGCATGCGAAAACAATCAGCCCAGCTGATGGCAACGGACACCGGAGCATATGTATGTCCTACTGGGCAGGCGCGCGGCAGCGGGCAGGTGCACGGCAGCGTGGTGAGCTCCCAGCAAAAATCAGCGTTCCCTGCTTCTCCTGAGCTTCTCGCACCTGGTAGAACCAATGCAGCCACACGGACAGAGCTCCTGCTCAAGCATGCGACCACCCAGTTTTCGGCTGTGGGATGAGTGAAGGGATATTCCTAGAGGTGGAAAGTGATTGCAAGCAAGACTGCAGGAGGTTTGACCGCATTGATGAACTGCTCTGCTTGGTGGCTGAGCTGCAGGAGGAGGTGAGCAGACTGAGTAGTATTCGAGAGTCTTAGAGGGAGATGGATCAATGGAGCCATACTCTGCCACCTATGATGCATAGAAGCCAACTCAGCGTAGCCACTACAGAGGCAGGTCCTAGATTTGCTTTGTGCCAGGAGGAAGGCAGTGTCACAAGTGATAAGGAGGGGTGGAAGAAGGTTACAGCACGGAGCAGTAAGAGAAACCCCTCCTTACCCTCAAAGTTACCCTCTACCATACCCTTACAGAACAGGTATGAGGCCCTGGGTATGGTTGATGAAGCGCATAATGAGAAAGAGGAGGAACCTGTGCAAGCAGTCCTGCCAAGATCAGAGAGACCAACCCCTCGTAGCAAAACGTGCATTAAGACCAGCGCTGAGAAGAAACAACGGCGAGTTATGGTCATTGGCGATTGTCTCCTGTGTGGAATGGAAGCACCCGTTTGCAGACCGCACCCTCTTTTCAGGGAAGTTTGCTGCTTCCCTGGGGCCCGAATTAGGGACGTCACCACAAGACTGAAGAACTTAGTTCAAACTTCCGACTACTATCCATTTCTGCTCCTTCACGTGGGTATGAATGATGTCACAACAAAAAGTCTGAGGTCAATCAAAAGAGACTTCAGAGCCCTGGGAAGAAGTCTAAAAAAATCGGGAGCACAGGTAGTATTTTCCTCAGTCCTCCCAGTAATGGGGGGAGACTCTGGAAGAAAGAGGTGAGCTCAGGATATCGATACCTGGCTCCAGGACTGGTGCCTCCACCAAAACTTGGGGGTTTTAAACCATGGAAGAGCCTTCGAGAGACAAGGTCTGTTGGGGCCTGACAGGATCCACCTGTCCCGACGGGGAAAATGGGTCTTTGGGCATAAGCTGATGGGGCTGATCAAGAGCATTTTAAACTAGAATCGATGGGGGAAGGGGATACCAACAGGATTGCAGTAGGTAAGCCGAGGGTTGGCGTGGCATCGCCTGAGGGTGGCAGTGCTAGTGGGAACAGTTACGCTGCTCCTGGGAGCACAGAGGGCGCAGGAGCAGATCTGAAATGCTTGTGCACCAATGCAGGCAGTATAAGAAACAAACAGGATAAACGGGAAGCCTTGGTCCGTTCCCAGAGCTACAATGTCATCGGTATTAGTGAGACTTGGTGGAACGAGTCCCATGCCTGGACTGCAGGGATTGAGGGCTACAGGCTGTTCAGGAGGTGTAGGCAGGGCAGGCGAGGTGGAGGTGTTGCACTGTACGTAAGGGAGAGGTTTGCTTGCACAGTCCTTACAGTTAGTGATGATGTGGTTGAGAGCCTCTGGGTGAGGATTAGGGGGATGGAAAACAGAGGAGATGTCGTAGTGGGTGTCTACTACCCATCACCCAGCCAGGATGTTAGCACTGATGAGTTATTCTACAGGCAATTAGGAGACATTTCTGGGTGGGTAGCCCCTGTCCTTATGGGAGATTTCAACTTCCCAGACATCAGCTGGGCATATCGTACTGCTGTGAGAAGCAGGTCTTGGAAATTCTTGTAGTTTGTAGGAGAGAACTTCTTGTCACAGGTACTCGGTGAGCAAACTAGGAAAGATGCCCTCCTAGACTTGCTATTTGTGAATAGAGAAGGACTCGTGGGGGATGTGGTGGTAGGTGGCTGTCTTGGCCACAGTGATCACAAAATGGTTGAGTTCAAACTTGTCAGTGTAATGAGAGAAAAGGACAGCAGAGTTGCTACCTTGGGCTTCAGGAGAGCAAACTTCAAGCCATTCAGCAGAGTACCCTGGGAATCTGCTTCTGAGGGCTTAGGAGTCCACGAGTGCTGGTCAGTCTTTAAGAAGCACCTTTGAGAAGCAGAGGAGCAGGCAATTCCACTGTGTCATAAGCCAAGCAAGCGGGGCAGAAGGCCAGCTTGGCTGAAGAGGGAACTCCTCGTGGAGCTCAAGAGGAAAAATGAGTTGTACGCTCTCTGGAAGCAAGGTCAGGCTTTGCAGGAAGATTACAGAGCCGTGGCTCGTTTATGCGGGGAGAAGACATGAAAGGCCAAAGCTCAATTAGAGTTGAAACTGGCCAGTGTTGTTTCAGATAACAAGAAGGGCTTTTTAAAGTATGTTAATGGCAAGAGGCGGTCTAAAGAAAACATTGGAGCAATACTTGTTGAAGATGGTCATCCGACTAATAGGGATGAAGAAGAAGCAGAGGTGTTCAATGCTTTTTTTGCCTCAGTCTTTAATAATATTGATAGACTTTGGGCTGCCCGGTCCCCTGAGTTGGAGGACCATGAGTATGGGAACAGGGACTTTCCTTTTGTGGACACTGCAATTGTCAGGGACCAGCTGTATCAGCTGAATGTTCACAAAACCATGGGGCCTGGTGGGATTCATCCCAGAGTTCTGAAGGAGCTAGCGGATGTTACAGCAGGACCCCTCTCTATCATCTACCAAAGGTCTTGGGAGTCTGGGGAGGTCCCTGCTGACTGGAAGCTAGCCAATGTTATTCCACTCTACAGAAAGGGTGTAAGGGAAGACCCAGGGAACTACAGACCTGTTAGTCTAAACTCAGTTCCTGAAATAATTATGGAGAAGATTATACTGGATGCTATTGAAAGGCATTTAAAGGGCAATGCAATCATCAGGCAGAGTCAACATGGGTTCACAAAAGGAAAGTCCTGTTTAACCAATTTGATATCCTTCTACGATAAGGCCACCCACCTCGTGGATGAAGGGAAGGTGATGGACGTAGTTTTTTCTGGATTTTTGGTAAGGCTTTTGATGCTGTCCCTCACAGCATCCTTCTGGAGACGTTGTCCAACTGTGGGATGAGCAGGTTCACAGTGCGCTGGGGGAAGAACTGGCTGGAGGGCAGGGCTCCAAGGGCTGCAGTGAATGGGGCTACATCTGGCTGGTGACCAGTCACCAGCGGTGTTCCTCAGGGCTCAACCGTAGGGCCAGTGCTGTTCACTATTTTGATCAATGATCTGGATGCAGGAGTTGAATGCACCATTAGCAAGCTTGCTGACGATACCAAACTGGGAGGTGCTGTTGACTCTCTTGAGGGACAAGAGGCCTTGCAGCGGGATCTAGATAGATGGGAGCATTGTGCAATCATCAACGGCATGAAAAGGAACAAGTCCAAATGCCAGATTCTGCACCTGGGATGGAATAACGCCGGGCACAAGTCTAACCTGGGAGAGGAATGGCTGGAGAGCAGTCCTGCAGAAAGGGATCTGGGCATGCTGGTTGGCAGCAGGCTCAATAGGAGCCAGCAGTGTGCCCAGGCAGCCAAGAGGGCAAACTGCATCCTGGGGGGCATCAAACACAGCAAAACCAGCTGGTCAAGAGAGGGGACTGTCCCGCTGTATTCAGTGTTGGTGCGGCCTCACCTGGTGTTCTGTGTGCAGTTCTGGGCCCCACCATTTAAGAAGGACATTCAGGTCCTCGAATGCGTCCAGAGGAGGGCAACAAAGCTGGTGAAAGGGCTGGAAGGCATGTCCTCTGAGGAGCGGCTGAGGACTCTGGGTTTGTCTTGTTTGGAGAGAAGGAGGCTGAGGGGCGACCTCACTGCTCATGCCACATTTGCCTATTTAAAATCGACGGGCATTTTCTTCAAGAGCACCAGCTCGGCTTTTGGCAGCCCAACCTCATTGTGCTTTTCCGTTTGCCAGCCAGGAACAAGGTAACCCACTATCGAACAAGCCCTGTCTTCAAGGAGTGCCAGATTTAAAAGTTGCACATTCCTGTAGAGCCTTCAGAACAAGTCTGTTGTGCTTTGGCTGTCGGTGTGGGGTAGCTAGCAACTCTGTAATTGCTGTAGCTATCAACGCCTGCAACTGAAACAACGGCTGCTTTGTATGACAGTAACAGACGCTTACAGGTTTTGTAGCAGGCACAAGTCGGAAAGGCAAGGTAAACAAGGCCCGAACGCACACACCCCTAGCCTTGGGTTTTCTGCTTCTCAGGGGGTTATTAGCAACAGCATTTTCTCCTCCTCGTCACATGCAGTTCAGCATCTCGGTTTGGTTTAACCCGTGACTCTGACTACGGAAGCACTTCACGGCGCTAGCAAATGTTGGCATTCGTTCCCAGTTAAAAACAGCATTTCAGCATGTTCCAACATCCCACAGAACAGAGAAGCTTTCAAGGTCCATGCGTCCTGTATCAGCCGGGTGCATCTCCCCTGAAGCAGCTGCACGTACTTACCTCACAGAAAAACCTACTTCCATAACGCAAGCGAGGGGAACAATTAATTGCACGGTGGGTGGCCGGGGCCAGTTCAGGTCAACTACCTACTGCTATCTAGCAGCTTTCTTGAGGACGTGGTCAGAAAAAGGTTTCAACAAAGATTTCCACAACCATTTCAACTCTCAACAGCCACGGAATCAGCAATACCCTGACTAGAATAAATACTGAACTGGAAAATACATCCAGGTCTTAATCGCTTGAGTCTTTGTTTGGAAGGAGGCGAACAAATAATTTCTAAAACGAGAGCCAGTGCTGAGTCCGTCCTTCTGAGGCGCTAAGGGACGAAAGATGGGAACACCTATGTGAGGGGGTAGTAGAACAAATAAAGAAGAAAAGATAAAGCAAGCAGGCTACCATGTTTTCTTGTCTTTTTATCCCCCATTCCTGGTAGCTCTAGGAGTCTGGACGGTAGAGATTCCTCTCCACAGCCATTTTACACTTAGGAAATCCCCGCTCAGAAGTGGCCCGATCCAGTCAGCAGAGGTTAAGAGGTTATTCTCGTTACTTATTTTCAGCTGGCACATCCCCTTTCATCAGCAGGGTTTCCTAAGAAACAGCAATGTGCTGTGAAAGACGGGGAGAAGGGGGAAGGACAAAGAGCACTTGCACCATGAAAAAAAGTTAAAAAGCCACCATCATTGTAAATGACAACAGAAAGTGAAGGATATCCGAGACCCAGGCAGTCTGCCTCCACGTGAGCAAGGGAGACATCCAGGACCAGAGTCACCAGCTTCATCGCATTTGTTTTACACAGGTAGCTCGAGGCAGTGAGCCCAAACCCCCACTGGTGGCACCCTGCTCTCTTAGGTACTGCCTTGCATTGACGGTATCAGCTCCGCCACTAGAGACCAGGAAAAGGCGAAAGCACAGCACACAGAAACTACCCTCGACGGCAAAACAGCAGCACCCGTGTAGAAAGCCACACGTGGTATTCAAAAGACACTGAAGGAACTGAAGTGGATACTTCTGGTTGTTACGGATGCGGCAAAGCAGCGCATCCTCTCCGTCACAGCCTACCTTTGTGGTAGGTGACAAATGGTAGCACCTTCCTCACCTGGTTGCTGCACTAGCAATGAGCAATGTCCCCCATTACGTAGCTCTCCCCGCCAACACCTTCCCACCAAGACAAGGACTGTGGCAGATTCTTCCAACAGTTGTGCCTTGCGCCTCCTTCACACCTTTGTCAAGAGCTTTTTGTCAAAACCACCGGAGAGATCCCAAACCTCAGGGCACCAGGACACTCAGGGGCAAGTTGTCAGTGCACACATGCCTCGAGCAGCGGCTGTGGCACTGCTGTGCCATTGCTGTGCTGAACACTGAGCATCCAGCCTGGCTGACACACAGCTGCCGTCTCCAGGTGTCCAGCTCAGTGCTCCGACGAGCTTCATGACCAGAACGGCCAAATTAACACCCTCTTAATGATGCGCTCTGGCACTTCTACACCAAACTGCAATCGCACAGCTCATGAGGTAACCTAGATGAAGGCTGGTGTCTCAAATTTCTTATTTGAGACGGAAGCCTTCCAAAAGTTTCCAAAAGAGGACCAGTGGAAGTTCTCCTTCTCGTTGCCATGTGAGGAGAGGCTGAGAGAGCTGGCACTCTTCAGCTGGGAGAAGGGAGGACTGGGCGGGGGGGTGGGGGGTGCTGTGTGTGTCTCCTCAATGTGTATACAAACCTGCTGAGAAGGAAAGAAGATGAGGGAGGCAGGCTCTTCTCAAGAGCGTGCGCTGAGAGGACCAGAGGAAAGGGGCACAGATTAAAAGACACGATATTCCAGCTGCACATGAGAAAGCAGTATTTTACGGTTGGGGTGATCCATTTTACTGGCTCCAGGTGAGCCTGCTTGAGCAGGCGGGTTGGACCAGATGACCTCCACAGGTCCCTTCCAACCTCCACCCTCCTGTGTGACTCTGTGCTTTGGTTTCACTCCTAAGGCACCTGAACTCAGCCCTGATGCCCGCCGGAAAGGATTCTGGACCAAGGGATGATCCCAAACTCCTCCCCGAGGATTCATCACAAAACAACCTCTACCTAGTCCAGAATATCGTACGGCAGACACAGTCAGAAGAGAGAAAATATCCTTTTATTGTGGACATCAAGTGCGGGAGGCCGGGAGTCACAGTGGGTCAGCCAGTAACAGGAAATCGGCACCTACAACGATAGAGTCAGAAAGCACTGAGAAACCCACACAGGCAGGAGCAGGCATGAAGTGGTTCCCCTTTCTTTGGGGAACACAGCTGACGAGGAGTTGTTTATGGCCCAGAAGAGGGAGCTGGTGCTGGCATTGACTACGGGATGGCTACGTACTGATGACTACGGGATATCTTTTTCTTTCTTCCTTCCTTCTTTTCTTTTCTTGTTGGCATTCCCTCTCCTCTGCCCAGGCCTCTTTTCTCTTTCTTTTTCTTCCGTCTTCATTTTCCTGGGGGGAGCCTGCAAACCTTTCCATCCCACCCCACAGTGTGATTAGATAGGTAAAGCCAGGACCAACTGGAATCAGTTCTTGATTTCACCAAAGCTGACTCATGTTACCTCCTTTCCTCCGAAAGGCTCTTCAGTTCTACGCGTACCAGGGAGGCTACCGTGGTCTCTGGGGTACTTGGAGGCAAAGCAACGGGTGCCTAAAACAGAAACGTCGGCGTTAGCAGGAGGCAAGGGACGCCCCGGAGTAGGAAGCGACCGTTTGGCAAATTGCTACCTGAGCCCTACGGAGAAGATCCCTTTGGCTGGTTTGCATGAGCCCTTTCTTCCAAGGGCCTCACTTTGGAACACAGTGTTCACACGGGTGTGTGACACTCGGTTAATTTGGGGGGGGCATTCAGCAGGGAGCCTGCGGTCCCCCTCCGGGCAAGAAAAGGCTTGCCCACTTCATTCTGCCAGGGTTGCTGCTGCCCTCCCGAGACAGAGCTCTGCGGATATCCCTTTGGTGCAATACCACCTTCTGCGGTGGGAGGCTCTGCTTTTGAAATCTGTCTTTCCGCAGGGATTTGGTAGGCGTTTCCTTTGATTAAGCACATGCCTAAAGGCATTGGAGAAACAACCTGTCCACTTTTACTTACTATGTATCACACCAGGGGGAAAAAAAACCCACACAAAGCCACAAAGCCACAAGAGATCGAATGCCAGGAAGAGGCACAGCAGCTACTTGGACTCATCAGGAACTACCCTCCTACATGAGGCCCGTTGTCCCAGTGTTTGGGGAGCCGCCATACCCCTGCTGTTTCCGATCCCACCACCGTGTCTGCCCCTGCTGCTTTCGGGAGGACGAGCAGAGAGGGTGGTGCGTCCAGGAGGGCTTTTGCCTGGTGCTGCCTGTCTGCTTCGCCTGCAGGGCCACGTTGGTCTTCCAAAGGCAGCTCTGGAGAGCAAAAGCACGTGCAGCCAAGTGACTTCTTGGAAGTGGACAACAGCTAAAGCAAAACCCACCTGAAGCCCTACACCAGCTTCACCTGTCTGCTCAGGCTGTGACAACCCTCAGCCCCTCCTCATACCTGTGGATCTGCCCATGGGCGCCGGTGACTCCACAGCTGGGGGACTGGAAAGGCCAGCCATCTCCTCCCCAAAGATTTCACAGCAGTTTTCTGTCAGAAAGTCCACCAGCGCCTTCACCTGCACACATGAAAGCCTTGCTTTCAGCGCGGGTGCCTGAAAACATGACAAGCAGCCTTTCCCACTCCTGACCCTTCCCTCTGCGCAGAAGGCTGTGGCTGCGGGGCTGCTCTTCCCGGCAGCCACCCCACCAGCATTTGTTGGAGAGAGGGGGCAGCCAGGGACCTCCGAACAGCCAAGCTCTGACGGGCCGGGAAGGCTGCAGCCGGCTGGTCAATACAGCGTACCTTCTCAGCCACCTCCAGCATGGCCTCCAGAGGGAGCAGGTCCTCGTTGGCTGGGCTCAGCAGGTTAGGCCCAACGCAGATGGCCAGGTTGCTGCAGCTCATCCTGCTGGTGGACGCGCTGTGGCCGATGTGCTGGAGGAGGGACAGCAGCTGCTTGAGCAGGAGGAGGTTTGCTGCAGGCAACTTGTTGGCCACCCTGAGGGAACAGGAACACAAGGTTAAAAAAGAGATGCTGCCCACAGCCGTCCCCGAAGCTTGCGCAACGACACAGGCGGGAGCCAGCGGCTGTGCTGCGCAGCTTTCCAGGTGCTCTCAGCCAGCGGTCAGTGCTCCTGCGCTTCAGGAAGGAAGCACGGCGTTGCTTCCCAGCTCCTGATTTCACCCAAGCCCACGCAAGGGAAGGCTCCCTGTCCATGCCCTTTCCCCTGAAATGCAACAGCGGGCGGCCAGAAAACACGGCTGTTTCAGGAGCCCATCCTTTTGCAGGCGAGTCCCAGGCCTCTACCAGTTGCTGCTCAAAAGGCAGGCTGCCAGCCACACTTACGCTTTCAGCTCTTCCACCTTTGCCTGCTTGCTTGGCTTCTCCATGGCTCGCATCCAATCCTCGTAGAGGTCGATGACGAGGAGCTTGGCGGGGATGCTTCGGAGGAAGTCCTGCAATGCCAAGGGCTCCAGGTGAGCCTCGGAACACTCCAGGCCAGCCGGGAGCCCTTCCAGCTGCCGGTCAGAAGCGCTCACCTTCAAGATGACGGCCAGCAGGAGCACAGGCTGGCTTCCTAGGTCGACGTCCGCACCGCTGTCAAGGGCTTCCTTGAGCTCCCGAACTGCTGTCCCGCTGGCAGCTCTCCGGAATATCCCCTCTGTCGATGGCCCTTGTTGGTGCAGGATATTCAGGAGCTCCTGCAGGAGACGCAGGAGGACAGTTGCTTGGCTGAAGAGCTGCCTTCTGACAGCGGTGGCCATGGCCAGAGCTCTGCCCCAGACCTGGCTCCCTCCCTCCGCAAAGGGACTGGGATCAGGGTGTGAGCCAGGGGTGAAAAGCCCAGTTCCCCGTCCCCGGAGCCCCTGGGGACACTCCCTCTCCGGAGCAGCTGGAGGGCTGGGGACCCCCTGTCCAGGCTGGCTTACCTGGATGGGCTGGGGCAGCGTGCCGTCCTCCCCGCAGAGGGCTGCCAGGGGCTGTCCAAAGAGCGCCCTGCTGCAGCCGGAGCCTGCCTGCCCTGGCGCCTGGGCAGCGGCCGGGGTCCACCGCAGAGCAAAGGGCCAGGGCAGCCCCCTCCTCCTCCTCCTCCTGCTCCTTCCTGCTACAAAGGAAAACAGAGAAGAGCCCATCAATGGAGACCACCAGGCCAGCGCTCTCAAAGCCTGCCCTGCCCTGCCCTGCCTTGCCCTGCCTGCAGCACGGTGCTGAGCAGTGCAGCAGGACAGGCAGGGAGTGGGCAGCTGGAACCACAGCTCCTGCGCAGTGGCTCCAGCTCGGAGGATCCTGAGAGCTGGCGTGACACCGTGACAGCCTGGCCCGGCCCTCGCCCTGTCCTCCTCCAAGCTGTGCACAGCAGCAGAGGCTCCGTGTCCTCGGAGAACCATGTTCAGTGGCGGCTGCTGCCCAGCGGGTGTCCTTCCTCGTCCAGGTGACGTCCTCCCTTGGGGTGCCAAACCTGCATGGCGACACTCAGGGGACAAGTGAGCAGAGCTCCTGCCGACTCCCACCGAGGAGCAGGGACCCATCCGCCTGGCTCTGAGGATGGAGCAGAGGCAGGCACCACCTCGAGCGCTCGGCAATGTGCCCTCTGCCCCTGCGTGCAAGGGAGAAACGTTAGGTGGGAACAAAGGGACCCCGAGGGCTCAACGCTGTCCTGCTGCAGAGCGATGGGGAACGACTTGCTCGGGGCGAAGGACAGCCGCAGCAGCATCCCATCTTCTGCAGAAGTGCCGGTTGCAGGAGGAAAAGGAGGCCCTCCCTGCCTTTCTTTCCAAAACTCACCTGCCGAGTGGCAACGTCCCCCTCCATTGCCAGAAGGGACCGGCGGAGGCCCTTGCTTGGGATCATCCTGCAAGAACCAGGCTGTGCTTAGAGCAGCCCCACAGCCAAAAGGGCCACCGGTGAGCTGCCACCTGGCACTGGCAGCCTGAGTGTGGCAGACCTGGAACCGTCTGCCCTGCCGGGCTCTCTGCCCCGCGCAGCAGGTTTCCTCCCAGTGCCACTAGCAAGGACACGCTGGTGTTCCTGGTGGCTCCCCAACCCTCTCAGCTCCCCGAGTGGCACCGCGGGACCCTCCCGCAGAAGGTCACCCCACTCGACAGAGATCCCTGGCACGCCGGCATAGTGAGAGGTGGGTCAAAGGCAGCCATTCTCACCTTTGCCTGGCCCTCGATCAGGGTCTCCAGGCTCCTGGCGCTTAATGTCCTCCACTGGGCAAGAGAGAAGGAGTGGAAGAAGGTGAGAAGCGATGCCTCTGCTGCTCAGCTGGAGGGCCGGTGCTCAGGGGACAGAGGCGAGGCAAGAGAGGCACTCACGGCATGGCAGCGGCTCAGCTCCTTCTCCAGGAGTTTGACGGAGGGCAGTCGCGTCACCCGGGCTCTCTTCGCTCCTTCTGGTTGCCTGTGCACGGGAAGGGACAGAGAAAGAATGAGCCCCAAGCCACCTCTTCTCTCTCCAGCGAAAGGGATCCCAAACCCCCCCGGGTACCACCCCGGAGCCAAGCAGAGAGCAGAGCTGCCTGCAGAGCTCCTGCCTGCCACGTGCTCAGCCCTGCTTCCCCACCTGCCTCTCCCTGCTGCAGAGGAAGAAGAAGCTTTCCATCCACGCTCATCCCCCGTCTGCCCAAGAGCTGCCCACAGCCGTGGGGGCACCTCTCCCCAGCTGGAGAACTGTGTTCCCCCGTACGGCTGCGCCTAGAGCATCCCCCCGGCTTACCCCAGCAGTGTGCACACCCACAGCTCCTTCAGCGTCCGGGAGCTGCAGAAAGAGAGGAGAAACAGCGTCAGGCCCCGCTGCCCCCCAGCCCCTAGGCAGAGGCCGGTGCCTTCACAGCCCTGCCCCGCGGGGAAGGACACAGGGGCAGGACGAAGCCCCCTGGGGCAGGACAGAGGCGCTGCCAAAGCCCTGGCTCCCTCTGTCCTGCCAGAGGAGCTGCTTTCGGCCTTCCCTTCTGGGGACCAAAAGGTGTCCAGGGGATGCACGATGTAGAAATCTCCCCCATCCCTCTCGTTCCAGCTGCCTGCATGCCCACCCCTCAGCCCCCACCCGGCCAACCCGGCCTCCCTCCCTCCCTCCCTGCCGGCGTGCAGAGGGCAGAGGCCATTCACAGGATGGCGTGGGCATGGTTGGGCAACTCTCCTGCCCCTTGCCCAGCCCTGACCACAGCTGCCAGACCCCAGAGAGGACGGGGGCCAGCACCGCACTGCCCGGCCCTGCCGTGAGACGTGGCACCACGACTCACTTGAAGGTGGCAACACAGGAGCCGGTGGGCCAGATGAGGATGATGGAGGTCCTGTCCTCATCGCTGCCTTCCTCCTCCTCCTCCTCTTCTTCCTCCCCCGCCGCCTCCTTGCCGCCGCTCACCACCCACAGCTGGTGCAGGGCCAGGCAGAGCTGTGGGCGCACGGTGGTGCCACCGTGTCTGCAGAGAAGAGAGGCAGCCCTGGTGAGAGAGGTGGCATCCTTGGGTGGCCCCGGGCAGAGCCCTGTCCCCCGCCTGCCGTTGGGACGGACACGGGTGCATCCAGCACCAAGGTGCCGGGGCCTGGTGCCAGGGTGTCCCTGCCCTGGTCCCAGGGCCAGGGCTGGGGGAAAGGCAGCTGGGCTCTGAGGGTCTTACCGCAACTTGGCGATGACCAGTTCCTCCTGGAGGAGGAGAAGGCGCCTCTCGCTCCTCTTGCGGCCCCGGGTCAGCCGCACGTCTGCGCTCAGCACCGCCTCGGCATCGCTGAGAGCCTCTCTGCAGAGCAGAGAGCGGCGGGAATGAGGAAGGCCGCTGCTGCGGCACCCGGCCATGCCCGCCTGTCCCCGACCCCCAGGGAGAGCCCACCTGGAGCCGCAGCAGCAGTTGGCCTGGCCCATCCTGCCCGGGACAGGAGGACCCTCGCCGTGCACCAAGGACGCTGCCCAGCCGGCGACAGCGAGGATGGGAAGCGGGGTGCTGGTGCCGGTGCCGGGGCAGCGCTGCTCGGCCAGACCCTGCCTCCTCCCAGCGCTGCTCTGTGCCAGCACAGCTCCGTCCTGCTCTCTCTGCTGGCTGTTGGCTCCAACTGACCAACATTCCGAGCCCAACGGAAAGTGGGAGGGGCCCTGGGGGGGCCCTGGGGTGGGGGTTCTCTCCACTATGGCCATGTCTGCCTTGCACTGGGGAGCCCAGAGCAGGACACAGCAGGGGGGGAAGGACCACCTCCCTCCACCTGCTGCCAACGCTTTGCCTAGTGCAGCCCACAATGCAGGTAGCCTTCTTTGCCCCAGGGGCACTTTGCAGGCTCCAAATTGGTCAGCTTGGGGTCCACCATGACCCCAGGTGTCTGCACAGCTGCTTTCCAGCTGGGTGTCCCCCAGCATATACCCATGCAAGGGCTGGTTCCTCCCCATGTGCAGGACTTTGCTCTTCCCCTTGATGAACTGCAGGAGGTTCCTGCCAGCCCCTTCCTCCAGCCTGTCAAGGCCCCTCTGCTTGGCAGCACGACCCTTTGGTGCAGGAGCCTCCCTGCCGTGTGCCATCGGCAAGCTGTCTGAGGGTACGCTCTGACCCATCATCCAGATCACTGAATGGGAACAGGACCCGCAGAGTGCAGCGCAGGGCGTTGCAGACATGCACTTGATATGACACAACTTGTCACGGAAGGCTCAGAAATTTACTTTATTATATTTTTTTCATTTCATATACAGCGCTTCCCCTTTTTATTCCTGCAAGCTATCAGAAGGTGTTCAAACTGTCTCATTTTTCATTTGAACATCACATCTCTTCATTGTGCTGATGTTATGTGTATCATCGGATCAGGTTGTACTCTCGCATAGATCATTAGACAGTAGGTAGCCTAGACTATTGGACAGTAGAGAGCAGATTATCTGCATTAATTGTGCTAACACCAGTGACAGGAGGTTGCACCTAGCTCTTGAGCCAAAGGACAGAAATCAAAGGCGTCTGTTGAACTCAGCGGGCTATTGATCAGCAGATTGAATTCACCACGTTCAAAAAAGAAAAGGTAGGTGAGAAAGGCATATTCTGTCTTGACTGCTACAATGCATGTTTTAGGAGCTGTGAAGACAAAGCATCCATGCCCCTCCCCTGCCCCCTTCCTTAAAAAAGAAAAAGGACTAGAGAAAAAAGATTCCACTTCTAGAGCAATGGGGCTTTCAAGAGCCGACTAACTTTCCCTGTATCGTTCCCATTCTATGAGCCACTTTGTCTGACATTCCGCCTCTCCTCAGTACCAACATGAGACTCTTCCAGGAAAAACTAAACCAAGGAAAACAACTTGCTGTACAGCCAGTACACCTGTGCTGTGCTGTGCTGTGCTGTGGAAGCCACTCTCCATCATTTATCAGCAGTCCTGGTTAACGGGGGAGGTCCCGGGCGACTGGAGGCTTGCCAATGTGACGCCCATCTACAAGAAGGGCCGGAAGGAGGATCCGGGGAACTACAGGCCTGTCAGCCTGACCTCGGTGCCGGGGAAGATTCTGGAGCGGTTCATCTTGAGGGCGCTCACAAGGCATGGGCGGGACAACCAGGGGATCAGGCCCAGCCAGCACGGGTTCATGAGAGGCAGGTCCTGCTTGACCAACCTGATCTCCTTCTATGACCAGGTGACCCACCTAGTGGACGAGGGAAAGGCTGTAGATGTGGTCTGCCTGGACTTCAGTAAGGCCTTTGACACCGTCTCCCACAGCACTCTCCTAGAGAAGCTGGCGGCTCACGGCTTAGACAGGTGTACTCTGCGCTGGGTCAAAAACTGGCTGGACGGCCGGGCCCAGAGAGTTGTGGTGAATGGAGTTTAATCCAGTTGGCGGCCGGTCACAAGCGGTGTTCCCCAGGGCTCAGTTTTGGGGCCGGTCTTGTTCAATATCTTTATCGATGATCCGGATGAGGGGATCGAGTGCACCCTCAGTCAGTTTGCAGACGACACCAAGTTGGGCGGGAGTGTTGATCTGCTCAAGGGTAGGAAGGCTCTGCAGAGGGACCTGGACAGGCTGGATCGATGGGCCCAGGCCAACTGTATGAGGTTCAAGAAGGCCAAGTGCCGGGTCCTGCACTTCGGCCACAACAACCCCATGCAGCACTACAGGCTTGGGGAAGAGTGGCTGGAAAGCTGCCCGGCGGAAAAGGACCTGGGGGTGCTGGTCGACAGCCGGCTGAACATGAGCCGGCAGTGTGCCCAGGCGGCCAAGAAGGCCAATGGCATCCTGGCCTGTATCAGAAATAGTGTGGCCAGCAGGAGTAGGGAAGTGATCGTGCCCCTGTACTCGGCCCTGGTGAGGCCGCACCTCGAATGCTGTGTTCAGTTTTGGGCCCCTCACTACAAGAAGGATGTCGAAGTGTTAGAGCGTGTCCAGAGAAGGGCAACGAGGCTGGTGAGGGGTCTGGAGAACAAGTCTTATGAGGAGTGGCTGAGGGAACTGGGGTTGTTTAGCCTGGAGAAAAGGAGGCTGAGGGGAGACCTCATCGCTCTCTACAACTACTTGTAGCGAGGGGGGTGTTGGTCTCTTCTCCGAAGTAACTAGCGATAGGACGAGAGGAAACGGCCTCAAGTTGCGCCAGGGGAGGTTTAGATTAGACATGAGGAAAAATTTCTTTACTGAAAGAGTGGTTAAACATTGGAACAGGCTGCCCAGGGAAGTGGTTGAGTCACCATCCCTGGAGGTATTGAGAAGACGTGTAGATGAGGCGCTTAGGGACATGGTTTATTGGGCATGGTGGTGTTAGGTTGCTGGTTGGACTCGATGATCTTAGAGGTCTTTTCCAACTTTAATGATTCTATGATTCTCTCCCCTCCTTTTCCCTCCCACCCTTTCTGCTCTGTCCCTCTGTCCTGCTCCCTGTCCCATTTCTCTGTCACTCCACTCTCCTGGTGCCTTTTCTGCCTCTCTGCCCCCCTGGCCCGCTCCCTCACCCTGCCTGTGTCAGTCTGTGCCTCTGTCCTCCTTCCTGCCCTTCTCCTTCTCTCTCTGTCCCTCTGTCCTGCTGCTTATCGCTATTTTTCTCCCTGCACCCCGCTGCCCCCCTTCCCCTCCAGCTCTTTCCCGCTCTGTCCCTCTGCCGGCTCCTCACCAGGAGTTTTTCCTTCCCCCACTCCCTGCCCAGCTCCTCCTCCCCATTCTCTTCGTCCCTCTGACCATCTCCACTCCCTCTGTCCGTCTCCTGTCCCTCTCCGGGCACCCCACCGCCCGGCCCCACCCCTCTCTGCCGCTCTGTCCCTCTCTCCTCCTCCTCCCTGCTCCACCAGGGCTCCAGGACCGGGGCAGCCCCAGGGAGGCGGCCATGGGGCCTGCGGGGGGCGGGGCCCAGCCGGGGGACGGTGTCCCCGCAGGGTCAGACAGCAGGGAGGAGCGCCCTGCGGCATGCTGGGAGCTGTAGTCCTGGGGCACAGGGCTGCTGGGCGGCCATGTTGGTCTCGGGAGGCGCAGTCCCTGCTCCAGCCGCGGCCCGGCTGAGGTGAGGGCTGGGGCCGCCCGTGAGGCGAGGGCAGGCAAGCGACTGGAGCTACAGAAGAGGAAGGGAGGAAAGGACAGACAGGCAGAGAAAGAAGTGCCTGAACTGAAAAATTTGCCAGGCGGTGCAGAGAGCGGGAGCTGCGGTGAGTCCCAGGCGCTTGGGGCCATGTCAGCCCTCTTCTGCCTCTCAGTCCCTCCCAGTCCCCAGCCCCCCCATTTCCCTCTGTGTCATGTTTTTGCTTCCCCATACCTCTCTTCTTCTGGCATTGTGTTCTGCTCCCCGTCCCTCTCTTCTCCAAGGCCCTCTTTCCCTGTCGCTCCACCCGTCCCTGTCTCTTTCTCGCTGTCCCTCTCTCCTGCTCCCTGTCCCTCTTTTTTCCTTCCTCTGTCTCTGTCCTGCAGCACATTGCTCTTGTTTTCTTCTCTGTCTCTTTGTCCTGATCTGCATCCCGCTCTGTTTTTCACAGTCTCTCTGGCCTGTTCCCTGTCCTTCTTTGTCTCTCTCTGCCTGTGTCCCGCTCCCTGTCCTTGTCTTCCCCTCTCCCTCCTTCCTTCTGCTTCTCTTTGTTTTTCTCGCTCTCGCGCTCTGTCCTGCTCACTGTCACTGTGTTTTTTCATGCCGTATCCCACTGTCCCTGTCCTTCTTCCTGCCCATCTCTCCTCTCTCTGTCTCTCTCTGCTGCTCCCTTCCCCTTCCCCTCCCCGCTTCCTCCGTCTCTCTGCAGGGCTCCTGATGCCTCTCTTTCTTTCTCCATCCCTCTGTGCTGCTCACCGTCCCTGTTCTTCTCTTTCTCTTTGCTGTTATTCTTGTCTGTCGCTCTGTCCTGCTCCCTACCCCTATTCTTTTTTACTCCCTCTCCGTCCCGCTGCCCACCCCAGACTTTCCCCAGACTTTTTTGGCAATCTCTATCCTGCCCCCAGTCCTTATTTTTCTCTCCCTCTCCTGCTCCCTCTCCCTCTTTCTGCCTCTCTTCCTCTTCCCCTGCTGCTTCTTTCTCCACCTCTGTCCTGCTCCCTGTCCCCATCTTCTCTGTCTTGATTTCTCCGTCTTGCTGCCTGTCCCATCGTTTCTTGCTATACCCCTCCGTCCAGCTGGCTCTCCCTTTTATTTGTCCTCTCGTCCTCCTTCGTGCTTCTCAGCCCTCTTTTCCTCTTCCTCTGTCTCTGTCCTCCAGCCCATTGCTGGTTTTCTTCCCCCTTCATGGTCTCTTCGTCAGGATCTGACCCTCGCTTTATTTCTCAGTCCCTTTGTTCTCTTCCCTGTCCTTCTTCTCTCTCCATCTGTATGTTCCTTTCCCTGTCCCTGTCTTTCCTTCTTCCTCTCCTTCCCTCCCCACCTCTCTGTCCTGCTCCTGGTCCCTGCTTTTTCTTCCTCCATCTCTCTGCAGGTCTCCTCGTCCCTGTTTCTCTCGATCTGTCCGTCTCTCTTGCCTTATCCCTGGACCTTTCTTTCTCGACTCCTCAGTCTTCTCCCTCGTGATATTTTTCTCTTTCTAGTCCTCTGTCCTTCTCCCCATTGGCTTAACTGAATGACCAGGTGTCCCTGTGCTCTGGTATTTCCTTAGCATTGCCCTAGGGAAGATAGTGTTTTTAGGACTAGGGATCATTTAGGAGCTGGTCTCCTTATGGAGGTGGTGGTGCTCGGTGTAGTTCCAGCAGAGGATATCCTCAGCTGGTGCTCGATGCCTCTTGTTGAAAGAGCAGGCTGTGGGCCTTATTTTGAAGGAAGGTTTCTTGTTCTGCGCTTACTGCTCCTCGGGAGGCTGCACAGGAGTGTTGCGGGGGTCTGCAGGGATGGATGTGACCTGCTGTGATTCCTGGTAAATGTGAACTTGAACTTATCTGGACTTGAATGAAGCCAGGCTGACTGCATATGGTTTTCTTCCCAGCTCCAATTCCAACCTACGTGCTCGGCGCTAAAGAACAAGAGACCCCGAGCTGCAAATCAGCTGAGAACATCACTCACTTAGGGAGTGGGGCAGCTGGTCTGTGAGCAGGGATGTGTACTTGCATGATGGGGCTTTCATGAACGTTCTCTGGTCTTGCCGTTTCACAGCTCTTCCTTTTCCTGGGATTTTTGAGACGGCATTTCTTATTGTGGGGTTCAGACTGGAGCTGGACTTAACGTTGAATGGCTGTTATAATGGGCTCTGACAAATGTGAGAGAACCCTGCTTTTTTGCTCTTGTTTTCTAACACTGTCTGAACTGTGGTAGGCGAAAGGAAGAGTGTTTGAAAGAGCCTGTTTTTTGAGAGTAATGTAGTGCTGTAGCGTGCCTGTCTTTGTATGGTGAAGGTTTCCTACCTGCAGTATGATTTTGCTGGGCTGTGAGGCTGTATTGGAGTAGCAGAGGTAAGAAGTGTTGTCTCTAAAGGTAATGAAGCTGTAGCAAAACTAGCAGGAAAAGAGCTTTTGGTATTGACTGATTTCTGGGAAGCAAGGCAGCAGTGAGGAAAGAAAACTGGGGCTTGTCTAAACGGCTTCTTCACCATAGGCAGGTTTTGAGCATTTGCGCTAGAACAGGCCTTTACTACGGTTTACGAACGCAGAAAATGAGCTGCCTGTAAGGAAAGTTTCAGCAGAAGTAAGGCTCAATTTGCTAAACTGGGTCCTCTGTATGTGATGCAAATAAGAGATGAATTGTCAGTGTTTACATCCCAAGTGCGTGCCGGTGTGTTAATGCAGGCCGTTGAGGTCTTTTCAGGGGTACTTCCGGACTGCAGGTCGCGTGCCTGAGCGGTACCGAGTCCCAGGGTGAGCCAGCTCCTGCCGGCAGCTTTAGCTCAGAGGATGTGACAGAATGGAAACCATCATTGTGGTGGACCCCAAACGTGAAAGGTGCGGCTATGTTGCTGACGTCCCCCCGGCCGGGAGATGTGGGGAGTTCTGCCAACAGTTGGGTAAGGATTCAGTTTTCTGCTGGAATGGTTCTCCAGATGGATTTAACAAACGATTGCCTTTCTGCTTGCTGTGGCGACCTGCAGAAGGGCCCTGTTGTTCCTTTGGATTTACCAGTGTAAGGGCTTTGGAGGAGAACTAGCTAAACCACCTTTCCCTCTCTATGGAGATCACTAGCATTTGTGTAGAAAAGTAGAGGTTCAGTCAGTAAAGCTTATAGCGTAGTGCTGTGCTCAGAGCATGGGCATCCTGTTCATTTGGACTCGTTATTTTCTCAACTAAGACTTTCCGAGTCTTACAGACTTGAGCCCATTGGGATTGTGACGTTGTAGTTCGCGTGCTCAAGTGGAAATGTTTGGTTTGCCGTCACAAATCATCCAAGTCCAGGCTGCCCCCAGGCCCTTCCCTTTGCAGCCCAGGTCAGGCCCGAGTTGGGAAGTGCCCCATCTTCCCAGAGGAGCAGAAACAAGAACCAGAGAAAGTCCTTGCTGCCTCCTTTCCTACTCACCTGCACTGCACAGTCTTCCCCAGCCTTGGAAAAAAGGCTCCTCCTCCAGTTAGGGTAGGACTTTGCTAGCGGCTTGGTACGGCTGGAGCAAAGGACAGCACGGGCCATTTGCAGATGCAGACCCGGGTCGGTCCAGGACAAAGGAGTTCCTAACAGATAGGCGGGCAAGGCCAAAGGAAACATCCCGCCTGTGATAAGCCAAGGCTTGGTGGAGGGGAGGGAGACTGTAAAAGGAGAGGAGGGATGCTTTAGTCCTGGAGAGGTGGTTGTTGCAGGGGGGTAGGAGAAACGAATAAGCGAAGGTTTTCGACAGGGGAAAAGCAGAGCACAAGTGAAAGGTTTGTGTGGCAGGAAGCAGAGGTTTGGTCTGAAAAGGAAAAGACCTTCTTGGTTTAGGTTTGGTGGGTTTTTTTCCTCCTTTTCCCCAAAAGGCACATTATTTTTACAGCATGGGATGGCATGCACGTGAAACTCTGCCAGAGTGGCAAACAATTTTCAGCTTAATGCCGTTCAGGCATTTTCATTTTGACTCCTGGCCTGTTCTCCTTAATCGCAAACTGCTTGTAGCTGCTGCTCATGTTTCTCCTGAGATATTTCACAACCTTCTCTGCAAGCGAAGCACCACTTCCTGCTGATTCAGGACTTCTCCTTTAAGCTCTCTTGCCGCTACCTCTTTCAGGCCAATTCTCCCTTCTCCTGAGTATTTCACCCAAATACTCAGTCCCAGGGACAACAGGTAAAATGAGGATCGGAGGGGTGTGCGGCACATTGAGGACACCCGTGGTAAAATCAGCTACGAACCCGTTTCCCTTTACCCCACCCCTCCCTGCCCCCTTTTTCCTTATAAAGCTCTGCTTTGCCATGGCTGGGAGAGGGCCGCTTTTCTCACCAGTAAAAGCACGTGACTGTGCAGCATTTGCTGGTGATCCTCCCACCTGGGCTCCCGGGAAAGCAAAAAATCACACAAGAGTTCTTTACACGTGCTTCAAGTTAGCTTACCAGCTGCTTATAGGGCTAAAATACTTCATAATGAGAGAATAGCAGTGATGTTACAAGTAATTAGCAAGTGCCTACGTTGGTTTTGGGTTTTTTTCCCTTTCTCCATGGCTATGACTGGAACCAGGCTGGCAGGAGGTCCAGTTTCTTTTTAAGATTACTTAGCAATGCAGTTGCACAACCATTTGGGCTTAGAGATTTGCTCTTGGGCACTACAAGGCACTGTACAGCTTGCCTTTATTACTCTTGGAGGAAAAAGTCCCCCAGGAAGGGAATTTCATGAGCTGGGCAGCTCAGTCTCCCCCAGTTACAAAGGAGCTTTGAAATACAGCTGCCTGCAGGTGTCCTTTCATATGCTGTTCTTCCTGGGTTACCTGAACCACAATCCCACCAAAGCCAAAGCCCCCGCTTACGCATGTAAAGGGGCAAAACCTCCCGCAGAAGACAGCTGCTCTCCAGGTCCTCGTTATCGTGTGGAGCCCTCCATGACCGGGAATGGGAAGTATGTGGCTCCAGCCTATGCCATCTGTGGAGTTCCCAAGAGAAACACCAAGATCATGCCTGGACCAAGTGAGTGACATTTCTCCAGCCCTTTGTTCAGACAAGACAAGCAGGCTTTCATGTTTCCCTGCAAAAGTGGGGTACAAAAGACTCAGCTCACCCCTTGAACGAGCTGTAGATGTTTTCAGGCTGTTCTGCAGCTGTTAGGGAGAGCACCTCCTGGTGAAGTTGCCTCCTTGGCTTGAGTAAAAGGCCAGAACTTCACTGCTTTTGTGCTGTTGTCCTCTGCCCTAGGTGATTACTTCCCTGAGAAGTCCAACAGTCACATCTATAAATGCCTGCCTGTGCGGTCCACGTCCTTCCAGCACAGGGCCATCAAAACCGGCCTCCCTCCAGGTAAGTGACCTCTGGGAGATGCATACCCTTGCAGCGCAAATGTCCTCTAGTGACCATCTGCTGGTCACCTGTTTCACCAGGGCTAGTTCAAAGCCTACGCAGCAGGACGCAACTGTTTCCTGACAGGTTTCCTTTATGTGCATGGGAGCTCGGTGGTGATAACGCCGTTTCTAGCTTTGCTTGGGAGACAGGGGGACCAAAGCCCTTGTGTCACAGCTTGGCTTGGTCTTGGAAGGCAGAGTGAAATTGGCAGAGGTGCCTCCTCTCTGGCAGGAGGCTGCCCAGCTTTGGAGCAGGCATGCTCTGGTGGGGTCAGACCAGGGGTCTTTGCTGTCGCCAGGTCTTCACGTGGTTCTCCTGCTCGTGGACAGCCCCATCACTGTTGACAATCTTTCATAAATAGGGATTTCCAGACATGGAGGTTGTTTCTCCCTCCTGGTGAGAGCACGCACGGGGGCTCTGTTGCCAGAGAAGCCAGTGGGGAGTGCTCCTGGTTGGATGCAGCTCCCTTGGCCGATGCTTGTGCTCCTCTCTCGGCCCCGAGGTCTGATACGAGCCTTTCTGCCCACCCAAGCTGTGCTGCCGGCTTTTGGGAAATGGGGGTACCAAGGGTGGATGGTTTTACCACAGCCAGGAAGGTCCCGTCAACTTGTCAGGGATTTTTTCTTCCTGGTTCTTGCAGTTACAGGTTTTAAAACAGCCAAGCAAAGAAGTTTTCCAAGGAAACGTTACCAAGGGAAGTGCAGGTTTTAGCTCTGATTGCTCTCTGTGTGGCTTGTATCTGTCCTCAGCTAGACGCGCAGTAGCTTTCAGACGAGGAGTGGGACTATTCCAGGGCAAAGTGAGCAATCAGGATGCCAAGCCTGTTTTGTTTAAGGTGTCTTGGTTTCGGCAGGGATAGAGTTAATTTCCTTCCTAGTAGCTGGTACAGTGCTGTGTTTTGGATTTAGGATGAGAACTAAGTTGATAACGCACCGATGTTTTAGTTGTTGCTAGGTAATGCTTACACTAGCCAAGGACTTTTCAGCTTCCCATGCTCTACCGACTGAGAAGGCTGGAGGTGCACAAGAAGCTGGGAGCGGGGCGCAGCCAAACTGGCCAAAGGGACATTCCATAGCATGTGACGTCATGCTCAGTACATGAACGGGGGGAAAGCTGGCCGGGGGGGGGCGGGGCCGCTGCTCGGGGACTGGCTGGGCATCGGTCGGCGGGTGGTGAGCAATTGCACTGTGCATCACTTGCTTTGTGTATTATTATTATTATTGTTATTACATTATTATTATTATTATCATTTTGTTTCAATTATTAAACTGTTCTTATCTCAACCCACGAGTTTTTCTCACTTGTGCTCTTCCAATTCTCTCCCCCATCCCACTGGGGGCGGGGGAATGAGCAAGCGGCTGCGTGGTGCTCAGTTGCCGACTGAGGTTAAACCACGACAAAGGCAATCAGGTGAAAATGTGCGGTGAGAGCTGTCTGCCTCACTTACCCTTTTGATTTCAGTGCTCTCCTCTAGTCCGAATCTTGCAGTGTTTTTACTGAGGCATAAAAATTAAATAGAGAAAGCAGATCCACCTCACCCACATGCACTCCCTCCTCACGGCTCAGGGTGAACAAACAAAATCTCGGGGGGGTGCGTTGTTTTATGAAACGTGTATCAGACATCCAGTATCAGGGGAGCTGTGTCCCGCGAATGGTGGACTCCAAACGTGGCTGCAGGTGCCTGGAGCTTGATCAGCATCACCTGGAAGGAGACAAGGGAAAAAGGACCTCTCGTGCCACTGGCAGTCGTACTGGCTGACCCTGGGTTGTCCTGTCCTCTTGCAGGATGGTATGTGTTTGTCTAATGACAGGAGCCACAAGGGATTTCCATTTCCATTAGGTACATTATTTTCAGTTAGGTGATGTTCATTGCCCTATAATTCACCGATTTCCCCTGTAATACTCACTTCTACTACTCGACTCCATCAGGTTTAAACCTCTGTAAGTTGAGGCTGCTCTCTGCAGCTGTGCATTTGTACTTGATTCTTCACAAACTTGAAAATTCAGATTGTACAGAGCTCAGCCTGTAGCCTGATGCGCTCAGGTTTCCTCCTGCTTTACAGCCAGTACCACTATCGATTTGATAGCTGGGAGTGATGTGTTACTTGCCGGAGGTCTTGTGCATGCTCTGGTGAGCCTCTCTTTTCATCCCCCAAAGGACAAACTCGGTCACTATGCCTGCAGCCAAGCCATTTACGCCTTCTAATGTTTTGTGAACATCTTTTTTTCCCAGTCCAATCGTTCCTATTAACCCAGGATTTCCTAGCACAGCTCCTGTTTGGGTGCCCACATAATGCTCTAGGAGCTGGGTTACAAATTTATCCCTGTGGGCACATTATCAAGGGATCAGTCCCCCATTGCATAAGGATTATAGGCACGTCATCTTGGGAATGCTCACGGCTCGGCCAGATCCTGCCAACCGTGAAGCTGTTAAGGGATGTTGGTAGCAGCTGCCTCCTCCAGCAGCCTCATCCCGGGACCCCCCTGCCCGGCCGCTGGAGCCCAGCCCGCTGCCCAGGGACCGGGGGTCTCTGCCCCAGCTGAGGGACGCAGCTGCCGCTTTCCCCGTTGCAGGTTCAGTCAGCAGCAAAGCGGAGCTCGTGTCCGCGAGACACACGCACGCACAGGACACACACAGGACACTGACACGGGCGGTCACACAGCCTACCGTGGACAAGGTGCTGCCTTCAACAGCCTTCCCCTTCCCCCGCCCAGGACCCACATCACACACGCTGACTCCTCCTGCGTGTGCTGGATCTGGCGTGTTGGTGGCACGTCTTGAGTGTTACAGCTCAGGGTTATCCCTGTGTCTGTGATGGGAAGACCATGAGGTGCAGACACTTTGTTCTCCTGCAGAAGCACCTTCTGCTTCAGGAGCAGGTGATCAGCGTGTGAGCGCAGAATGGAGAAGAAACTCCTCCTGCACTCAGACCGACTCACCCTGGTGTGTGTTTTCAGACTGCTCGCACGATGCCTGCTTGCAGTTCTTAGTTCAGACCCGGCCTGGGGCTCCCAACTGCCCCCCTTGGCGACCAGGACTCCCCGTAGGAGAGCAAGAGGACATCTGGAGTCCCTGGAGGGATCCAGGGAGAGGCTGACTGAAGAAACATGGTCGGGCAAGGCGTCGTCAAAAAACCCCCCACGGTCAAACGTGCCAAAGGCACATGGCTGGTAAGGGAGACTGAGAGTTGGCTCGTTGTTTGGAGATCTGGTGAGGAGAATATTAACTGACGATCTTGGTAAGAGCAGCTTTAATACAAGGCATGGGCAGCCTGGAGGGACGAACTGGATGGCTTGGTTCACGTGTGTGGATCTCAGGGAGCTGGGCAGGAGAGACTTGTAGGAAGCAATTCTAAACAGCACGTTGAATGGGAAATAGGAGTACGGGGCAATTCATTCAGGAACAAAGTGAAATCTCTGGAATTTTCAAGGAGCAAAAAGCTAAAATATACCGGTATAATGAAAAGTATTCCAGAAAGAAGAGAGAAAAGTGTGTCAGTGTTGGTGTGAAGGAGATCGGTGGCACAAGTGGAAGGATGGGAGGAGCAGAACAGCAGAGAAATTAATGTCTTTGGGATAGGAGTGCTGGAGTTCCATGGAACAGGGATGGTGGCGGTCACAGACTCGTTTCTCCATTCTCCCGTGTGTACTCTACGTATACCCCACGTATACCCCATGTAACTCATGCTGCATTCAGAAAGCAGTGCTACCCTTTTGGGGAAAACAAAAAAAAAAAGAAAGAAGAGAGAAAGGTAGTTCTTTCCAAGGAGTAAAATGTAATCAGTTTTAGTGAGCAGGTAGGTGAACAGAGCATGTACATTCCTTACCTGGTGTGCAGCTACAGACATGAGAGGGTATTATTAAGAACCTGCTAGATAATGATACTCTGTTTTTTGCATTTTTACCATCTTTCCTGAAAAAAACTTCAAGCTACTTTACAGAAGCTAGTGGCATAAACTGTATGCATTTGATCTCGTTTTCTCAGTGAGGAGGTTCAAACCTGTGACTTGCCCATTATGGCTCATGTAACCTGTGGCAGAGCTGAAACATGGAGCGAGATTACCATGCTTAGTCGTACCCCTCCAGAGTATTAAACACATTTCCTTGAAGGGCTTTCCCAAAAGAGCAAGACCTGACTTTCTGAAATAGCTCTTTTCCTAGGAGCTGCGTCTGAGCTAAGCCAGATGAGAGTCTTGCCTGCTGTGAGTCACTGAGGCTGACGACAGGTCACCCAGCAGTTTTGGCAAGGACAGAACAAGATCAATGCACGTGCTCCCCTGTGCTGATTGTAATTTCTGGAAGGTGTCTTGCATAAATTAGTCTGCAGGTTTTGCAGGTTGCAGGTTTGGCAGCACCTACTGTCTCATTAACGTGATGGTACTAGCAAAACCTGGAGGCATCCGTGTAGGGCATTTTGGATTTCGTGTAATTTGCATGAGTACTTGAACAGTTTAATGTTCCATTGAGGCACGGTAGTTATAGTGTCACCAGAAGAAAGTCTTGGCAAAGAAGATGAAGATGGCGACGATCCTCAAAAGCATTATAATCTTTGAGAGCAGAAACGTGTCATGTACAGTTTATATGAACACCTTTCCTTCAACGTACTGTTCTTTTCAAAGATTTACAGAGGACGTTTTGCTATTCCCATATCAGAACTGAGTGATATGCTCTCCACTGAGATGTAAAAAAAATGACCAATGTGTCCTGGAAAGGAGTACAGACTCAATAGTATACCCCATGTAATCACTACATGTAATCACTAAACTGATTACATTTTACTCCTTGGAAAGAACTACCTTTCTCTCTTCTTTCTTTTTTTTTTTTTTGTTTTCCCCAAAAGGGTAGCACTGCTTTCTGAATGCAGCATGAGTTACATGGGGTATACGTACACAGACTCAATAGTCTTACCATTGTAGTTTTAATTTCTCCTTAAACAGCAGGTGTGTGTTTTTTCACTTGTGATTTAAAAAAAAAAGAAAAAACCTTGAAACTTCCTCTGAAATTAGAGGTGGGTGAGACACATCACCTTTTCTGCCTCTTCTGCTATCCTGCTTTCTCTTGAAACTGGCTTATATCATTATTCTAAATTCTTTGCTTTCACTAGAGCCAAGACAACCTAAGATACTTTTTTCAGGCCGGTCATCTCCTTTCAGGCAGAGATGTCCGTGTAGACGTGCGGGGTCGCAGAGGCAAAAGGACTATGGGGTGGGTGCGTGGTTAGTGATGGTTCTCCCTTATCCACAGTGCTGTCAGTCACGTCAGGGAATGATGCTTTGGAGGGGTTTCAAATGGGTGGTAACTGCAGAAGAACAGTATGAATATTACCACGGTAGTCGGAGGGTATGAGGGAAACAAAGATTTGGGGAGGAGCTGGGAACGGGCTTTCCAAAGTCCTGCTGGAAGGAGCCAGATGTGGCCACCCCTGGCACGGCCTCAGGGTCTGCTGCCAACCTGCCTTCACATGAGCTCTTCCCAGCTGGACACTGCCCAGGAGTAACGTTGAGTGTTGCTGTTCTCCTTCGGGAAGCATGGTACTCACCAAGCACACCAGAGCTGTGCCTGTGCCAGGAGAAGTCTTCAAGCACAGCCGGGGCTGACGGTGACAGTTCCCACCAGCTGTCCAGCTCAGGAAGATGCAGGTAAGGTGCCACAGAGGGGGCACCGACTGATTGTCACTTCTTTTGCAGGAACAGGATTTAACAGCAGAAGGGAGGCAGCCCTTTGAGATGAAAAGTGCATCAGAGAGCTGGCACAGTCACGATGAGAGCAGAGGGAGAAGAGAAAGAGATGCAGGCGACCTGGCTGGGACAATGCTTCCCAGGTAACATCTGCCACACAAACACAGAGACAGGCAGAGGGACTGGGAGGTCGTGGAGAGGGTGGGAAAGGTGCCTGGGAGTGAGGAGAGCACGGGGAGATGGGAGACAGAGATGGAGATGGAGGGGACAAAGCCGGGGTGTTGGAAGTGAGGACGCTTCTGCTGTGCAAGTGCTTGTGAGGTCACTGGTGTCGGAGGAGCTGATGGGGCAGGAACGGGCAGGTGTGAGCAGCCACAAAGGCGGCTGGTTAGAAGGGGAAATGACTGAGCAGAAGAACGTTCCTGCGAGCCCAGGAGCTGTGAGTGTGGCGACCAGAATCGTCCTTGAAACATGCAGCTGGTCGCTTTGCAGCACAGCCAGGTACCGAGAATCCAGACGCCTCCGGGTCATCTCTGAAGTGAGACTCGGTTACTTTATTGGTCCCCTTTGGGCTCACTTTTGGAGTCGGTTAGGTTTATCCGCCCACCTGTGGGATGGCTGGGTCCCCTCTGGGATCGGTTTGTCCTCCCCGCTGGGATGCTTTGGCCCTTTCTGAAATCTGTCTGATTCACTTTATACCAGTATTATATATCCATATAAGTAATCTATCATCAGGATATCTGCTGCTGGTTTGAGGATAAGTTCCCTGCCTAATGATAAGTTTGCAGTAACCTGCAGTAGTATACACCTACTTGGTTGTTGCTGTTCTGTTGATTATTGCGAAAAGATTGGTTGTTGCTATACGATTGATTGCTGCTGTTATTGACTGCTGCCATACTACTGATAGATATTCTGTCACTGACTGCTGATAGAAATGGGAAGCAGGTCCATGCCCTGTACAGGCATCTGCCAAAGTGTTTTGTCCGGCTCTGGAGGGAGCTGAAGTCCTGGGTAGCAGCCCCAGACTCCACCAGGGGAGACAGGCGAAGAATTTGGTGTATGTTGGAGGCAGGTCCGTGCCCAACAGCACTCTGGAACTCCTCCCAGGAAGTTCCCGGACTCTTTGGGTTTCCTCCGGAGACGAGCGAATTCCCAGGCAGCAGCCCCAGAATCTTCTAAGGTAGCTACCCAAAGAGCATTGTCTATGTTGGCAGCGGGTCCATTCCTGGTTTTGCTTCAGGACTTTTCCTTTACAGACACCTAAAGTCCCAGGTAGCATCACCACAGTTTTCCGGGTTAGTTAGTAAGTTGAAGAGTTTTCTTTGTCTTGGAGGCAGGTCCATGCCCGGTAGCTCCTCAGGGATCCTCCAAGGGAGTCTCCAGAATGTTTTGACCCCCCGGGGAGACATCTGAATCTCGCAGGTAGCCACCCCAGACCTTTCCAAGTACTTACCCCAGGTGTTTTGTGTATGCTGGAGGCAGGTCCATGCCCAGTAGCTCCCCAGGACTCCTCTCAGACGTCCCCAGGAGCATATTGGTTTCTCTGGAGAGAGCTGAATTCCCAGGTAGCAGCCCCAGACTATTCTATAGTAGCTACCTGAGGAGCTTTAGGTAAGCTGGGTGCAGGTCCATGCCTGGTAGGTCCCTGGGAATAATCCCAGTCATTCCAGGAGTGTGTTGGCCTCCCCTTGGGACACCTGAATGTCGCAGGTAGCAGACGCAGACCCTGCAAGGTTGTTAGTTGAAGAGTTTTCTTAAACTTGAAGGCAGGTCTATGGCCGGAAGCTTTCCCGGGACTGCCAAACAGCTCAAGAATGTTTTAGCCTCCCCTGCAGACAGCTGAATTTTGAAGGTAGCAGCCCCAGATTCCCACAAGGAAGCTAAGCAAAGAGTTTTGCGCATGTTGGAGGCAGTTCCATGGCCTGTAGCTCTCTGGGGCTCCTCCCAGGCAGCTTTGGAGTGTTTTGACTTTGCCTGGAGACAGCTGAAGACCTCGGTAACAGACGCAGCTTTGAGCTAGGTAGTTACCTGAAGAGTCTTGTTCATGTTGGAGGCAGGTCCATTCCCAGAAGCACCCCGGGACTCCTCCCAGGCATCTCCAGGAGTCTTTTGGCTTCCTCTGGAGACAGGTGAATTCCCAGTAGCAAGCAGCCCCAGACTCTTTGAAGGTAGCTATGCAAAGAGCGTAGTGTATTTTGGGGGAAGGTCTATGCTCTGTAGCTCCCCGGGAATTCTCCCAGGCATGTTCAGGATTGCCTTGGCCTTCCCTGGATATAGCTGAAGTCTCAGGAGCAGCCCCAGAGTCCTCCTAGTTCGTTACTGGAAGAGCTTTCTTCATATTGAAGGCAGGTCAGTGCCCAATATCTCCCTGGGACTCCTCTCGGGCATCTCCAGGAGTGTTGTGGCTTCATCTGGACAGAGCTGAAGTGGTGGGTAGTAGCCCCAAACTCCTCCTAGGTTGCTAATGTCCTTGTTTTGTCCATGTTGGAGGCAGGTGCATGCCTGGCAGCTCCCCAGGATTCCTCCTAGGTGTCGTGGTTTAACCTCAGTCGGCAACTGAGCACCACGCAGCCGCTCGCTCACTCCTCCCCGCCCCCGGTGGGATGGGGGAGAGAATTGGAAGAGCACAAGTGAGAAAAACTCGTGGGTTGAGATAAAAACAGTTTAATAATTGAAATAAAATGATAATAATAATAATATAATAACAATAATAATAATAATACACAAAGCAAGTGATGCACAGTACAATTGCTCACCACCCGCCGACCGATGCCCAGCCAGTCCCCGAGCAGCGGCACCCCCCCGGCCAGCTTCCCCCCATTTATGTACTGAGCATGACGTCACATGCTATGGAATGTCCCTTTGGCCAGTTTGGCTGTGCCCCCTCCCAGCTTCTTGTGCACCTCCAGCCTTCTCAGTCGGTAGAGCATGGGAAGCTGAAAAGTCCTTGGCTAGTGTAAGCATTACCTAGCAACAACTAAAACATCGGTGCGTTATCAACTTAGTTCTCATCCTAAATCCAAAACACAGCACTGTACCAGCTACTAGGAAGGAAATTAACTCTATCCCTGCCGAAAGCAGGACACCTGGGTCCCAAACCGAACCCTGCGGAGCTTTCGCTGCGTCTGACGGGCAGGTATCCAAATTTCCGACCCAAATCCAAGCCTGCGGAGCTTTCGCTGCGTCTGACGGGCAGGTATCCAAATTTCCGAAAGAATGCCTTAATACTCACAAAACAATGTTCTTCGCTCAGGGCCTCTTCGGTCCGGGGATCGGGAAGTATCCTCTCCGAGAATCCCTCGGTGCCGGCTGAGGTTCCGCGATCCCTGGATCCGTCGAGGCTCAAGAGCAGTGTCCCATCTGGGGTGCCAAATCTGTTACCGTAAGTCGGCAGATGAAAAACTCTCTAAGACTCCATTTGGAGTTTTAGAAAGCAGGCACTCTTTATTGTGGCGCCGGGTGCACAGGGGTTCATTCCAACCTAATGTGCACGCCGAGTTGTTCAACTTCAGAAGTTATATACAATTAGAATATACATATTCATTAGATTTCCTAGTAATGATTAACATATTCATGTTACTTCAACATATGTAAAAGTCTTTAACGCATGCGCTCTTATGTTCATTGGTGGTCTCTCAGGGTCCTCTGGTGGTTGTCAATTGTCTTCCTCACTGTGTCCTTTTGCTCACCTCTTCAATTTGGCGTCCTTCAGTCTGAGTAAAGGTTAACTATTGATGTATGGTTTGCCCTTGTTCTCTCCTATGACTGGTACAGGGTGTTACATATACTTCTGAACACTGATGTTATCATTCCCTCCTATTCTTTGAGGATCTGGAGCTATGCTTCTAAGCACTGATGTTATCATTCCCTCCTATTCTTTGAGGATCTGGAGCTATGCTTCTAAGCACTGATGTTATCATTCCCTCCTATTCTTTTAAGAACCTGGAACTGTACTTCTGAGTGCTGACGTTATCATTTATATCTCAAGTGCGTGCCGGTGTGTTAATGCAGACCGTTGAGGTCTTTTCAGGGGTACTTCCGGACTGGCAGGTCGCGTGCCTGAGTGGTACCGAGTCCCAGGATGAGCCAGCTCCTGCCGACGGTTTTATCTCCTGGAGATACATTTCATTTGGACTCATTATTTTCTCAGCTCAGTCTATCTGAGTCTTAGAGACTTGAGCCCCTTGGGATCGTGACGTTGTAGTTCGAGTGCTCAAGTGGCAATGTTTGGTTTGCCATTGCTTTGCCAAGGCAAAGCCCCTTGCAGGATGATGGTCCCACAAAAAGCCTGGGACTGCAGTCTCCTCAGCAGTCTTCTGTAACCTTCATGCTGCCAGGGCGTTGATGCTGTTTCATCAGAAGTAAAATTCACCCTAATCCTGGGATGTCTTTCCTGCCCTCTGTGGATGGAGGAATCACTGGTCATTCCTTTACTGGTTATGCTCTACCTTCCACCTAGGCAGGTGTGGGGGTGAAAAGCAGCATGGACTCCGGCAGACACGGCAACCAAAGACCTTTATTGCTTTTTGTTAGCATCTTTTATAGCAAGCAGAAGTGTACACGCGCTACCTGGAGCTTGCAGATAGGTTATAGCCTTGTGTTCACGCGCATCTATGCTCTAGCAGATTGGCCCGTTCTTCCTGATCATGCGAAATGCCTTCATGGTCTTTATCTTGTTTTTCTCCTTCCAGCTGCACATTCCTTTCTCCGTTGTTTTCTGCTTAAGTGCCTTGTCATGCCAGGTGGTACAGTGTTTGCTCATTAAAATCAAACTCAGGAATGTCCGTTAGTGAGATTCCCATCCCCATAGGCAGGTTATTTTCCCTCATTCCCATCTTTTTCTGAAGTAAACATCACAGTTGTTATAATCATGAAAAAGCTGATTTTTTTTTTTTCCTTGTACACATATTACTTTATATAATAGCCTTCTCATTTCCCTGTTCCGTGTTGGTAGCTCTGAGCATTTAATCTGGTCTGCCTGAGCCTCCTGAACCCCAAAGCAGTGTTCTGAAGGAGGCTGTCGTGGTTTAATTTCAGTCGGCAACTGAGCACCACGCAGCCGCTCGCTCACTCCCCCCCACCCGGTGGGATGGGGGAGAGAATTGGAAGAGCACAAGTGAGAAAAACTCGTGGGTTGAGATAAAAACAGTTTAATAATTGAAATAAAATGATAATAATAATATGATAATAATAATAATACACAAAGTAAGTGATGCACAGTACAATTGCTCACCACCCGCCGACCGATGCCCAGCCAGTCCCCGAGCAGCGGCCCCCCCCGGCCAGCTTTCCCCAGTTTATGTACTGAGCATGACGTCACATGCTATGGAATGTCCCTTTGGCCAGTTTGGCTGTGCTCCCTCCCAGCTTCTTGTGCACCTCCAGCCTTCTCAGTCGGTAGAGCATGGGAAACTAAAAAGTCCTTGGCTAGTGTAAGCATTACCTAGCAACAACTAAAACATCGGTGCGTTATCAACTTAGTTCTCATCCTAAATCCAAAACACTGTACCAGCTACTAGGAAGGAAATTAACTCTATCCCTGCCGAAACCAGGACAATATCCACCCCTTATTCTATACCATCTGCGTCATACTCAAGTCTCATATTTTCCAGTACATTTTCATTAATCACCACCCCTTTTTTTTTATATATATATATATATATATATACACACACACACACAGAGAGATATCGTTCCCTTCATCTGTGGGCCATCCCTCTAAAATGTTCGGTGAGTTCATTTAGTCCATGACTTCGGGCTCCATCTGTCATAATAATCTTTCAGGGTAGGAAAAATGGAGATGGTATGTGGTGTTGGATTGTTCCATGTTGAAGTCAGTTCTGGTACCATCATCACTGTGCTTTGCTTGGTTTCACTGAAGTTATTCTTCATTAGTCTGGGTGATTCTTATTGTAGTATCATTAGCATGGCATATAATATTATTAGTATTATTAGTATATCTGTGTATTATTAGTATAACTATTATAACTATAATTAGTACTTAACATCACATAATTCAGATCATTGGCTATTCTCACCCAAAATCAAATCCCCTTGAGGTACACATCGGACTTCCCCATCCTTCCGCATTATCCACCAAGTGCACCCAGGTCCTTGAGCAAAAGCAGTCCCACGGATGGGTCTGCCTCTGCCCGAGGCAGGAATAACCCAGACTGTCTTCCCCAGCATATTTTTTATGTGCACTACAGGGACTTTATTCCCATCTACAGTACGTAAAAGTTCTGACTGGGCAGGGCCTGCTCGATCGGCAGATCCCCGAGTGTTGACTAACCAGGTGGCCTTTGCTAAATGCGTATCCCAATGTTTGAACGTCCCGCCACCCATTGCTCTCAGCGTAGTCTTTAACAGTCCATTGTATCGTTCCATTTTCCCAGAGGCTGGTGCACGATAGGGGATGTGATACACCCACTCAATGCCGTGCTCTTTGGCCCAGGTGTCTATGAGGTTGTTTCGGAAATGAGTCCCGTTGTCTGACTCAATTCTTTCTGGGGTGCCATGTCGCCACAGGACTTGCTTTTCAAGGCCCAGGATAGTGTTGCGGGCAGTGGCATGGGGCACGGGATATGTTTCCAGCCATCCGGTGGTTGCCTCCACCATTGTAAGCACGTGGCGCTTGCCTTGGCGGGTTTGTGGGAGTGTGATCTAATCGATCTGCCAGGCCTCCCCATATTTATATTTCAGCCATCGAACTCCATACCAAAGAGGCTTTAACCGCTTGGCTTGCTTGATTGCAGCGCATGTTTCGCATTCATGGATAACCTGGGCTATAGTGTCCATGGTCAAGTCGACCCCTCGATCACGAGCCCATCTGTATGTTGCATCTCTTCCTTGGTGACCTGAGGTGTCATGGGCCCACCGAGCTAGGAATAATTCACCCTTATGTTGCCAGTCCAGATCCACCTGAGCCACTTCAATCTTAGCAGCCTGATCCACCTGCTTATTATAGGTGGATTATAGGATTATATAATAATTATTATAGGATTATATAACCACCTGGTTATTTTGATGTTCTTCAGTGGCCCGACTCTTGGGTACGTGAGCATCCACGTGATGGACTTTTACAACCAGGTTCTCCACCCGGGCAGCAATATCTTGCCACAATGCGGCAGCCCAGATGGGTTTGCCTCTGCGCTGCCAGTTGCTCTGCTTCCATTGCTGCAACCACCCCCACAGGGCATTTGCCACCATCCATGAGTCAGTATAGAGATAGAGCACTGGCCACTTTTCTTGGTCAGCAATGTCTAAAGCCAGCTGGATGGCCTTTACTTCTGCAAATTGGCTCGATTCACCTTCTCCTTCAGCAGTTTCTACAACTTGTCGCATAGGACTCCATACAGCAGCTTTCCACCTCCGATGCTTTCCCACAAGACGACAGGACCCATCAGTGAACAGGGCATATTGCTTCTCATTTTCTGGTAGTTCATTATGCATTGGGGCCTCTTCAGCACGCGTTACCTCCTCCTCTGGCAATATTCCAAAATCTTTGCCCTCTGGCCAATCCATGATCACTTCCAGGATTCCTGGGCGACTGGGGTTTCCTATTCGAGCCCGTTGTGTGATCAGTGCGACCCACTTACTCCATGTAGCATCAGTTGCATGATGTGTACAGGGGACCCTCCCTCTGAACATCCAGCCTAGCACCGTCAGTCGGGGTGCCAGGAGGAGCTGTGCTTCAGTGCCGACCACTTCTGAAGCAGCTCGAACCCCTTCGTATGCTGCTAATATCTCTTTTTCAGTTGGAGTATAGCGGGCCTCGGATCCTCTGTATCCCCGACTCCAAAACCCTAGGGGTCGACCTCGAGTCTCCCCTGGTGCTTTCTGCCAGAGGCTCCAGGTAGGGCCATTCTCCCCGGCTGCGGTATAGAGCACATTTTTTACCTCTTGCCCTGCCCGGACTGGCCCCAGGGCTACTGCATGAACTATCTCCCGTTTAATTTGTTCAAAGGCTTGTCGTTGCTCAGGGCCCCATTTGAAATCGTTCTTCTTCCGGGTCACTTGATAGAGAGGGTTTACAATCAGACTGTAATTTGGAATGTGCATTCTCCAAAAACCCACGACGCCCAAGAAAGCTTGTGTTTCCTTTTCGCTAGTTGGTGGAGACATGGCTGTTATTTTGTTGATCACATCTATTGGGATCTGACGACGTCCATCTTGCCATTTTATTCCTAAAAATTGGATCTCCTGTGCAGGTCCCTTGACCTTACTTTGTTTTATGGCAAAACCGGCCTTCAGCAGGATTTGGACTATTTCCTTCCCTTTTTCAAAAACTTCTCCTGCTGTGTTGCCCCACACGATGATATCATCAATGTATTGCAGGTGTTCTGGAGCTCCACCCTGTTCTAGTGCAGTCTGGATTAGTCCATGGCAAATGGTAGGGCTGTGTTTCCACCCCTGGGGCAGTCGGTTCCAGGTGTACTGAACGCCCCTCCAAGTGAAAGCAAATTGTGGCCTGCACTCCGCTGCCAAAGGGATTGAGAAAAACGCATTGGCAATATCAACTGTGGCATACCACTTGGCTGCCTTTGATTCCAATTCGTATTGAAGTTCTAGCCTGTCTGGCACAACAGCACTCAGCAGTGGCGTGACTTCATTTAGGCCACGATAGTCTACTGTTAGTCTCCACTCTCCATTAGACTTCCGCACTGGCCATATGGGACTGTTAAAGGGTGAGTGGGTCTTGCTGATCACTCCTTGGCTCTCCAGTCGACGAATCAGCTCATGAATGGGAATCAAGGAGTCTCAGTTGGTGCAATATTGCCGCCGGTGCACCGTGGTGGTAGCGATTGGCACTTGTTGGTCTTCGACCTTCAGCAACCCCACAACAGAGGGGTCCTCCGAGAGACCAGGCAAGGTGGATAGCTGTTTAATTTCCTCTGTCTCCAAGGCAGCTATACCAAAAGCCCACCGGTACCCTTTTGGATCCTTGAAATACCCTCTCCTGAGGTAGTCTATGCCAAGGATGCACGGAGCATCTGGGCCAGTCACAATGGGGTGCTTCTGCCACCCATTCCCAGTTAGACTCACTTCGGCTTCCAATACAGTTAGCTGTTGGGATCCCCCCGTCACCCCAGAAATACAGATGGGTTCTGCCCCTATATATCTTGATGGCATTAGGGTACACTGTGCACCGGTGTCTACCAGAGCCTTATACTTCTGTGGGTCTGATGTGCCAGGCCACCGAGTCCACACAGTCCAGTAAACCCGGTTGTCCCTTTCCTCCCCCTGGCTGGAGGCAGGGCCCCTCTAATCCTCATCACAGTACTCATTTCTCATTTCTTGTACGTACGAGTCAGAAGTTTCTTCATTAAGATCAAGAGTAAGATCAGCCCTTCTACTCTCTCTGGGGAACTGCCCGCTGGAAACTGGAGCAGCAATTTTCCTGGAAGAACCTCTTTCTGTGATTGTTTTCCCTTGCAATTCGCGTACCCGTGCCCCTAGGGCTGCAGTAGGTTTCCCATCCCACTTCCTCATGTCCTCTCTGTGGTCACGCAGGTAAAACCATAGGGTGCCCCGTGGTGTGTACCCTTTATATTCTCTCTCTTGAGCAAAAGAACAAGCGTACTTCTAATAGCCGAGATTCTGGTCCGTACAGGTGAGGAGTAGGACCTATCCTCTCTGAGTTGCTGGATCTCCCGGGACAGTTTTTCGGACAGTTTCTCCACAGCCGAGACGATGAAGGAAGAGAGACTTTCCTCGTATTGCCGGAGTTGACCAGCCAATTCATCCACTGTTTGTTCCTCTCCATCTTTCCAGGTCATCACTGCCAATGAATTGGCATATGACGATGGTGAGCTCCTTATAAATTTCCGCCGCATGGGTCGTGTGCACTTGACTTCGTCTGGATCTTTGGATAGTTGTTCATTGTTCAGGTCATCATAAATCACCTCCAGCACAGCTAATTCTCTCAGAAACTGGATACCCTTCTCCATGGTGGCCCATTTGCTTGGGCGACATATGACATCTTCCTTAAAGGGATACCTTTCCTTCACGCTTGACAAGAGTCGCCTCCAAAGGCTGAGGACTCGTGTCCCTTTTCCAATTGCTTTATCAATGCCCCCTTCCCTAGAAAGGGATGCCAGCTGCTTGGCTTCCCTACCCTCTAATTCCAGGCTACTGGCCCCATTATCCCAGCATCGGAGCAGCCAGGTGACAATATGCTCGCCTGGACGACGGCTGAAATCTTTTCGTATATCTCGCAGCTCACTCAGGGATAGAGATTGGGTGGTCACTGCCTCGTTTATGAGTTCTTCCTCTTCCTCCTCCCCGATCAGCGGCCGTCTCTCCTCCTCCCGTTCTCGTGATGGCCCTTCTCCAGGGTAGTCGTACAGTTCTTCGTCCGCTTCCCTTTTAGAAGAAGCTTCTTCTTCCCTTACTAAACGAGCCGACTTCCGCTTCCAAAATTTCTTCTTGTGTACAGGGGCGACTGATACCGGCACAGGCTGGTTCTTTGGTTCAGCCACAGGGCGTGTTGCTGGGGTTGGAGTGGCCGCAGTGCAAGTGCATGTCACCGGAGTCTGAGTGGCCGCAGGGCCTGTTGCCGGGGTTGGAGTGGCTGCAGTGCATGTTACCGGGGTTGGAGTGGCCGCAGTGCATGTCGCCGGGGTCTGAGTGGCCTCAGTGCATGTCGCCGGGGTCTGAGTGGCTGCAGTGCCTGTCGCCGGGGTTGGAGTGGCCGTGGTGCGTGTTGCCCAGGTCTGAGTGGCCGCAGGGCCTGTTGCCGGCATCTGAGTAGCTGCAGCGCATGTTGCTGGGGTCGGAGTGGCTGCAGGGCCTGTTGCCGGCGTCTGAGTGGCTGCACGGCATGTCGCTGGGGTTGGAGTGGCCGCAGGGCGCGTTGCCCGGGTCTGAGTGGCCGCAGTGCGTGTCGTTTTACTGTCAGAGCCAGAGACCTTCTCTTCCCTTTGAGGGTACTGAATGGTGTTGAACAGGGCTCGGTAGGCATGGGCCAGGCCCCAGCACGTTGCAATGAGCTGCATCTCTCTGGAGTTGCCGGGGTGACAGCATCCTTTGTCCAAGTATTCTACTAATATCTACAGGATTCTGCACTTGCTCAGGGGTGAAGTTCCAAAACACTGGGGGTGCCCATTGGCCTAGGTACTTGCCCATCTTGTCCCACACACCCTGCCACTCATAGTTATTCAGCCTTGGGGCAGATCTCTGGATGATATTCTTAAATTGCTTACCAACTTTAGACAAAACCGAAACAGTACTCCCAAGAAGTATTAATAGAAGTATCTTAACTGCCCAAGGATGTTCAAAATACTGAAAAGTTACTGTAATGAAGGAGGAAACATCATAGAAGAAGGTAGTGACACTGCCATTCTGTATTTCCTCCGTAAAAAAACTCTCAGAAAAGTTACTGCAATTGCTAGTTGTCTCCACGAAATGGTATCTGTGGTACAGTAACGGCTTCATTGCGAAGTTTACATACCACACTAACGTCAAGGTCAATGTTCTAAAAACAAACCTCACAAGCGAGACATTACTGTTCACTGCAGACCACAGCAAGCTGCAAAACCCAACACCAATCTTTAACATGTACAGCAGGAAAAAGAGCGCGATGCAGATTATACAAATCAATATCGAGAACAGAGAAACCAACATTGTGACCCACAACTACTAACAGATATAAGTTCTTTAATACACTCCGGTTAACCTGTTATTATCTCAAACCCTTCGTGCCCCACGTTGGGCGCCAAAAAAAGGACTGTCGTGGTTTAATTTCAGTCGGCAACTAAGTACCACGCAGCCGCTCGGTCACTCCTCCCCACCCGGTGGGATGGGGGAGAGAATTGGAAGAGCACAAGTGAGAAAAACTCGTGGGTTGAGATAAAAACAGTTTAATAATTGAAATAAAATGATGATAATAATAATATGATAATAATAATAATACACAAAGCAAGTGATGCACAGTGCAATTGCTCACCACCCGCCGACCGATGCCCAGCCAGTCCCCGAGCAGCGGCCCCCCCGGCCAGCTTCCCCCCGTTTATGTACTGAGCATGACGTCACATGGTATGGAATGTCCCTTTGGCCAGTTTGGCTGTGCCCCCTCCCAGCTTCTTGTGCACCTCCAGCCTTCTCAGTCGGTAGAGCATGGGAAGCTGAAAAGTCCTTGGCTAGTGTAAGCATTACCTAGCAACAACTAAAACATCGGTGCGTTATCAACTTAGTTCTCATCCTAAATCCAAAACACTGTACCAGCTACTAGGAAGGAAATTAACTCTATCCCTGCCGAAACCAGGACAGAGGCCTTATTATGGATTTCTTCAACAGTGTTAAAATAAAAGCTGCTTGCTCTGCTTTAAATCGGGGTGATGGAAAAGGCCGCTCTGGTTTTTGAGTCCTTTTTTCCCTTCAATTTTTAGATTGGCAGAGGAAACTTCTGTCGGGCTTTCTCTTTGCGTACATCCTGGTGCTTCTCTCGCCAGCTTTCTTTGCCAAACATGGGCTATTGCTTAGAACTTCCATCAGAGGTGGATGCCTGTCACACGACAAGGCTTCTGTGGGTATCAGACGAGAAAACGGCAATGGTCTACTGACCGAGTCTGATCAACCTTATTATAATAATAGAAGTTGACAATCAATATAATTAAGCCTGAGTGGAGCGCAAGCAATCTAAGCGTGAGTGAAAGAGAGAAGGGGAAATCTCACTTGCTGTGTAGGTAAGGTACAACACCGTTAACCATTAATCTTACCCGCTGATGAGCAACCGTCGAGGAAATTGTCGACCTGTCGTGTTCTCCGTCATGACATAAGGACGTCTCCTTTGCCAGGCAGCACCCGTGGACCAGGCAACGAGAGCTACCCTGAGTTAGCGTTGGGGCGCCTTATTTATGGGATTGTGCTTTCTCTGGTCAGTCCTATGACGGGCAGGTTGACGCAGACACGTCCTTTACGTACAAAGCTGGACATGTCTCAAAAGGGCTGGTGATCTGCAAGTAGTTATATGTGGTTGGTCACAGGTTTCTGTGTGCGAGTGGGTCCGTGCAGCTGTGTGAGCAGTGCAAGCACGCTACGTAAGCGCTTTCCACTGTCCCATGCCATACTCAAGGTCAGGAGCATCTCGCCACACTCCGCCCCTTATGGCATGGGTAATGGCGTGATCCACTGGTTGGGGTAACAGCCCTGCAGAGTGAGGGTGCGAGCCTCTCTTGCCTCTACGCATGTGGAATGGCTGGGCGTGAACAGAGAGATGGTGGAGGAGGAGGAGGAGGACTTTCCCAAGCTGGGGGCAAAAGCGAGGTTAATCGCTATCGGTGTGTTTGATCGTTTGGGTCTATGACATATGGCAAAGCAAAGCTTAATCACAATCCAAACAAAAGTTATTAATGGGATAAAGAATATTACAATAATAAGACTTTTCATTAAAATTTTTTGCAAATTTAAGGATGGTATCCACCTAAGCAGGTCAGAAAGTGAAAATCCACCAGGAGATACTGCGATTTGATCTAACGTTTGTAAATCTTTGGAAACGGCATGGACGTCGTGTTAGATTTGTCGATATTTGTTAACGTCGGTGCAACAGGTGGTATGAATCAATGCACAGACACCTCCTTGTTGCAGGGTAAGCATATCAAGTACTAGACGATTTTGTCCTACTATCAAAGCTAAAGAAGAATTTTCCTGTTGCAAGGCTAAAGTGGCATCTACTGTGTGACTGTCTGTGGCTTCCATGGTAGCGGATGGATTTTTAAGAGCTCTTTCTAGTTCGTTTACCCTGAGTCTGGGAACCAAGGTTCTGGTTGAACGTCTCCATCCAGAATCATGGAGGGTTCCTCATACACTGGGGTGAAGAGATGGAGGGTCAGATCTACGTATGCGGCAGGGGCTGCGTTAACCCCCTGTCGTGGTTTAATCTCAGTCGGCAACTGAGCACCACGCAGCCGCTCACTCACTCCCCCCCACCTGGTGGGATGGGGGAGAGAATTAGAAGAGCACAAGTGAGAAAAAACTTGTGGGTTGAGATAAAAACAGTTTAATAATTGAAATAAAATGATAATAATAATAATATAATAATAATAATAAAACACAAAACAAGAGATGCACAGTACAATTGCTCACCACCCGCCGACCGATGCCCAGCCAGTCCCCGAGCAGCGGCCCCCCCCCCGGCCAGCTTTCCCCAGTTTATGTACTGAGCATGACGTCACATGCTATGGAATGTCCCTTTGGCCAGTTTGGCTGTGCCCCCTCCCAGCTTCTTGTGCACCTCCAGCCTTCTCAGTCGGTAGAGCATGGGAAACTAAGAAGTCCTTGGCTCGTGTAAGCATTACCTAGCAACAACTAGCAGGCAGAGGCACTGTGAAATGAACATCAAACCTTTAATGAGATAAGAAAGAAGTAGAGCTATGGGAGAGGGCTGGGGCTGGAGTGGGCGGGTGCAGGTCGCATGTCGCAGGGATCCGTGCTCCACACCTTCTCTATCAACCTATCAACAGCGGTCAGGGGGGCATGGGACACTTTGTCCGCCGATGTCCCTCAGGGGTCTGGCTCGCTTGGTGGGCACGTTGTTGCCGTCGGATGCCCTCCGCTTGCTGCTGCCCGCTTGCTGCCTGCTGCTGCCCGCTGCCGCACCATCCCCGTCCGGCTTCCCCTCCCACAGGGTTTTTGAGCGTTTTACCACCCGGCACACCACCATCTTCTTCCTCTTCTTGGGTGGGATGTTGTCCCGCGGGGAGATCCGTTGCGTCTTGGAAGTGCTGGCTGGCGCAGGGCGCTTGGCCTGCTTGCCGCCCGCCTCTCCCGATCTGGGCACCACCCGGCAGGAGACAACGCCTGGTAGCTGCAGCAAGCGGGTCAAAACCACCCGGGGCTGCCTCCACAGCACCTCCTCCAGCAGTTGGGGCATGCGGGGTGGATGATGCTGGGGGACAGCCGTGGGGCTCAGCAGAGGACTCTCCAGAGGACCCTTCAGGGGATTCTCCGGAGAACCCTCTGGGCTACCCTTCAAGGGACTCTCCACGGGACTCTCTGGTAGGCAGGTGGGGAGGACCACTGCCACCCCACCCTGCTTCCCCTTGGGGTCCAGCAAGGGGGACGTCGCCACCCCTGAGAAGGGGTCAGCGTCCCCCAGCATCACCGCCGCCATGCGGTCCTTGGGGCAGTCGTCCTCCACCCCGTACTCTGAGAAGTCGGGGGGCTGGTTGAGGAAGGCGGTGCTGGTGAGACTGTTGGAGATGTCGAGGACATGGGGGACGGTGTCCTCGCCGTCCCCCAGCCCCGCCACTGACGCTTGCTCCTTGGGGCAGCCACCCTCTGCCACATACTCAGAGAGCTTGTTGAGGAAGGCGGTCAAGGTGGAGATGTTGGGGTCATCAGGGACGGTGTCCTCACTGTCCCCCGGCACCGTTGCTGCTGCTTGCTCCTTGGGGCAGCCGCCCTCTGCCCTGTACTCCGAGAGGTCAGGGAACTTGTTGAGGTAGGTGGTCAAGTAGGAGACGCTGGGGGCATCGGGGACAGTGTCCTCGCTGTCCCCCAGCCCCGCTGCTGCCGCTTGCTCCTTGGGGCAGCTACCCTCCACCACGTACTCTGAGAAGCCAGGGAGCTTGTTGAGGAGGGTGGTCAAGCAGGGGCTGTTGGGAACTTTGGGGACATCGGGGATGGTGTCCTGCCCATCCATGGTGTCGAGCCAGGCGAGCGTATCGGTGATGTCCATGGTGAACGACTGATCGTCCTGAAACTGCAGGTTGTCCCCTGCCAGCTCAGGAAAGGCCTCGGCGAAGGCGTCTGGCCCCAGCTCGGGCAGGTCCAGGGGCTTCTCTGGGATGGTCACCCCTGCTGAAAAAGCAATCAAAACCAGCCCAACCCCGGGGCGATGCAAGCTTTCCTCAGCTTGGCCGCCCGCCTACAGGTTCTGCCACCCCCCCAAACCTCACCTTTGGGCTTTGTCTTGGTTCTGCCGGTTGGCGGAGCCGGGCCGGGCTGGTGGGGGCTTGTGGCGAGGACGCTGTCCTCGATGACCACCACATCATTGTCAGAGGCCTCCAATGGCTTCTGGGTGCTGCCGGGCAGGGTGTGGACCTCAGGGAGGCCCTGCACCCAGTACAGGGGCTCCCCATGGACCACGGACCACGGCCCCAGCCCCATTGGCTGGTGGGGCACCAGCGTCCCTGTCGCCACCTGCTGTCCCCAGCCATAGGCAGGGGGACAGGGAGCAGGCACACAGGGGAGCTGCACCCCGCCGGGGAGCTGCACCCCGCCGGGGAGCTGCACCGCCTGCCCCAGGGCCCCCAGGGGCCCTGGCACCCCCTGCCAGATGGTGGCCTGTGCCGGCTGGTAGGTGACGGTGTGGACCTGGGCAGGCTCAGAGGACACCAGCAGCCCCGAGACAGGGGGCAGCACGCTGGCAGTGACCGGTGGTGGCATGGCCAGGGTGGTGAAGCTCATGCCGGGGACCTCCAATGCCATCAGCAGCCGGAGAGGAAACCTCTCTGTTGGGGGAAGCTAAGAGGGCTGATGGGGTGAGATGTTGGTGGGCAGAGCCGGTTAGGGGGTGTTGTGGTTTAACCTGGCAGGCAGCTAAACACCACACAGCCCTTCGCTCACTCCCCCCCCCACAGTGGGATGGGGGAGAGAATCGGGAACGACACCAGTCCCAAGGCCTTTCTCAACACTCCAAACCTCGCGAACTCGCTCAGCTGGAGTGCAGGCACGAGCCGGCTGGGTGAGACTCCGCGCCCAAATGTAAGCAGCAAGGGACGCCTGGTCACAATCCATTGCTCGGGATGTCACAGTCCATTGCTAGGTTACGGCAGCGCCACTGCCCATTCCATCCCCCCATCTCACGTCTTGATCTCGGCATCAGTGTTTCATACCAGTCACCGAGGCCTGGGCCGTGTCTTCCCAGGACCCCGTCAGGTCATTCTGGCTGTGGCAGACGTCTCCAGGCACATATGGCAAGAGGGTTCACTCGGTAACACCTCGTGCCTCCTTGGGAGGCTGCAGGACAAAGTCCCACAGGCTCTCCCCACGCTCCAGCACTGATGGCCACTCCTCTGGGCTCCCCTGCCCACAGCGGCAGCAGCAAGCTGCGGCGGGACACATGAGGAGGGATATGTGTGGACAAGTAGACGCTTGTCTGAACAGGGGACGTTCCCCAAGCAGCTGACCCAGGACCCACTGACTGGGAGAGACAGCAAGGGGCAGAGCCTGTGCCCAGCAGCGCGGGAGATTTAAGCATGCGAAAACAATCAGCCCAGCTGATGGCAACGGACACCGGAGCATATGTATGTCCTACTGGGCAGGCGCGCGGCAGCGGGCAGGTGCACGGCAGCGTGGTGAGCTCCCAGCAAAAATCAGCGTTCCCTGCTTCTCCTGAGCTTCTCGCACCTGGTAGAACCAATGCAGCCACACGGACAGAGCTCCTGCTCAAGCATGCGACCACCCAGTTTTCGGCTGTGGGATGAGTGAAGGGATATTCCTAGAGGTGGAAAGTGATTGCAAGCAAGACTGCAGGAGGTTTGACCGCATTGATGAACTGCTCTGCTTGGTGGCTGAGCTGCAGGAGGAGGTGAGCAGACTGAGTAGTATTCGAGAGTCTTAGAGGGAGATGGATCAATGGAGCCATACTCTGCCACCTATGATGCATAGAAGCCAACTCAGCGTAGCCACTACAGAGGCAGGTCCTAGATTTGCTTTGTGCCAGGAGGAAGGCAGTGTCACAAGTGATAAGGAGGGGTGGAAGAAGGTTACAGCACGGAGCAGTAAGAGAAACCCCTCCTTACCCTCAAAGTTACCCTCTACCATACCCTTACAGAACAGGTATGAGGCCCTGGGTATGGTTGATGAAGCGCATAATGAGAAAGAGGAGGAACCTGTGCAAGCAGTCCTGCCAAGATCAGAGAGACCAACCCCTCGTAGCAAAACGTGCATTAAGACCAGCGCTGAGAAGAAACAACGGCGAGTTATGGTCATTGGCGATTGTCTCCTGTGTGGAATGGAAGCACCCGTTTGCAGACCGCACCCTCTTTTCAGGGAAGTTTGCTGCTTCCCTGGGGCCCGAATTAGGGACGTCACCACAAGACTGAAGAACTTAGTTCAAACTTCCGACTACTATCCATTTCTGCTCCTTCACGTGGGTATGAATGATGTCACAACAAAAAGTCTGAGGTCAATCAAAAGAGACTTCAGAGCCCTGGGAAGAAGTCTAAAAAAATCGGGAGCACAGGTAGTATTTTCCTCAGTCCTCCCAGTAATGGGGGGAGACTCTGGAAGAAAGAGGTGAGCTCAGGATATCGATACCTGGCTCCAGGACTGGTGCCTCCACCAAAACTTGGGGGTTTTAAACCATGGAAGAGCCTTCGAGAGACAAGGTCTGTTGGGGCCTGACAGGATCCACCTGTCCCGACGGGGAAAATGGGTCTTTGGGCATAAGCTGATGGGGCTGATCAAGAGCATTTTAAACTAGAATCGATGGGGGAAGGGGATACCAACAGGATTGCAGTAGGTAAGCCGAGGGTTGGCGTGGCATCGCCTGAGGGTGGCAGTGCTAGTGGGAACAGTTACGCTGCTCCTGGGAGCACAGAGGGCGCAGGAGCAGATCTGAAATGCTTGTGCACCAATGCAGGCAGTATAAGAAACAAACAGGATAAACGGGAAGCCTTGGTCCGTTCCCAGAGCTACAATGTCATCGGTATTAGTGAGACTTGGTGGAACGAGTCCCATGCCTGGACTGCAGGGATTGAGGGCTACAGGCTGTTCAGGAGGTGTAGGCAGGGCAGGCGAGGTGGAGGTGTTGCACTGTACGTAAGGGAGAGGTTTGCTTGCACAGTCCTTACAGTTAGTGATGATGTGGTTGAGAGCCTCTGGGTGAGGATTAGGGGGATGGAAAACAGAGGAGATGTCGTAGTGGGTGTCTACTACCCATCACCCAGCCAGGATGTTAGCACTGATGAGTTATTCTACAGGCAATTAGGAGACATTTCTGGGTGGGTAGCCCCCGTCCTTATGGGAGATTTCAACTTCCCAGACATCAGCTGGGCATATCGTACTGCTGTGAGAAGCAGGTCTTGGAAATTCTTGTAGTTTGTAGGAGAGAACTTCTTGTCACAGGTACTCGGTGAGCAAACTAGGAAAGATGCCCTCCTAGACTTGCTATTTGTGAATAGAGAAGGACTCGTGGGGGATGTGGTGGTAGGTGGCTGTCTTGGCCACAGTGATCACAAAATGGTTGAGTTCAAACTTGTCAGTGTAATGAGAGAAAAGGACAGCAGAGTTGCTACCTTGGGCTTCAGGAGAGCAAACTTCAAGCCATTCAGCAGAGTACCCTGGGAATCTGCTTCTGAGGGCTTAGGAGTCCACGAGTGCTGGTCAGTCTTTAAGAAGCACCTTTGAGAAGCAGAGGAGCAGGCAATTCCACTGTGTCATAAGCCAAGCAAGCGGGGCAGAAGGCCAGCTTGGCTGAAGAGGGAACTCCTCGTGGAGCTCAAGAGGAAAAATGAGTTGTACGCTCTCTGGAAGCAAGGTCAGGCTTTGCAGGAAGATTACAGAGCCGTGGCTCGTTTATGCGGGGAGAAGACATGAAAGGCCAAAGCTCAGTTAGAGTTGAAACTGGCCAGTGTTGTTTCAGATAACAAGAAGGGCTTTTTAAAGTATGTTAATGGCAAGAGGCGGTCTAAAGAAAACATTGGAGCAATACTTGTTGAAGATGGTCATCCGACTAATAGGGATGAAGAAGAAGCAGAGGTGTTCAATGCTTTTTTTGCCTCAGTCTTTAATAATATTGATAGACTTTGGGCTGCCCGGTCCCCTGAGTTGGAGGACCATGAGTATGGGAACAGGGACTTTCCTTTTGTGGACACTGCAATTGTCAGGGACCAGCTGTATCAGCTGAATGTTCACAAAACCATGGGGCCTGGTGGGATTCATCCCAGAGTTCTGAAGGAGCTAGCGGATGTTACAGCAGGACCCCTCTCTATCATCTACCAAAGGTCTTGGGAGTCTGGGGAGGTCCCTGCTGACTGGAAGCTAGCCAATGTTATTCCACTCTACAGAAAGGGCGTAAGGGAAGACCCAGGGAACTACAGACCTGTTAGTCTAAACTCAGTTCCTGAAATAATTATGGAGAAGATTATACTGGATGCTATTGAAAGGCATTTAAAGGGCAATGCAATCATCAGGCAGAGTCAACATGGGTTCACAAAAGGAAAGTCCTGTTTAACCAATTTGATATCCTTCTACGATAAGGCCACCCACCTCGTGGATGAAGGGAAGGTGATGGACGTAGTTTTTTCTGGATTTTTGGTAAGGCTTTTGATGCTGTCCCTCACAGCATCCTTCTGGAGACGTTGTCCAACTGTGGGATGAGCAGGTTCACAGTGCGCTGGGGGAAGAACTGGCTGGAGGGCAGGGCTCCAAGGGCTGCAGTGAATGGGGCTACATCTGGCTGGTGACCAGTCACCAGCGGTGTTCCTCAGGGCTCAACCGTAGGGCCAGTGCTGTTCACTATTTTGATCAATGATCTGGATGCAGGAGTTGAATGCACCATTAGCAAGCTTGCTGACGATACCAAACTGGGAGGTGCTGTTGACTCTCTTGAGGGACAAGAGGCCTTGCAGCGGGATCTAGATAGATGGGAGCATTGTGCAATCATCAACGGCATGAAAAGGAACAAGTCCAAATGCCAGATTCTGCACCTGGGATGGAATAACGCCGGGCACAAGTCTAACCTGGGAGAGGAATGGCTGGAGAGCAGTCCTGCAGAAAGGGATCTGGGCATGCTGGTTGGCAGCAGGCTCAATAGGAGCCAGCAGTGTGCCCAGGCAGCCAAGAGGGCAAACTGCATCCTGGGGGGCATCAAACACAGCAAAACCAGCTGGTCAAGAGAGGGGACTGTCCCGCTGTATTCAGTGTTGGTGCGGCCTCACCTGGAGTTCTGTGTGCAGTTCTGGGCCCCACCATTTAAGAAGGACATTCAGGTCCTCGAATGCGTCCAGAGGAGGGCAACAAAGCTGGTGAAAGGGCTGGAAGGCATGTCCTCTGAGGAGCGGCTGAGGACTCTGGGTTTGTCTTGTTTGGAGAGAAGGAGGCTGAGGGGCGACCTCACTGCTCATGCCACATTTGCCTATTTAAAATCGACGGGCATTTTCTTCAAGAGCACCAGCTCGGCTTTTGGCAGCCCAACCTCATTGTGCTTTTCCGTTTGCCAGCCAGGAACAAGGTAACCCACTATCGAACAAGCCCTGTCTTCAAGGAGTGCCAGATTTAAAAGTTGCACATTCCTGTAGAGCCTTCAGAACAAGTCTGTTGTGCTTTGGCTGTCGGTGTGGGGTAGCTAGCAACTCTGTAATTGCTGTAGCTATCAACGCCTGCAACTGAAACAACGGCTGCTTTGTATGACAGTAACAGACGCTTACAGGTTTTGTAGCAGGCACAAGTCGGAAAGGCAAGGTAAACAAGGCCCGAACGCACACACCCCTAGCCTTGGGTTTTCTGCTTCTCAGGGGGTTATTAGCAACAGCATTTTCTCCTCCTCGTCACATGCAGTTCAGCATCTCGGTTTGGTTTAACCCGTGACTCTGACTACGGAAGCACTTCACGGCGCTAGCAAATGTTGGCATTCGTTCCCAGTTAAAAACAGCATTTCAGCATGTTCCAACATCCCACAGAACAGAGAAGCTTTCAAGGTCCATGCGTCCTGTATCAGCCGGGTGCATCTCCCCTGAAGCAGCTGCACGTACTTACCTCACAGAAAAACCTACTTCCATAACGCAAGCGAGGGGAACAATTAATTGCACGGTGGGTGGCCGGGGCCAGTTCAGGTCAACTACCTACTGCTATCTAGCAGCTTTCTTGAGGACGTGGTCAGAAAAAGGTTTCAACAAAGATTTCCACAACCATTTCAACTCTCAACAGCCACGGAATCAGCAATACCCTGACTAGAATAAATACTGAACTGGAAAATACATCCAGGTCTTAATCGCTTGAGTCTTTGTTTGGAAGGAGGCGAACAAATAATTTCTAAAACGAGAGCCAGTGCTGAGTCCGTCCTTCTGAGGCGCTAAGGGACGAAAGATGGGAACACCTATGTGAGGGGGTAGTAGAACAAATAAAGAAGAAAAGATAAAGCAAGCAGGCTACCATGTTTTCTTGTCTTTTTATCCCCCATTCCTGGTAGCTCTAGGAGTCTGGACGGTAGAGATTCCTCTCCACAGCCATTTTACACTTAGGAAATCCCCGCTCAGAAGTGGCCCGATCCAGTCAGCAGAGGTTAAGAGGTTATTCTCGTTACTTATTTTCAGCTGGCACATCCCCTTTCATCAGCAGGGTTTCCTAAGAAACAGCAATGTGCTGTGAAAGACGGGGAGAAGGGGGAAGGACAAAGAGCACTTGCACCATGAAAAAAAGTTAAAAAGCCACCATCATTGTAAATGACAACAGAAAGTGAAGGATATCCGAGACCCAGGCAGTCTGCCTCCACGTGAGCAAGGGAGACATCCAGGACCAGAGTCACCAGCTTCATCGCATTTGTTTTACACAGGTAGCTCGAGGCAGTGAGCCCAAACCCCCACTGGTGGCACCCTGCTCTCTTAGGTACTGCCTTGCATTGACGGTATCAGCTCCGCCACTAGAGACCAGGAAAAGGCGAAAGCACAGCACACAGAAACTACCCTCGACGGCAAAACAGCAGCACCCGTGTAGAAAGCCACACGTGGTATTCAAAAGACACTGAAGGAACTGAAGTGGATACTTCTGGTTGTTACGGATGCGGCAAAGCAGCGCATCCTCTCCGTCACAGCCTACCTTTGTGGTAGGTGACAAATGGTAGCACCTTCCTCACCTGGTTGCTGCACTAGCAATGAGCAATGTCCCCCATTACGTAGCTCTCCCCGCCAACACCTTCCCACCAAGACAAGGACTGTGGCAGATTCTTCCAACAGTTGTGCCTTGCGCCTCCTTCACACCTTTGTCAAGAGCTTTTTGTCAAAACCACCGGAGAGATCCCAAACCTCAGGGCACCAGGACACTCAGGGGCAAGTTGTCAGTGCACACATGCCTCGAGCAGCGGCTGTGGCACTGCTGTGCCATTGCTGTGCTGAACACTGAGCATCCAGCCTGGCTGACACACAGCTGCCGTCTCCAGGTGTCCAGCTCAGTGCTCCGACGAGCTTCATGACCAGAACGGCCAAATTAACACCCTCTTAATGATGCGCTCTGGCACTTCTACACCAAACTGCAATCGCACAGCTCATGAGGTAACCTAGATGAAGGCTGGTGTCTCAAATTTCTTATTTGAGACGGAAGCCTTCCAAAAGTTTCCAAAAGAGGACCAGTGGAAGTTCTCCTTCTCGTTGCCATGTGAGGAGAGGCTGAGAGCGCTGGCACTCTTCAGCTGGGAGAAGGGAAGACTGGGCGGGGGGGTGGGGGGTGCTGTGTGTGTCTCCTCAATGTGTATACAAACCTGCTGAGAAGGAAAGAAGATGAGGGAGGCAGGCTCTTCTCAAGAGCGTGCGCTGAGAGGACCAGAGGAAAGGGGCACAGATTAAAAGACACGATATTCCAGCTGCACATGAGAAAGCAGTATTTTACGGTTGGGGTGATCCATTTTACTGGCTCCAGGTGAGCCTGCTTGAGCAGGCGGGTTGGACCAGATGACCTCCACAGGTCCCTTCCAACCTCCACCCTCCTGTGTGACTCTGTGCTTTGGTTTCACTCCTAAGGCACCTGAACTCAGCCCTGATGCCCGCCGGAAAGGATTCTGGACCAAGGGATGATCCCAAACTCCTCCCCGAGGATTCATCACAAAACAACCTCTACCTAGTCCAGAATATCGTACGGCAGACACAGTCAGAAGAGAGAAAATATCCTTTTATTGTGGACATCAAGTGCGGGAGGCCGGGAGTCACAGTGGGTCAGCCAGTAACAGGAAATCGGCACCTACAACGATAGAGTCAGAAAGCACTGAGAAACCCACACAGGCAGGAGCAGGCATGAAGTGGTTCCCCTTTCTTTGGGGAACACAGCTGACGAGGAGTTGTTTATGGCCCAGAAGAGGGAGCTGGTGCTGGCATTGACTACGGGATGGCTACGTACTGATGACTACGGGATATCTTTTTCTTTCTTCCTTCCTTCTTTTCTTTTCTTGTTGGCATTCCCTCTCCTCTGCCCAGGCCTCTTTTCTCTTTCTTTTTCTTCCGTCTTCATTTTCCTGGGGGGAGCCTGCAAACCTTTCCATCCCACCCCACAGTGTGATTAGATAGGTAAAGCCAGGACCAACTGGAATCAGTTCTTGATTTCACCAAAGCTGACTCATGTTACCTCCTTTCCTCCGAAAGGCTCTTCAGTTCTACGCGTACCAGGGAGGCTACCGTGGTCTCTGGGGTACTTGGAGGCAAAGCAACGGGTGCCTAAAACAGAAACGTCGGCGTTAGCAGGAGGCAAGGGACGCCCCGGAGTAGGAAGCGACCGTTTGGCAAATTGCTACCTGAGCCCTACGGAGAAGATCCCTTTGGCTGGTTTGCATGAGCCCTTTCTTCCAAGGGCCTCACTTTGGAACACAGTGTTCACACGGGTGTGTGACACTCGGTTAATTTGGGGGGGGCATTCAGCAGGGAGCCTGCGGTCCCCCTCCGGGCAAGAAAAGGCTTGCCCACTTCATTCTGCCGGGGTTGCTGCTGCCCTCCCGAGACAGAGCTCTGCGGATATCCCTTTGGTGCAATACCACCTTCTGCGGTGGGAGGCTCTGCTTTTGAAATCTGTCTTTCTGCAGGGATTTGGTAGGCGTTTCCTTTGATTAAGCACATGCCTAAAGGCATTGGAGAAACAACCTGTCCACTTTTACTTACTATGTATCACACCAGGGGAAAAAAAACCCACACAAAGCCACAAAAGAGATCGAATGCCAGGAAGAGGCACAGCAGCTACTTGGACTCATCAGGAACTACCCTCCTACATGAGGCCCGTTGTCCCAGTGTTTGGGGAGCCGCCATACCCCTGCTGTTTCCGATCCCACCACCGTGTCTGCCCCTGCTGCTTTCGGGAGGACGAGCAGAGAGGGTGGTGCGTCCAGGAGGGCTTTTGCCTGGTGCTGCCTGTCTGCTTCGCCTGCAGGGCCACGTTGGTCTTCCAAAGGCAGCTCTGGAGAGCAAAAGCACGTGCAGCCAAGTGACTTCTTGGAAGTGGACAACAGCTAAAGCAAAACCCACCTGAAGCCCTACACCAGCTTCACCTGTCTGCTCAGGCTGTGACAACCCTCAGCCCCTCCTCATACCTGTGGATCTGCCCATGGGCGCCGGTGACTCCACAGCTGGGGGACTGGAAAGGCCAGCCATCTCCTCCCCAAAGATTTCACAGCAGTTTTCTGTCAGAAAGTCCACCAGCGCCTTCACCTGCACACATGAAAGCCTTGCTTTCAGCGCGGGTGCCTGAAAACATGACAAGCAGCCTTTCCCACTCCTGACCCTTCCCTCTGCGCAGAAGGCTGTGGCTGCGGGGCTGCTCTTCCCGGCAGCCACCCCACCAGCATTTGTTGGAGAGAGGGGGCAGCCAGGGACCTCCGAACAGCCAAGCTCTGACGGGCCGGGAAGGCTGCAGCCGGCTGGTCAATACAGCGTACCTTCTCAGCCACCTCCAGCATGGCCTCCAGAGGGAGCAGGTCCTCGTTGGCTGGGCTCAGCAGGTTAGGCCCAACGCAGATGGCCAGGTTGCTGCAGCTCATCCTGCTGGTGGACGCGCTGTGGCCGATGTGCTGGAGGAGGGACAGCAGCTGCTTGAGCAGGAGGAGGTTTGCTGCAGGCAACTTGTTGGCCACCCTGAGGGAACAGGAACACAAGGTTAAAAAAGAGATGTTGCCCACAGCTGTCCCCGAAGCTTGCGCAACGACACAGGCGGGAGCCAGCGGCTGTGCTGCGCAGCTTTCCAGGTGCTCTCAGCCAGCGGTCAGTGCTCCTGCGCTTCAGGAAGGAAGCACGGCGTTGCTTCCCAGCTCCTGATTTCACCCAAGCCCACGCAAGGGAAGGCTCCCTGTCCATGCCCTTTCCCCTGAAATGCAACAGCGGGCGGCCAGAAAACACGGCTGTTTCAGGAGCCCATCCTTTTGCAGGCGAGTCCCAGGCCTCTACCAGTTGCTGCTCAAAAGGCAGGCTGCCAGCCACACTTACGCTTTCAGCTCTTCCACCTTTGCCTGCTTGCTTGGCTTCTCCATGGCTCGCATCCAATCCTCGTAGAGGTCGATGACGAGGAGCTTGGCGGGGATGCTTCGGAGGAAGTCCTGCAATGCCAAGGGCTCCAGGTGAGCCTCGGAACACTCCAGGCCAGCCGGGAGCCCTTCCAGCTGCCGGTCAGAAGCGCTCACCTTCAAGATGACGGCCAGCAGGAGCACAGGCTGGCTTCCTAGGTCGACGTCCGCACCGCTGTCAAGGGCTTCCTTGAGCTCCCGAACTGCTGTCCCGCTGGCAGCTCTCCGGAATATCCCCTCTGTCGATGGCCCTTGTTGGTGCAGGATATTCAGGAGCTCCTGCAGGAGACGCAGGAGGACAGTTGCTTGGCTGAAGAGCTGCCTTCTGACAGCGGTGGCCATGGCCAGAGCTCTGCCCCAGACCTGGCTCCCTCCCTCCGCAAAGGGACTGGGATCAGGGTGTGAGCCAGGGGTGAAAAGCCCAGTTCCCCGTCCCCGGAGCCCCTGGGGACACGCCCTCTCCGGAGCAGCTGGAGGGCTGGGGACCCCCTGTCCAGGCTGGCTTACCTGGATGGGCTGGGGCAGCGTGCCGTCCTCCCCGCAGAGGGCTGCCAGGGGCTGTCCAAAGAGCGCCCTGCTGCAGCCGGAGCCCGCCTGCCCTGGCGCCTGGGCAGCGGCCGGGGTCCACCGCAGAGCAAAGGGCCAGGGCAACCCCCTCCTCCTCCTCCTCCTGCTCCTTCCTGCTACAAAGGAAAACAGAGAAGAGCCCATCAATGGAGACCACCAGGCCAGCGCTCTCAAAGCCTGCCCTGCCCTGCCCTGCCCTGCCCTGCCTGCAGCACGGTGCTGAGCAGTGCAGCAGGACAGGCAGGGAGTGGGCAGCTGGAACCACAGCTCCTGCGCAGTGGCTCCAGCTCGGAGGATCCTGAGAGCTGGCGTGACACCGTGACAGCCTGGCCCGGCCCTCGCCCTGTCCTCCTCCAAGCTGTGCACAGCAGCAGAGGCTCCGTGTCCTCGGAGAACCATGTTCAGTGGCGGCTGCTGCCCAGCGGGTGTCCTTCCTCGTCCAGGTGACGTCCTCCCTTGGGGTGCCAAACCTGCATGGCGACACTCAGGGGACAAGTGAGCAGAGCTCCTGCCGACTCCCACCGAGGAGCAGGGACCCATCCGCCTGGCTCTGAGGATGGAGCAGAGGCAGGCACCACCTCGAGCGCTCGGCAATGTGCCCTCTGCCCCTGCGTGCAAGGGAGAAACGTTAGGTGGGAACAAAGGGACCCCGAGGGCTCAACGCTGTCCTGCTGCAGAGCGATGGGGAACGACTTGCTCGGGGCGAAGGACAGCCGCAGCAGCATCCCATCTTCTGCAGAAGTGCCGGTTGCAGGAGGAAAAAGAGGCCCTCCCTGCCTTTCTTTCCAAAACTCACCTGCCGAGTGGCAACGTCCCCCTCCATTGCCAGAAGGGACCGGCGGAGGCCCTTGCTTGGGATCATCCTGCAAGAACCAGGCTGTGCTTAGAGCAGCCCCACAGCCAAAAGGGCCACCGGTGAGCTGCCACCTGGCACTGGCAGCCTGAGTGTGGCAGACCTGGAACCGTCTGCCCTGCCGGGCTCTCTGCCCCGCGCAGCAGGTTTCCTCCCAGTGCCACTAGCAAGGACACGCTGGTGTTCCTGGTGGCTCCCCAACCCTCTCAGCTCCCCGAGTGGCACCGCGGGACCCTCCCGCAGAAGGTCACCCCACTCGACAGAGATCCCTGGCACGCCGGCATAGTGAGAGGTGGGTCAAAGGCAGCCATTCTCACCTTTGCCTGGCCCTCGATCAGGGTCTCCAGGCTCCTGGCGCTTAATGTCCTCCACTGGGCAAGAGAGAAGGAGTGGAAGAAGGTGAGAAGCGATGCCTCTGCTGCTCAGCTGGAGGGCCGGTGCTCAGGGGACAGAGGCGAGGCAAGAGAGGCACTCACGGCATGGCAGCGGCTCAGCTCCTTCTCCAGGAGTTTGACGGAGGGCAGTCGCGTCACCCGGGCTCTCTTCGCTCCTTCTGGTTGCCTGTGCACGGGAAGGGACAGAGAAAGAATGAGCCCCAAGCCACCTCTTCTCTCTCCAGCGAAAGGGATCCCAAACCCCCCCGGGTACCACCCCGGAGCCAAGCAGAGAGCAGAGCTGCCTGCAGAGCTCCTGCCTGCCACGTGCTCAGCCCTGCTTCCCCACCTGCCTCTCCCTGCTGCAGAGGAAGAAGAAGCTTTCCATCCACGCTCATCCCCCGTCTGCCCAAGAGCTGCCCACAGCCGTGGGGGCACCTCTCCCCAGCTGGAGAACTGTGTTCCCCCGTACGGCTGCGCCTAGAGCATCCCCCCGGCTTACCCCAGCAGTGTGCACACCCACAGCTCCTTCAGCGTCCGGGAGCTGCAGAAAGAGAGGAGAAACAGCGTCAGGCCCCGCTGCCCCCCAGCCCCTAGGCAGAGGCCGGTGCCTTCACAGCCCTGCCCCGCGGGGAAGGACACAGGGGCAGGACGAAGCCCCCTGGGGCAGGACAGAGGCGCTGCCAAAGCCCTGGCTCCCTCTGTCCTGCCAGAGGAGCTGCTTTCGGCCTTCCCTTCTGGGGACCAAAAGGTGTCCAGGGGATGCACGATGTAGAAATCTCCCCCATCCCTCTCGTTCCAGCTGCCTGCATGCCCACCCCTCAGCCTGCATGCCCACCCCTCAGCCCCCACCCGGCCAACCCGGCCTCCCTCCCTCCCTCCCTGCCGGCGTGCAGAGGGCAGAGGCCATTCACAGGATGGCGTGGGCATGGTTGGGCAACTCTCCTGCCCCTTGCCCAGCCCTGACCACAGCTGCCAGACCCCAGAGAGGACGGGGGCCAGCACCGCACTGCCCGGCCCTGCCGTGAGACGTGGCACCACGACTCACTTGAAGGTGGCAACACAGGAGCCGGTGGGCCAGATGAGGATGATGGAGGTCCTGTCCTCATCGCTGCCTTCCTCCTCCTCCTCCTCTTCTTCCTCCCCCGCCGCCTCCTTGCCGCCGCTCACCACCCACAGCTGGTGCAGGGCCAGGCAGAGCTGTGGGCGCACGGTGGTGCCACCGTGTCTGCAGAGAAGAGAGGCAGCCCTGGTGAGAGAGGTGGCATCCTTGGGTGGCCCCGGGCAGAGCCCTGTCCCCCGCCTGCCGTTGGGACGGACACGGGTGCATCCAGCACCAAGGTGCCGGGGCCTGGTGCCAGGGTGTCCCTGCCCTGGTCCCAGGGCCAGGGCTGGGGGAAAGGCAGCTGGGCTCTGAGGGTCTTACCGCAACTTGGCGATGACCAGTTCCTCCTGGAGGAGGAGAAGGCGCCTCTCGCTCCTCTTGCGGCCCCGGGTCAGCCGCACGTCTGCGCTCAGCACCGCCTCGGCATCGCTGAGAGCCTCTCTGCAGAGCAGAGAGCGGCGGGAATGAGGAAGGCCGCTGCTGCGGCACCCGGCCATGCCCGCCTGTCCCCGACCCCCAGGGAGAGCCCACCTGGAGCCGCAGCAGCAGTTGGCCTGGCCCATCCTGCCCGGGACAGGAGGACCCTCGCCGTGCACCAAGGACGCTGCCCAGCCGGCGACAGCGAGGATGGGAAGCGGGGTGCTGGTGCCGGTGCCGGGGCAGCGCTGCTCGGCCAGACCCTGCCTCCTCCCAGCGCTGCTCTGTGCCAGCACAGCTCCGTCCTGCTCTCTCTGCTGGCTGTTGGCTCCAACTGACCAACATTCCGAGCCCAACGGAAAGTGGGAGGGGCCCTGGGGGGGCCCTGGGGTGGGGGTTCTCTCCACTATGGCCATGTCTGCCTTGCACTGGGGAGCCCAGAGCAGGACACAGCAGGGGGGGAAGGACCACCTCCCTCCACCTGCTGCCAACGCTTTGCCTAGTGCAGCCCACAATGCAGGTAGCCTTCTTTGCCCCAGGGGCACTTTGCAGGCTCCAAATTGGTCAGCTTGGGGTCCACCATGACCCCAGGTGTCTGCACAGCTGCTTTCCAGCTGGGTGTCCCCCAGCATATACCCATGCAAGGGCTGGTTCCTCCCCATGTGCAGGACTTTGCTCTTCCCCTTGATGAACTGCAGGAGGTTCCTGCCAGCCCCTTCCTCCAGCCTGTCAAGGCCCCTCTGCTTGGCAGCACGACCCTTTGGTGCAGGAGCCTCCCTGCCGTGTGCCATCGGCAAGCTGTCTGAGGGTACGCTCTGCCCCATCATCCAGATCACTGAATGGGAACAGGACCCGCAGAGTGCAGCGCAGGGCGTTGCAGACATGCACTTGATATGACACAACTTGTCACGGAAGGCTCAGAAATTTACTTTATTATATTTTTTTCATTTCATATACAGCGCTTCCCCTTTTTATTCCTGCAAGCTATCAGAAGGTGTTCAAACTGTCTCATTTTTCATTTGAACATCACATCTCTTCATTGTGCTGATGTTATGTGTATCATCGGATCAGGTTGTACTCTCGCATAGATCATTAGACAGTAGGTAGCCTAGACTATTGGACAGTAGAGAGCAGATTATCTGCATTAATTGTGCTAACACCAGTGACAGGAGGTTGCACCTAGCTCTTGAGCCAAAGGACAGAAATCAAAGGCGTCTGTTGAACTCAGCGGGCTATTGATCAGCAGATTGAATTCACCACGTTCAAAAAAGAAAAGGTAGGTGAGAAAGGCATATTCTGTCTTGACTGCTACAATGCATGTTTTAGGAGCTGTGAAGACAAAGCATCCATGCCCCTCCCCTGCCCCCTTCCTTAAAAAAGAAAAAGGACTAGAGAAAAAAGATTCCACTTCTAGAGCAATGGGGCTTTCAAGAGCCGACTAACTTTCCCTGTATCGTTCCCATTCTATGAGCCACTTTGTCTGACATTCCGCCTCTCCTCAGTACCAACATGAGACTCTTCCAGGAAAAACTAAACCAAGGAAAACAACTTGCTGTACAGCCAGTACACCTGTGCTGTGCTGTGCTGTGCTGTGGAAGCCACTCTCCATCATTTATCAGCAGTCCTGGTTAACGGGGGAGGTCCCGGGCGACTGGAGGCTTGCCAATGTGACGCCCATCTACAAGAAGGGCCGGAAGGAGGATCCGGGGAACTACAGGCCTGTCAGCCTGACCTCGGTGCCGGGGAAGATTCTGGAGCGGTTCATCTTGAGGGCGCTCACAAGGCATGGGCGGGACAACCAGGGGATCAGGCCCAGCCAGCACGGGTTCATGAGAGGCAGGTCCTGCTTGACCAACCTGATCTCCTTCTATGACCAGGTGACCCACCTAGTGGACGAGGGAAAGGCTGTAGATGTGGTCTGCCTGGACTTCAGTAAGGCCTTTGACACCGTCTCCCACAGCACTCTCCTAGAGAAGCTGGCGGCTCACGGCTTAGACAGGTGTACTCTGCGCTGGGTCAAAAACTGGCTGGACGGCCGGGCCCAGAGAGTTGTGGTGAATGGAGTTTAATCCAGTTGGCGGCCGGTCACAAGCGGTGTTCCCCAGGGCTCAGTTTTGGGGCCGGTCTTGTTCAATATCTTTATCGATGATCCGGATGAGGGGATCGAGTGCACCCTCAGTCAGTTTGCAGACGACACCAAGTTGGGCGGGAGTGTTGATCTGCTCAAGGGTAGGAAGGCTCTGCAGAGGGACCTGGACAGGCTGGATCGATGGGCCCAGGCCAACTGTATGAGGTTCAAGAAGGCCAAGTGCCGGGTCCTGCACTTCGGCCACAACAACCCCATGCAGCACTACAGGCTTGGGGAAGAGTGGCTGGAAAGCTGCCCGGCGGAAAAGGACCTGGGGGTGCTGGTCGACAGCCGGCTGAACATGAGCCGGCAGTGTGCCCAGGCGGCCAAGAAGGCCAATGGCATCCTGGCCTGTATCAGAAATAGTGTGGCCAGCAGGAGTAGGGAAGTGATCGTGCCCCTGTACTCGGCCCTGGTGAGGCCGCACCTCGAATGCTGTGTTCAGTTTTGGGCCCCTCACTACAAGAAGGATCTCGAAGTGTTAGAGCGTGTCCAGAGAAGGGCAACGAGGCTGGTGAGGGGTCTGGAGAACAAGTCTTATGAGGAGTGGCTGAGGGAACTGGGGTTGTTTAGCCTGGAGAAAAGGAGGCTGAGGGGAGACCTCATCGCTCTCTACAACTACTTGTAGCGAGGGGGGTGTTGGTCTCTTCTCCGAAGTAACTAGCGATAGGACGAGAGGAAACGGCCTCAAGTTGCGCCAGGGGAGGTTTAGATTAGACATGAGGAAAAATTTCTTTACTGAAAGAGTGGTTAAACATTGGAACAGGCTGCCCAGGGAAGTGGTTGAGTCACCATCCCTGGAGGTATTGAGAAGACGTGTAGATGAGGCGCTTAGGGACATGGTTTATTGGGCATGGTGGTGTTAGGTTGCTGGTTGGACTCGATGATCTTAGAGGTCTTTTCCAACTTTAATGATTCTATGATTCTCTCCCCTCCTTTTCCCTCCCACCCTTTCTGCTCTGTCCCTCTGTCCTGCTCCCTGTCCCATTTCTCTGTCACTCCACTCTCCTGGTGCCTTTTCTGCCTCTCTGCCCCCCTGGCCCGCTCCCTCACCCTGCCTGTGTCAGTCTGTGCCTCTGTCCTCCTTCCTGCCCTTCTCCTTCTCTCTCTGTCCCTCTGTCCTGCTGCTTATCGCTATTTTTCTCCCTGCACCCCGCTGCCCCCCTTCCCCTCCAGCTCTTTCCCGCTCTGTCCCTCTGCCGGCTCCTCACCAGGAGTTTTTCCTTCCCCCACTCCCTGCCCAGCTCCTCCTCCCCATTCTCTTCGTCCCTCTGACCATCTCCACTCCCTCTGTCCGTCTCCTGTCCCTCTCCGGGCACCCCACCGCCCGGCCCCACCCCTCTCTGCCGCTCTGTCCCTCTCTCCTCCTCCTCCCTGCTCCACCAGGGCTCCAGGACCGGGGCAGCCCCAGGGAGGCGGCCATGGGGCCTGCGGGGGGCGGGGCCCAGCCGGGGGACGGTGTCCCCGCAGGGTCAGACAGCAGGGAGGAGCGCCCTGCGGCATGCTGGGAGCTGTAGTCCTGGGGCACAGGGCTGCTGGGCGGCCATGTTGGTCTCGGGAGGCGCAGTCCCTGCTCCAGCCGCGGCCCGGCTGAGGTGAGGGCTGGGGCCGCCCGTGAGGCGAGGGCAGGCAAGCGACTGGAGCTACAGAAGAGGAAGGGAGGAAAGGACAGACAGGCAGAGAAAGAAGTGCCTGAACTGAAAAATTTGCCAGGCGGTGCAGAGAGCGGGAGCTGCGGTGAGTCCCAGGCGCTTGGGGCCATGTCAGCCCTCTTCTGCCTCTCAGTCCCTCCCAGTCCCCAGCCCCCCCATTTCCCTCTGTGTCATGTTTTTGCTTCCCCATACCTCTCTTCTTCTGGCATTGTGTTCTGCTCCCCGTCCCTCTCTTCTCCAAGGCCCTCTTTCCCTGTCGCTCCACCCGTCCCTGTCTCTTTCTCGCTGTCCCTCTCTCCTGCTCCCTGTCCCTCTTTTTTCCTTCCTCTGTCTCTGTCCTGCAGCACATTGCTCTTGTTTTCTTCTCTGTCTCTTTGTCCTGATCTGCATCCCGCTCTGTTTTTCACAGTCTCTCTGGCCTGTTCCCTGTCCTTCTTTGTCTCTCTCTGCCTGTGTCCCGCTCCCTGTCCTTGTCTTCCCCTCTCCCTCCTTCCTTCTGCTTCTCTTTGTTTTTCTCGCTCTCGCGCTCTGTCCTGCTCACTGTCACTGTGTTTTTTCATGCCGTATCCCACTGTCCCTGTCCTTCTTCCTGCCCATCTCTCCTCTCTCTGTCTCTCTCTGCTGCTCCCTTCCCCTTCCCCTCCCCGCTTCCTCCGTCTCTCTGCAGGGCTCCTGATGCCTCTCTTTCTTTCTCCATCCCTCTGTGCTGCTCACCGTCCCTGTTCTTCTCTTTCTCTTTGCTGTTATTCTTGTCTGTCGCTCTGTCCTGCTCCCTACCCCTATTCTTTTTTACTCCCTCTCCGTCCCGCTGCCCACCCCAGACTTTCCCCAGACTTTTTTGGCAATCTCTATCCTGCCCCCAGTCCTTATTTTTCTCTCCCTCTCCTGCTCCCTCTCCCTCTTTCTGCCTCTCTTCCTCTTCCCCTGCTGCTTCTTTCTCCACCTCTGTCCTGCTCCCTGTCCCCATCTTCTCTGTCTTGATTTCTCCGTCTTGCTGCCTGTCCCATCGTTTCTTGCTATACCCCTCCGTCCAGCTGGCTCTCCCTTTTATTTGTCCTCTCGTCCTCCTTCGTGCTTCTCAGCCCTCTTTTCCTCTTCCTCTGTCTCTGTGCTCCAGCCCATTGCTGGTTTTCTTCCCCCTTCATGGTCTCTTCGTCAGGATCTGACCCTCGCTTTATTTCTCAGTCCCTTTGTTCTCTTCCCTGTCCTTCTTCTCTCTCCATCTGTATGTTCCTTTCCCTGTCCCTGTCTTTCCTTCTTCCTCTCCTTCCCTCCCCACCTCTCTGTCCTGCTCCTGGTCCCTGCTTTTTCTTCCTCCATCTCTCTGCAGGTCTCCTCGTCCCTGTTTCTCTCGATCTGTCCGTCTCTCTTGCCTTATCCCTGGACCTTTCTTTCTCGACTCCTCAGTCTTCTCCCTCGTGATATTTTTCTCTTTCTAGTCCTCTGTCCTTCTCCCCATTGGCTTAACTGAATGACCAGGTGTCCCTGTGCTCTGGTATTTCCTTAGCATTGCCCTAGGGAAGATAGTGTTTTTAGGACTAGGGATCATTTAGGAGCTGGTCTCCTTATGGAGGTGGTGGTGCTCGGTGTAGTTCCAGCAGAGGATATCCTCAGCTGGTGCTCGATGCCTCTTGTTGAAAGAGCAGGCTGTGGGCCTTATTTTGAAGGAAGGTTTCTTGTTCTGCGCTTACTGCTCCTCGGGAGGCTGCACAGGAGTGTTGCGGGGGTCTGCAGGGATGGATGTGACCTGCTGTGATTCCTGGTAAATGTGAACTTGAACTTATCTGGACTTGAATGAAGCCAGGCTGACTGCATATGGTTTTCTTCCCAGCTCCAATTCCAACCTACGTGCTCGGCGCTAAAGAACAAGAGACCCCGAGCTGCAAATCAGCTGAGAACATCACTCACTTAGGGAGTGGGGCAGCTGGTCTGTGAGCAGGGATGTGTACTTGCATGATGGGGCTTTCATGAACGTTCTCTGGTCTTGCCGTTTCACAGCTCTTCCTTTTCCTGGGATTTTTGAGACGGCATTTCTTATTGTGGGGTTCAGACTGGAGCTGGACTTAACGTTGAATGGCTGTTATAATGGGCTCTGACAAATGTGAGAGAACCCTGCTTTTTTGCTCTTGTTTTCTAACACTGTCTGAACTGTGGTAGGCGAAAGGAAGAGTGTTTGAAAGAGCCTGTTTTTTGAGAGTAATGTAGTGCTGTAGCGTGCCTGTCTTTGTATGGTGAAGGTTTCCTACCTGCAGTATGATTTTGCTGGGCTGTGAGGCTGTATTGGAGTAGCAGAGGTAAGAAGTGTTGTCTCTAAAGGTAATGAAGCTGTAGCAAAACTAGCAGGAAAAGAGCTTTTGGTATTGACTGATTTCTGGGAAGCAAGGCAGCAGTGAGGAAAGAAAACTGGGGCTTGTCTAAACGGCTTCTTCACCATAGGCAGGTTTTGAGCATTTGCGCTAGAACAGGCCTTTACTACGGTTTACGAACGCAGAAAATGAGCTGCCTGTAAGGAAAGTTTCAGCAGAAGTAAGGCTCAATTTGCTAAACTGGGTCCTCTGTATGTGATGCAAATAAGAGATGAATTGTCAGTGTTTACATCCCAAGTGCGTGCCGGTGTGTTAATGCAGGCCGTTGAGGTCTTTTCAGGGGTACTTCCGGACTGCAGGTCGCGTGCCTGAGCGGTACCGAGTCCCAGGGTGAGCCAGCTCCTGCCGGCAGCTTTAGCTCAGAGGATGTGACAGAATGGAAACCATCATTGTGGTGGACCCCAAACGTGAAAGGTGCGGCTATGTTGCTGACGTCCCCCCGGCCGGGAGATGTGGGGAGTTCTGCCAACAGTTGGGTAAGGATTCAGTTTTCTGCTGGAATGGTTCTCCAGATGGATTTAACAAACGATTGCCTTTCTGCTTGCTGTGGCGACCTGCAGAAGGGCCCTGTTGTTCCTTTGGATTTACCAGTGTAAGGGCTTTGGAGGAGAACTAGCTAAACCACCTTTCCCTCTCTATGGAGATCACTAGCATTTGTGTAGAAAAGTAGAGGTTCAGTCAGTAAAGCTTATAGCGTAGTGCTGTGCTCAGAGCATGGGCATCCTGTTCATTTGGACTCGTTATTTTCTCAACTAAGACTTTCCGAGTCTTACAGACTTGAGCCCATTGGGATTGTGACGTTGTAGTTCGCGTGCTCAAGTGGAAATGTTTGGTTTGCCGTCACAAATCATCCAAGTCCAGGCTGCCCCCAGGCCCTTCCCTTTGCAGCCCAGGTCAGGCCCGAGTTGGGAAGTGCCCCATCTTCCCAGAGGAGCAGAAACAAGAACCAGAGAAAGTCCTTGCTGCCTCCTTTCCTACTCACCTGCACTGCACAGTCTTCCCCAGCCTTGGAAAAAAGGCTCCTCCTCCAGTTAGGGTAGGACTTTGCTAGCGGCTTGGTACGGCTGGAGCAAAGGACAGCACGGGCCATTTGCAGATGCAGACCCGGGTCGGTCCAGGACAAAGGAGTTCCTAACAGATAGGCGGGCAAGGCCAAAGGAAACATCCCGCCTGTGATAAGCCAAGGCTTGGTGGAGGGGAGGGAGACTGTAAAAGGAGAGGAGGGATGCTTTAGTCCTGGAGAGGTGGTTGTTGCAGGGGGGTAGGAGAAACGAATAAGCGAAGGTTTTCGACAGGGGAAAAGCAGAGCACAAGTGAAAGGTTTGTGTGGCAGGAAGCAGAGGTTTGGTCTGAAAAGGAAAAGACCTTCTTGGTTTAGGTTTGGTGGGTTTTTTTCCTCCTTTTCCCCAAAAGGCACATTATTTTTACAGCATGGGATGGCATGCACGTGAAACTCTGCCAGAGTGGCAAACAATTTTCAGCTTAATGCCGTTCAGGCATTTTCATTTTGACTCCTGGCCTGTTCTCCTTAATCGCAAACTGCTTGTAGCTGCTGCTCATGTTTCTCCTGAGATATTTCACAACCTTCTCTGCAAGCGAAGCACCACTTCCTGCTGATTCAGGACTTCTCCTTTAAGCTCTCTTGCCGCTACCTCTTTCAGGCCAATTCTCCCTTCTCCTGAGTATTTCACCCAAATACTCAGTCCCAGGGACAACAGGTAAAATGAGGATCGGAGGGGTGTGCGGCACATTGAGGACACCCGTGGTAAAATCAGCTACGAACCCGTTTCCCTTTACCCCACCCCTCCCTGCCCCCTTTTTCCTTATAAAGCTCTGCTTTGCCATGGCTGGGAGAGGGCCGCTTTTCTCACCAGTAAAAGCACGTGACTGTGCAGCATTTGCTGGTGATCCTCCCACCTGGGCTCCCGGGAAAGCAAAAAATCACACAAGAGTTCTTTACACGTGCTTCAAGTTAGCTTACCAGCTGCTTATAGGGCTAAAATACTTCATAATGAGAGAATAGCAGTGATGTTACAAGTAATTAGCAAGTGCCTACGTTGGTTTTGGGTTTTTTTCCCTTTCTCCATGGCTATGACTGGAACCAGGCTGGCAGGAGGTCCAGTTTCTTTTTAAGATTACTTAGCAATGCAGTTGCACAACCATTTGGGCTTAGAGATTTGCTCTTGGGCACTACAAGGCACTGTACAGCTTGCCTTTATTACTCTTGGAGGAAAAAGTCCCCCAGGAAGGGAATTTCATGAGCTGGGCAGCTCAGTCTCCCCCAGTTACAAAGGAGCTTTGAAATGCAGCTGCCTGCAGGTGTCCTTTCATATGCTGTTCTTCCTGGGTTACCTGAACCACAATCCCACCAAAGCCAAAGCCCCCGCTTACGCATGTAAAGGGGCAAAACCTCCCGCAGAAGACAGCTGCTCTCCAGGTCCTCGTTATTGTGTGGAGCCCTCCATGACCGGGAATGGGAAGTATGTGGCTCCAGCCTATGCCATCTGTGGAGTTCCCAAGAGAAACACCAAGATCATGCCTGGACCAAGTGAGTGACATTTCTCCAGCCCTTTGTTCAGACAAGACAAGCAGGCTTTCATGTTTCCCTGCAAAAGTGGGGTACAAAAGACTCAGCTCACCCCTTGAACGAGCTGTAGATGTTTTCAGGCTGTTCTGCAGCTGTTAGGGAGAGCACCTCCTGGTGAAGTTGCCTCCTTGGCTTGAGTAAAAGGCCAGAACTTCACTGCTTTTGTGCTGTTGTCCTCTGCCCTAGGTGATTACTTCCCTGAGAAGTCCAACAGTCACATCTATAAATGCCTGCCTGTGCGGTCCACGTCCTTCCAGCACAGGGCCGTCAAAACCGGCCTCCCTCCAGGTAAGTGACCTCTGGGAGATGCATACCCTTGCAGCGCAAGTGTCCTCTAGTGACCATCTGCTGGTCACCTGTTTCACCAGGGCTAGTTCAAAGCCTACGCAGCAGGACGCAACTGTTTCCTGACAGGTTTCCTTTATGTGCATGGGAGCTCGGTGGTGATAACGCCGTTTCTAGCTTTGCTTGGGAGACAGGGGGACCAAAGCCCTTGTGTCACAGCTTGGCTTGGTCTTGGAAGGCAGAGTGAAATTGGCAGAGGTGCCTCCTCTCTGGCAGGAGGCTGCCCAGCTTTGGAGCAGGCATGCTCTGGTGGGGTCAGACCAGGGGTCTTTGCTGTCGCCAGGTCTTCACGTGGTTCTCCTGCTCGTGGACAGCCCCATCACTGTTGACAATCTTTCATAAATAGGGATTTCCAGACATGGAGGTTGTTTCTCCCTCCTGGTGAGAGCACGCACGGGGGCTCTGTTGCCAGAGAAGCCAGTGGGGAGTGCTCCTGGTTGGATGCAGCTCCCTTGGCCGATGCTTGTGCTCCTCTCTCGGCCCCGAGGTCTGATACGAGCCTTTCTGCCCACCCAAGCTGTGCTGCCGGCTTTTGGGAAATGGGGGTACCAAGGGTGGATGGTTTTACCACAGCCAGGAAGGTCCCGTCAACTTGTCAGGGATTTTTTCTTCCTGGTTCTTGCAGTTACAGGTTTTAAAACAGCCAAGCAAAGAAGTTTTCCAAGGAAACGTTACCAAGGGAAGTGCAGGTTTTAGCTCTGATTGCTCTCTGTGTGGCTTGTATCTGTCCTCAGCTAGACGCGCAGTAGCTTTCAGACGAGGAGTGGGACTATTCCAGGGCAAAGTGAGCAATCAGGATGCCAAGCCTGTTTTGTTTAAGGTGTCTTGGTTTCGGCAGGGATAGAGTTAATTTCCTTCCTAGTAGCTGGTACAGTGCTGTGTTTTGGATTTAGGATGAGAACTAAGTTGATAACGCACCGATGTTTTAGTTGTTGCTAGGTAATGCTTACACTAGCCAAGGACTTTTCAGCTTCCCATGCTCTACCGGCTGAGAAGGCTGGAGGTGCACAAGAAGCTGGGAGCGGGGCGCAGCCAAACTGGCCAAAGGGACATTCCATAGCATGTGACGTCATGCTCAGTACATGAACGGGGGAAAGCTGGCCGGGGGGGGGCGGAGCCGCTGCTCGGGGACTGGCTGGGCATCGGTCGGCGGGTGGTGAGCAATTGCACTGTGCATCACTTGCTTTGTGTATTATTATTATTATTGTTATTACATTATTATTATTATTATCATTTTATTTCAATTATTAAACTGTTTTTATCTCAACCCACGAGTTTTTCTCACTTGTGCTCTTCCAATTCTCTCCCCCATCCCACTGGGGGCGGGGGAGTGAGCAAGCGGCTGCGTGGTGCTCAGTTGCCGACTGAGGTTAAACCACGACAAAGGCAATCAGGTGAAAATGTGCGGTGAGAGCTGTCTGCCTCACTTACCCTTTTGATTTCAGTGCTCTCCTCTAGTCCGAATCTTGCAGTGTTTTTACTGAGGCATAAAAATTAAATAGAGAAAGCAGATCCACCTCACCCACATGCACTCCCTCCTCACGGCTCAGGGTGAACAAACAAAATCTCGGGGGGGTGCGTTGTTTTATGAAACGTGTATCAGACATCCAGTATCAGGGGAGCTGTGTCCCGCGAATGGTGGACTCCAAACGTGGCTGCAGGTGCCTGGAGCTTGATCAGCATCACCTGGAAGGAGACAAGGGAAAAAGGACCTCTCGTGCCACTGGCAGTCGTACTGGCTGACCCTGGGTTGTCCTGTCCTCTTGCAGGATGGTATGTGTTTGTCTAATGACAGGAGCCACAAGGGATTTCCATTTCCATTAGGTACATTATTTTCAGTTAGGTGATGTTCATTGCCCTATAATTCACCGATTTCCCCTGTAATACTCACTTCTACTACTCGACTCCATCAGGTTTAAACCTCTGTAAGTTGAGGCTGCTCTCTGCAGCTGTGCATTTGTACTTGATTCTTCACAAACTTGAAAATTCAGATTGTACAGAGCTCAGCCTGTAGCCTGATGCGCTCAGGTTTCCTCCTGCTTTACAGCCAGTACCACTATCGATTTGATAGCTGGGAGTGATGTGTTACTTGCCGGAGGTCTTGTGCATGCTCTGGTGAGCCTCTCTTTTCATCCCCCAAAGGACAAACTTGGTCACTATGCCTGCAGCCGAGCCATTTACGCCTTCTAATGTTTTGTGAACATCTTTTTTTCCCAGTCCAATCGTTCCTATTAACCCAGGATTTCCTAGCACAGCTCCTGTTTGGGTGCCCACATAATGCTCTAGGAGCTGGGTTACAAATTTATCCCTGTGGGCACATTATCAAGGGATCAGTCCCCCATTGCATAAGGATTATAGGCACGTCATCTTGGGAATGCTCACGGCTCGGCCAGATCCTGCCAACCGTGAAGCTGTTAAGGGATGTTGGTAGCAGCTGCCTCCTCCAGCAGCCCCATCCCGGGACCCCCCTGCCCGGCCGCTGGAGCCCAGCCCACTGCCCGGGGACCGGGGGTCTCTGCCCCAGCTGAGGGACACAGCTGCCGCTTTGCCCGTTGCAGGTTCAGTCAGCCGCAAAGCGGAGCTCGTGTCCGCGAGACACACGCACGCACAGGACACACACAGGACACTGACACGGGCGGTCACACAGCCTACCGTGGACAAGGTGCTGCCTTCAACAGCCTTCCCCTTCCCCCGCCCAGGACCCACATCACACACGCTGACTCCTCCTGCGTGTGCTGGATCTGGCGTGTTGGTGGCACGTCTTGAGTGTTACAGCTCAGGGTTATCCCTGTGTCTGTGATGGGAAGACCATGAGGTGCAGACACTTTGTTCTCCTGCAGAAGCACCTTCTGCTTCAGGAGCAGGTGATCAGCGTGTGAGCGCAGAATGGAGAAGAAACTCCTCCTGCACTCAGACCGACTCACCCTGGTGTGTGTTTTCAGACTGCTCGCACGATGCCTGCTTGCAGTTCTTAGTTCAGACCCGGCCTGGGGCTCCCAACTGCCCCCCTTGGCGACCAGGACTCCCCGTAGGAGAGCAAGAGGACATCTGGAGTCCCTGGAGGGATCCAGGGAGAGGCTGACTGAAGAAACATGGTCGGGCAAGGCGTCGTCAAAAAACCCCCCACGGTCAAACGTGCCAAAGGCACATGGCTGGTAAGGGAGACTGAGAGTTGGCTCGTTGTTTGGAGATCTGGTGAGGAGAATATTAACTGACGATCTTGGTAAGAGCAGCTTTAATACAAGGCATGGGCAGCCTGGAGGGACGAACTGGATGGCTTGGTTCACGTGTGTGGATCTCAGGGAGCTGGGCAGGAGAGACTTGTAGGAAGCAATTCTAAACAGCACGTTGAATGGGAAATAGGAGTACGGGGCAATTCATTCAGGAACAAAGTGAAATCTCTGGAATTTTCAAGGAGCAAAAAGCTAAAATATACCGGTATAATGAAAAGTATTCCAGAAAGAAGAGAGAAAAGTGTGTCAGTGTTGGTGTGAAGGAGATCGGTGGCACAAGTGGAAGGATGGGAGGAGCAGAACAGCAGAGAAATTAATGTCTTTGGGATAGGAGTGCTGGAGTTCCATGGAACAGGGATGGTGGCGGTCACAGACTCGTTTCTCCGTTCTCCCGTGTGTACTCTACGTATACCCCACGTATACCCCATGTAACTCATGCTGCATTCAGAAAGCAGTGCTACCCTTTTGGGGAAAACAAAAAAAAAAAGAAAGAAGAGAGAAAGGTAGTTCTTTCCAAGGAGTAAAATGTAATCAGTTTTAGTGAGCAGGTAGGTGAACAGAGCATGTACATTCCTTACCTGGTGTGCAGCTACAGACATGAGAGGGTATTATTAAGAACCTGCTAGATAATGATACTCTGTTTTTTGCATTTTTACCATCTTTCCTGAAAAAAACTTCAAGCTACTTTACAGAAGCTAGTGGCATAAACTGTATGCATTTGATCTCGTTTTCTCAGTGAGGAGGTTCAAACCTGTGACTTGCCCATTATGGCTCATGTAACCTGTGGCAGAGCTGAAACATGGAGCGAGATTACCATGCTTAGTCGTACCCCTCCAGAGTATTAAACACATTTCCTTGAAGGGCTTTCCCAAAAGAGCAAGACCTGACTTTCTGAAATAGCTCTTTTCCTAGGAGCTGCGTCTGAGCTGAGCCAGATGAGAGTCTTGCCTGCTGTGAGTCACTGAGGCTGACGACAGGTCACCCAGCAGTTTTGGCAAGGACAGAACAAGATCAATGCACGTGCTCCCCTGTGCTGATTGTAATTTCTGGAAGGTGTCTTGCATAAATTAGTCTGCAGGTTTTGCAGGTTGCAGGTTTGGCAGCACCTACTGTCTCATTAACGTGATGGTACTAGCAAAACCTGGAGGCATCCGTGTAGGGCATTTTGGATTTCGTATAATTTGCATGAGTACTTGAACAGTTTAATGTTCCATTGAGGCACGGTAGTTATAGTGTCACCAGAAGAAAGTCTTGGCGACGATCCTCAAAAGCATTATAATCTTTGAGAGCAGAAACGTGTCATGTACAGTTTATATGAACACCTTTCCTTCAACGTACTGTTCTTTTCAAAGATTTACAGAGGACGTTTTGCTATTCCCATATCAGAACTGAGTGATATGCTCTCCACTGAGATGTAAAAAAAATGACCAATGTGTCCTGGAAAGGAGTACAGACTCAATAGTATACCCCATGTAATCACTACATGTAATCACTAAACTGATTACATTTTACTCCTTGGAAAGAACTACCTTTCTCTCTTCTTTCTTTTTTTTTTTTGTTTTCCCCAAAAGGGTAGCACTGCTTTCTGAATGCAGCATGAGTTACATGGGGTATACGTACACAGACTCAATAGTCTTACCATTGTAGTTTTAATTTCTCCTTAAACAGCAGGTGTGTGTTTTTTCACTTGTGATTTAAAAAAAAAAGAAAAAACCTTGAAACTTCCTCTGAAATTAGAGGTGGGTGAGACACATCACCTTTTCTGCCTCTTCTGCTATCCTGCTTTCTCTTGAAACTGGCTTATATCATTATTCTAAATTCTTTGCTTTCACTAGAGCCAAGACAACCTAAGATACTTTTTTCAGGCCGGTCATCTCCTTTCAGGCAGAGATGTCCGTGTAGACGTGCGGGGTCGCAGAGGCAAAAGGACTATGGGGTGGGTGCGTGGTTAGTGATGGTTCTCCCTTATCCACAGTGCTGTCAGTCACGTCAGGGAATGATGCTTTGGAGGGGTTTCAAATGGGTGGTAACTGCAGAAGAACAGTATGAATATTACCACGGTAGTCGGAGGGTATGAGGGAAACAAAGATTTGGGGAGGAGCTGGGAACGGGCTTTCCAAAGTCCTGCTGGAAGGAGCCAGATGTGGCCACCCCTGGCACGGCCTCAGGGTCTGCTGCCAACCTGCCTTCACATGAGCTCTTCCCAGCTGGACACTGCCCAGGAGTAACGTTGAGTGTTGCTGTTCTCCTTCGGGAAGCATGGTACTCACCAAGCACACCAGAGCTGTGCCTGTGCCAGGAGAAGTCTTCAAGCACAGCCGGGGCTGACGGTGACAGTTCCCACCAGCTGTCCAGCTCAGGAAGATGCAGGTAAGGTGCCACAGAGGGGGCACCGACTGATTGTCACTTCTTTTGCAGGAACAGGATTTAACAGCAGAAGGGAGGCAGCCCTTTGAGATGAAAAGTGCATCAGAGAGCTGGCACAGTCACGATGAGAGCAGAGGGAGAAGAGAAAGAGATGCAGGCGACCTGGCTGGGACAATGCTTCCCAGGTAACATCTGCCACACAAACACAGAGACAGGCAGAGGGATTGGGAGGTCGTGGAGAGGGTGGGAAAGGTGCCTGGGAGCGAGGAGAGCACGGGGAGATGGGAGACAGAGATGGAGATGGAGGGGACAAAGCCGGGGTGTTGGAAGTGAGGACGCTTCTGCTGTGCAAGTGCTTGTGAGGTCACTGGTGTCGGAGGAGCTGATGGGGCAGGAACGGGCAGGTGTGAGCAGCCACAAAGGCGGCTGGTTAGAAGGGGAAATGACTGAGCAGAAGAACGTTCCTGCGAGCCCAGGAGCTGTGAGTGTGGCGACCAGAATCGTCCTTGAAACATGCAGCTGGTCGCTTTGCAGCACAGCCAGGTACCGAGAATCCAGACGCCTCCGGGTCATCTCTGAAGTGAGACTCGGTTACTTTATTGGTCCCCTTTGGGCTCACTTTTGGAGTCGGTTAGGTTTATCCGCCCACCTGTGGGATGGCTGGGTCCCCTCTGGGATCGGTTTGTCCTCCCCGCTGGGATGCTTTGGCCCTTTCTGAAATCTGTCTGATTCACTTTATACCAGTATTATATATCCATATAAGTAATCTATCATCAGGATATCTGCTGCTGGTTTGAGGATAAGTTCCCTGCCTAATGATAAGTTTGCAGTAACCTGCAGTAGTATACACCTACTTGGTTGTTGCTGTTCTGTTGATTATTGCGAAAAGATTGGTTGTTGCTATACGATTGATTGCTGCTGTTATTGACTGCTGCCATACTACTGATAGATACTCTGTCACTGACTGCTGATAGAAATGGGAAGCAGGTCCATATCCTGTACAGGCATCTGCCAAAGTGTTTTGTCCGGCTCTGGAGGGAGCTGAAGTCCTGGGTAGCAGCCCCAGACTCCACCAGGGGAGACAGGCGAAGAATTTGGTGTATGTTGGAGGCAGGTCCGTGCCCAACAGCACTCTGGAACTCCTCCCAGGAAGTTCCCGGACTCTTTGGGTTTCCTCCGGAGACGAGCGAATTCCCAGGCAGCAGCCCCAGAATCTTCTAAGGTAGCTACCCAAAGAACATTGTCTATGTTGGCAGCGGGTCCATTCCTGGTTTTGCTTCAGGACTTTTCCTTTACAGACACCTAAAGTCCCAGGTAGCATCACCACAGTTTTCCGGGTTAGTTAGTAAGTTGAAGAGTTTTCTTTGTCTTGGAGGCAGGTCCATGCCCGGTAGCTCCTCAGGGATCCTCCAAGGGAGTCTCCAGAATGTTTTGACCCCCCGGGGAGACATCTGAATCTCGCAGGTAGCCACCCCAGACCTTTCCAAGTACTTACCCCAGGTGTTTTGTGTATGCTGGAGGCAGGTCCATGCCCAGTAGCTCCCCAGGACTCCTCTCAGACGTCCCCAGGAGCATATTGGTTTCTCTGGAGAGAGCTGAATTCCCAGGTAGCAGCCCCAGACTATTCTATAGTAGCTACCTGAGGAGCTTTAGGTAAGCTGGGTGCAGGTCCATGCCTGGTAGGTCCCTGGGAATAATCCCAGTCATTCCAGGAGTGTGTTGGCCTCCCCTTGGGACACCTGAATGTCGCAGGTAGCAGACGCAGACCCTGCAAGGTTGTTAGTTGAAGAGTTTTCTTAAACTTGAAGGCAGGTCTATGGCCGGAAGCTTTCCCGGGACTGCCAAACAGCTCAAGAATGTTTTAGCCTCCCCTGCAGACAGCTGAATTTTGAAGGTAGCAGCCCCAGATTCCCACAAGGAAGCTAAGCAAAGAGTTTTGCGCATGTTGGAGGCAGTTCCATGGCCTGTAGCTCTCTGGGGCTCCTCCCAGGCAGCTTTGGAGTGTTTTGACTTTGCCTGGAGACAGCTGAAGACCTCGGTAACAGACGCAGCTTTGAGCTAGGTAGTTACCTGAAGAGTCTTGTTCATGTTGGAGGCAGGTCCATTCCCAGAAGCACCCCGGGACTCCTCCCAGGCATCTCCAGGAGTCTTTTGGCTTCCTCTGGAGACAGGTGAATTCCCAGTAGCAAGCAGCCCCAGACTCTTTGAAGGTAGCTATGCAAAGAGCGTAGTGTATTTTGGGGGAAGGTCTATGCTCTGTAGCTCCCCGGGAATTCTCCCAGGCATGTTCAGGATTGTCTTGGCCTTCCCTGGATATAGCTGAAGTCTCAGGAGCAGCCCCAGAGTCCTCCTAGTTCGTTACTGGAAGAGCTTTCTTCATATTGAAGGCAGGTCAGTGCCCAATATCTCCCTGGGACTCCTCTCGGGCATCTCCAGGAGTGTTGTGGCTTCATCTGGACAGAGCTGAAGTGGTGGGTAGTAGCCCCAAACTCCTCCTAGGTTGCTAATGTCCTTGTTTTGTCCATGTTGGAGGCAGGTGCATGCCTGGCAGCTCCCCAGGATTCCTCCTAGGTGTCGTGGTTTAACCTCAGTCGGCAACTGAGCACCACGCAGCCGCACGTTCACTCCTCCCCGCCCCCAGTGGGATGGGGGAGAGAATTGGAAGAGCACAAGTGAGAAAAACTCGTGGGTTGAGATAAAAACAGTTTAATAATTGAAATAAAATGATGATAATAATAATATGATAATGATAATAATACACAAAGCAAGTGATGCACAGTACAATTGCTCACCACCCGCCGACCGATGCCCAGCCAGTCCCCGAGCAGCGGCACCCCTGGCCAGCTTTCCCCCGTTTACGTACTGAGCATGACGTCACATGGTATGGAATGTCCCTTTGGCCAGTTTGGCTGTGCCCCCTCCCAGCTTCTTGTGCACCTCCAGCCTTCTCAGTCGGTAGAGCATGGGAAACTAAAAAGTCCTTGGCTAGTGTAAGCATTACCTAGCAACAACTAAAACATCGGTGCGTTATCAACTTAGTTCTCATCCTAAATCCAAAACACTGTACCAGCTACTAGGAAGGAAATTAACTCTATCCCTGCCGAAACCAGGACAATATCCACCCCTTATTCTATACCATCTGCGTCATGCTCAAGTCTCATATTTTCCAGTACATTTTCATTAATCACCACCCCCTTTTTTTTTATATATATATATATATATATACACACACACACACACACACAGAGATATCGTTCCCTTCATCTGTGGGCCATCCCTCTAAAATGTTCGGTGAGTTCATTTAGTCCATGACTTCGGGCTCCATCTGTCATAATAATCTTTCAGGGTAGGAAAAATGGAGATGGTATGTGGTGTTGGATTGTTCCATGTTGAAGTCAGTTCTGGTACCATCATCACTGTGCTTTGCTTGGTTTCACTGAAGTTATTCTTCATTAGTCTGGGTGATTCTTATTGTAGTATCATTAGCATGGCATATAATATTATTAGTATTATTAGTATATCTGTGTATTATTAGTATAACTATTATAACTATAATTAGTACTTAACATCACATAATTCAGATCATTGGCTATTCTCACCCAAAATCAAATCCCCTTGAGGTACACATCGGACTTCCCCATCCTTCCGCATTATCCACCAAGTGCACCCAGGTCCTTGAGCAAAAGCAGTCCCACGGATGGGTCTGCCTCTGCCCGAGGCAGGAATAACCCAGACTGTCTTCCCCAGCATATTTTTTATGTGCACTACAGGGACTTTATTCCCATCTACAGTACGTAAAAGTTCTGACTGGGCAGGGCCTGCTCGATTGGCAGATCCCCGAGTGTTGACTAACCAGGTGGCCTTTGCTAAATGCGTATCCCAATGTTTGAACGTACCGCCACCCATTGCTCTCCGTGTAGTCTTTAAGAGTCCATTGTATCGTTCAGTTTTCCCAGAGGCTGGTGCACGATAGGGGATGTGATACACCCACTCAATGCCGTGCTCTTTGGCCCAGATGTCTATGAGGTTGTTTCGGAAATGAGTCCCGTTGTCTGACTCAATTCTTTCTGGGGTGCCATGTCGCCACAGGACTTGCTTTTCAAGGCCCAGAATAGTGTTGCGGGCAGTGGCATGGGGCACGGGATATGTTTCCAGCCATCCGGTGGTTGCCTCCACCATTGTAAGCACGTGGCGCTTGCCTTGGCGGGTTTGTGGGAGTGTGATCTAATCGATCTGCCAGGCCTCCCCATATTTATATTTCAGCCATCGACCTCCATACCAAAAAGGCTTTAACCGCTTGGCTTGCTTGATTGCAGCGCATGTTTCGCATTCATGGATAACCTGGGCTATAGTGTCCATGGTCAAGTCGACCCCTCGATCACGAGCCCATCTATATGTTGCATCTCTTCCTTGGTGGCCTGAGGTGTCATGGGCCCACCGAGCTAGGAATAATTCACCCTTATGTTGCCAGTCCAGATCCACCTGAGCCACTTCAATCTTAGCAGCCTGATCCACCTGCTGGTTGTTTTGATGTTCTTCAGTGGCCCGACTCTTGGGTACGTGAGCATCTACGTGACGGACTTTTACAACCAGGTTCTCCACCCGGGCAGCAATATCTTGCCACAATGCGGCAGCCCAGATGGGTTTGCCTCTGCGCTGCCAGTTGCTCTGCTTCCATTGCTGCAACCACCCCCACAGGGCATTTGCCACCATCCATGAGTCAGTATAGAGATAGAGCACTGGCCACTTTTCTCGGTCAGCAATGTCTAAAGCCAGCTGGATGGCCTTTACTTCTGCAAATTGGCTCGATTCACCTTCTCCTTCAGCAGTTTCTACAACTTGTCGCATAGGACTCCATACAGCAGCTTTCCACCTCCGATGCTTTCCCACAAGACGACAGGACCCATCAGTGAACAGGGCATATTGCTTCTCATTTTCTGGTAGTTCATTATGCATTGGGGCCTCTTCAGCACGTGTTACCTCCTCCTCTGGCAATATTCCAAAATCTTTGCCCTCTGGCCAATCCATGATCACTTCCAGGATTCCTGGGCGACTGGGGTTTCCTATTCGAGCCCGTTGTGTGATCAGTGCGACCCACTTACTCCATGTAGCATCAGTTGCATGATGTGTACAGGGGACCCTCCCTCTGAACATCCAGCCTAGCACCGTCAGTCGGGGTGCCAGGAGGAGCTGTGCTTCAGTGCCGACCACTTCTGAAGCAGCTCGAACCCCTTCGTATGCTGCTAATATCTCTTTTTCAGTTGGAGTATAGCGGGCCTCGGATCCTCTGTATCCCCGACTCCAAAACCCTAGGGGTCGACCTCGAGTCTCCCCTGGTGCTTTCTGCCAGAGGCTCCAGGTAGGGCCATTCTCCCCGGCTGCGGTATAGAGCACATTTTTTACCTCTTGCCCTGCCCGGACTGGCCCCAGGGCTACTGCATGAACTATCTCCCGTTTAATTTGTTCAAAGGCTTGTCGTTGCTCAGGGCCCCATTTGAAATCGTTCTTCTTCCGGGTCACTTGATAGAGAGGGTTTACAATCAGACTGTAATTTGGAATGTGCATTCTCCAAAAACCCACGACGCCCAAGAAAGCTTGTGTTTCCTTTTCGCTAGTTGGTGGAGACATGGCTGTTATTTTGTTGATCACATCTATTGGGATCTGACGACGTCCATCTTGCCATTTTATTCCTAAAAATTGGATCTCCTGTGCAGGTCCCTTGACCTTACTTTGTTTTATGGCAAACCCGGCCTTCAGCAGGATTTGGACTATTTCCTTCCCTTTTTCAAAAACTTCTCCTGCTGTGTTGCCCCACACGATGATATCATCAATGTATTGCAGGTGTTCTGGAGCTCCACCCTGTTCTAGCGCAGTCTGGATTAGTCCATGGCAAATGGTAGGGCTGTGTTTCCACCCCTGGGGCAGTCGGTTCCAGGTGTACTGAACGCCCCTCCAAGTGAAAGCAAATTGTGGCCTGCACTCTGCTGCCAAAGGGATTGAGAAAAACGCATTGGCAATATCAACTGTGGCATACCACTTGGCTGCCTTTGATTCCAATTCGTATTGAAGTTCTAGCCTGTCTGGCACAACAGCACTCAGCGGTGGCGTGACTTCATTTAGGCCACGATAGTCTACTGTTAGTCTCCACTCTCCATTAGACTTCCGCACTGGCCATATGGGACTGTTAAAGGGTGAGCGGGTCTTGCTGATCACTCCTTGGCTCTCCAGTCGACGAATCAGCTCATGAATGGGAATCAGGGAGTCTCGGTTGGTGCGATATTGCCGCCGGTGCACTGTGGTGGTAGCGATTGGCACTTGTTGGTCTTCGACCTTCAGCAACCCCACAACAGAGGGGTCCTCCGAGAGACCAGGCAAGGTGGACAGCTGTTTAATTTCCTCCGTCTCCAAGGCAGCTATACCAAAAGCCCACCGGTACCCTTTTGGGTCTTTGAAATACCCTCTCCTGAGGTAGCCTATGCCAAGGATGCACGGAGCATCTGGGCCAGTCACAATGGGGTGCTTCTGCCACCCATTCCCAGTTAGACTCACTTCGGCTTCCAATACAGTTAGCTGTTGGGATCCCCCCGTCACCCCAGAAATACAGATGGGTTCTGCCCCTATATATCTTGATGGCATTAGGGTACACTGTGCACCGGTGTCTACCAGAGCCTTATACTTCTGTGGGTCTGATGTGCCAGGCCACCGAGTCCACACAGTCCAGTAAACCCGGTTGTCCCTTTCCTCCCCCTGGCTGGAGGCAGGGCCCCTCTAATCCTCATCACAGTACTCATTTCTCATTTCTTGTACGTACGAGTCAGAAGTTTCTTCATTAAGATCAAGAGTAAGATCAGCCCTTCTACTCTCTCTGGGGAACTGCCCGCTGGAAACTGGAGCAGCAATTTTCCTGGAAGAACCTCTTTCTGTGATTGTTTTCCCTTGCAATTCGCGTACCCGTGCCCCTAGGGCTGCAGTAGGTTTCCCATCCCACTTCCTCATGTCCTCTCCGTGGTCACGCAGATAAAACCATAGGGTGCCCCGTGGTGTGTACCCTTTATATTCTCTCTCTTGAGCAAAAGAACGCTTACTTCTAATAGCCGAGATTCTGGTCCGTACAGGTGAGGAGTAGGACCTATCCTCTCTGAGTTGCTGGATCTCCCGGGACAGTTTTTCAGACAGTTTCTCCACAGCCGAGACGAGGGAGGAAGAGAGACTTTCCTCGTATTGCCGGAGTTGACTAGCCAATTCATCCACTCTTTGTTCCTCTCCATCTTTCCAGGTCATCACTGCCAATGAATTGGCGTATGACGATGGTGAGCTCCTTATAAACTTCCGCCACATGGGTCGTGTGCACTTGACTTCGTCTGGATCTTTGGATAGTTGTTCATTGTTCAGGTCACCTCCAGCACAGCTAATTCTCTCAGAAACTGGATACCCTTCTCCATGGTGGCCCATTTGCTTGGGCGACATATGACATCTTCCTTAAAGGGATACCTTTCCTTCACGCTTGACAAGAGTCGCCTCCAAAGGCTGAGGACTCGTGTCCCTTTTCCAATTGCTTTATCAATGCCCCCTTCCCTAGAAAGGGATGCCAGCTGCTTGGCTTCCCTACCCTCTAATTCCAGGCTACTGGCCCCATTATCCCAGCATCGGAGCAGCCAGGTGACAATATGCTCGCCTGGACGACGGCTGAAATCTTTTCGTATATCTCGCAGCTCACTCAGGGATAGAGATTGGGTGGTCACTGCCTCGTTTATGAGTTCTTCCTCTTCCTCCTCCCCGATCAGCGGCCGTCTCTCCTCCTCCTGTTCTCGTGATGGCCCTTCTCCAGGGTAGTCGTACAGTTCTTCCTCCGGTTCCCTTTTAGAAGAAGCTTCTTCTTCCCTTACTAAATGAGCCGACTTCCGCTTCCAAAATTTCTTCTTGTGTACAGGGGCGACTGATACCGGCACAGGCTGGTTCTTTGGTTCAGCCACAGGGCGTGTTGCTGGGGTTGGAGTGGCCGCAGTGCAAGTGCATGTCACCGGAGTTTGAGTGGCCGCAGGGCCTGTTGCCGGGGTTGGAGTGGCCGCAGTTCATGTCGCTGGGGTTGGAGTGACCACTGTGCAAGTGCATGTCACCGGAGTCTGAGTGGCCGCAGGGCCTGTTGCCGGGGTCTGAGTGGCTGCAGTGCCTGTCGCCGGGGTTGGAGTGGCCGCAGTGCCTGTTGCCGGGGTCTGAGTGGCCTCAGTGCATGTCGCCGGGGTCTGAGTGGCTGCAGTGCCTGTCACCGGGGTTGGAGTGGCCGTGGTGCGTGTTGCCCAGGTCTGAGTGGCCGCAGGGCCTGCTGCCGGCATCTGAGTAGCTGCAGCGCATGTTGCTGGGGTCGGAGTGGCTGCAGGGCCTGTTGCCGGCGTCTGAGTGGCCGCAGTGCGTGTCGTTTTACTGTCAGAGCCAGAGACCTTCTCTTCCCTTTGAGGGCACTGAATGGTGTTGAACAGGGCTCGGTAGGCATGGGCCAGGCCCCAGCACGTTGCAATGAGCTGCATCTCTCTGGAGTTGCCGGGGTGACAGCATCCTTTGTCCAAGTATTCTGCTAACTTTTCAGGATTCTGCACTTGCTCAGGGGTGAAGTTCCAAAACACTGGGGGTGCCCATTGGCCTAGGTACTTGCCCATCTTGTCCCACACACCCTGCCACTCATAACTATTCAGCCTTGGGGCAGATCTCTGGATGATATTCTTAAATTGCTTACCAACTTTAGACAAAACCGAAACAATATTCCCAAGAAGTACCAATAGAAGTATCTTAACTGCCCAAGGATGTTCAAAATACTGAAAAGTTACTGTAATGAAGGAGGAAACATCATAGAAGAAGGTAGTGACACTGCCATTCTGTATTTCCTCCGTAAAAAAACTCTCAGAAAAGTTACTGCAATTGCTAGTTGTCTCCACAAAATGGTCTCCGTGGTACAGTAACGGCTTCATTGCGAAGTTTACATACCACACTAACGTCAAGGTCAATGTTCTAAAAACAAACCTCACAAGCGAGACATTACTGTTCACTGCAGACCACAGCAAGCTGCAAAACCCAACACCAATCTTTAACATGTACAGCAGGAAAAAGAGCGCGATGCAGATTATACAAATCAATATCGAGAACAGAGAAACCAACATTGTGACCCACAACTACTAACAGATATAAGTTCTTTAATACACTCCGGTTAACCTGTTATTATCTCAAACCCTTCGTGCCCCACGTTGGGCGCCAAAAAAAGGACTGTCGTGGTTTAATTTCAGTCGGCAACTAAGTACCACGCAGCCGCTCGGTCACTCCTCCCCACCCGGTGGGATGGGGGAGAGAATTGGAGGAGCACAAGTGAGAAAAACTCGTGGGTTGAGATAAAAACAGTTTAATAATTGAAATAAAATGATGATAATAATAATATGATAATAATAATAATACACAAAGCAAGTGATGCACAGTGCAATTGCTCACCACCCGCCGACCGATGCCCAGCCAGTCCCCGAGCAGCGGCACCCCTGGCCAGCTTTCCCCAGTTTATGTACTGAGCATGACGTCACATGGTATGGAATGTCCCTTTGGCCAGTTTGGCTGTGCCCCCTCCCAGCTTCTTGTGCACCTCCAGCCTTCTCAGTCGGTAGAGCATGGGAAGCTGAAAAGTCCTTGGCTAGTGTAAGCATTACCTAGCAACAACTAAAACATCGGTGCGTTATCAACTTAGTTCTCATCCTAAATCCAAAACACTGTACCAGCTACTAGGAAGGAAATTAACTCTATCCCTGCCGAAACCAGGACAGAGGCCTTATTACGGATTTCTTCAACAGTGTTAAAATAAAAGCTGCTTGCTCTGCTTTAAATCGGGGTGATGGAAAAGGCCGCTCTGGTTTTTGAGTCCTTTTTTCCCTTCAATTTTTAGATTGGCAGAGGAAACTTCTGTCGGGCTTTCTCTTTGCGTACATCCTGGTGCTTCTCTCGCCAGCTTTCTTTGCCAAACATGGGCTATTGCTTAGAACTTCCATCAGAGGTGGATGCCTGTCACACGACAAGGCTTCTGTGGGTATCAGACGAGAAAACGGCAATGGTCTACTGACCGAGTCTGATCAACCTTATTATAATAATAGAAGTTGACAATCAATATAATTAAGCCTGAGTGGAGCGCAAGCAATCTAAGCGTGAGTGAAAGAGAGAAGGGGAAATCTCACTTGCTGTGTAGGTAAGGTACAACACTGTTAACCATTAATCTTACCCGCTGATGAGCAACCGTCGAGGAAATTGTCGACCTGTCGTGTTCTCCGTCATGACATAAGGACGTCTCCTTTGCCAGGCAGCACCCCTGGACCAGGCAACGAGAGCTACCCTGAGTTAGCGTTGGGGCGCCTTATTTATGGGATTGTGCTTTCTCTGGTCAGTCCTATGACGGGCAGGTTGACGCAGACACGTCCTTTATGTACAAAGCTGGACATGTCTCAAAAGGGCTGGTGATCTGCAAGTAGTTATATGTGGTTGGTCACAGGTTTCTGTGTGCGAGTGGGTCCGTGCAGCTGTGTGAGCAGTGCAAGCACGCTACGTAAGCGCTTTCCACTGTCCCATGCCATACTCGAGGTCAGGAGCATCTCGCCACACTCCGCCCCTTATGGCATGGGTAATGGCGTGATCCACTGGTTGGGGTAACAGCCCTGCAGAGTGAGGGTGCGAGCCTCTCTTGCCTCTACGCATGTGGAATGGCTGGGCGTGAACAGAGAGATGGTGGAGGAGGAGGAGGACTTTCCCAAGCTGGGGGCAAAAGCGAGGTTAATCGCTATCGGTGTGTTTGATCGTTTGGGTCTATGACATATGGCAAAGCAAAGCTTAATCACAATCCAAACAAAAGTTATTAATGGGATAAAGAATATTACAATAATAAGACTTTTCATTAAAATTTTTTGCAAATTTAAGGATGGTATCCACCTAAGCAGGTCAGAAAGTGAAAATCCACCAGGAGATACTGCGATTTGATCTAACGTTTGTAAATCTTTGGAAACGGCATGGACGTCGTGTTAGATTTGTCGATATTTGTTAACGTCGGTGCAACAGGTGGTATGAATCAATGCACAGACACCTCCTTGTTGCAGGGTAAGCATATCAAGTACTAGACGATTTTGTCCTACTATCAAAGCTAAAGAAGAATTTTCCTGTTGCAAGGCTAAAGTGGCATCTACTGTGTGACTGTCTGTGGCTTCCATGGTAGCGGATGGATTTTTAAGAGCTCTTTCTAGTTCGTTTACCCTGAGTCTGGGAACCAAGGTTCTGGTTGAACGTCTCCATCCAGAATCATGGAGGGTTCCTCATACACTGGGGTGAAGAGATGGAGGGTCAGATCTACGTATGCGGCAGGGGCTGCGTTAACCCCCTGTCGTGGTTTAATCTCAGTCGGCAACTGAGCACCACGCAGCCGCTCACTCACTCCCCCCCACCTGGTGGGATGGGGGAGAGAATTAGAAGAGCACAAGTGAGAAAAAACTTGTGGGTTGAGATAAAAACAGTTTAATAATTGAAATAAAATGATAATAATAATAATATAATAATAATAATAAAACACAAAACAAGAGATGCACAGTACAATTGCTCACCACCCGCCGACCGATGCCCAGCCAGTCCCCGAGCAGCGGCCCCCCCCCCGGCCAGCTTTCCCCAGTTTATGTACTGAGCATGACGTCACATGCTATGGAATGTCCCTTTGGCCAGTTTGGCTGTGCTCCCTCCCAGCTTCTTGTGCACCTCCAGCCTTCTCAGTCGGTAGAGCATGGGAAACTAAGAAGTCCTTGGCTCGTGTAAGCATTACCTAGCAACAACTAGCAGGCAGAGGCACTGTGAAATGAACATCAAACCTTTAATGAGATAAGAAAGAAGTAGAGCTATGGGAGAGGGCTGGGGCTGGAGTGGGCGGGTGCAGGTCGCATGTCGCAGGGATCCGTGCTCCACACCTTCTCTATCAACCTATCAACAGCGGTCAGGGGGGCATGGGACACTTTGTCCGCCGATGTCCCTCAGGGGTCTGGCTCGCTTGGTGGGCACGTTGTTGCCGTCGGATGCCCTCCGCTTGCTGCTGCCCGCTTGCTGCCTGCTGCTGCCCGCTGCCGCACCATCCCCGTCCGGCTTCCCCTCCCACAGGGTTTTTGAGCGTTTTACCACCCGGCACACCACCATCTTCTTCCTCTTCTTGGGTGGGATGTTGTCCCGCGGGGAGATCCGTTGCGTCTTGGAAGTGCTGGCTGGCGCAGGGCGCTTGGCCTGCTTGCCGCCCGCCTCTCCCGATCTGGGCACCACCCGGCAGGAGACAACGCCTGGCAGCTGCGGCAAGCGGGTCAAAACCACCCGGGGCTGCCTCCACAGCACCTCCTCCAGCAGTTGGGGCATGCGGGGTGGATGATGCTGGGGGACAGCCGTGGGGCTCAGCAGAGGACTCTCCAGAGGACCCTTCAGGGGATTCTCCGGAGAACCCTCTGGGCTACCCTTCAAGGGACCCTCCACGGGACTCTCTGGTAGGCAGGTGGGGAGGACCACTGCCACCCCACCCTGCTTCCCCTTGGGGTCCAGCAAGGGGGACGTCGCCACCCCTGAGAAGGGGTCAGCGTCCCCCAGCATCACCGCCGCCATGCGGTCCTTGGGGCAGTCGTCCTCCACCCCGTACTCTGAGAAGTCGGGGGGCTGTTTGAGGAAGGCGATGCTGGTGAGACTGTTGGAGATGTCGAGGACATGGGGGACGGTGTCCTCGCCGTCCCCCAGCCCCGCCACTGACGCTTGCTCCTTGGGGCAGCCACCCTCTGCCACATACTCAGAGAGCTTGTTGAGGAAGGCGGTCAAGGTGGAGATGTTGGGGTCATCAGGGACGGTGTCCTCACTGTCCCCCGGCACCGTTGCTGCTGCTTGCTCCTTGGGGCAGCCGCCCTCTGCCCTGTACTCCGAGAGGTCAGGGAACTTGTTGAGGTAGGTGGTCAAGTAGGAGACGCTGGGGGCATCGGGGACAGTGTCCTCGCTGTCCCCCAGCCCCGCTGCTGCCGCTTGCTCCTTGGGGCAGCTACCCTCCACCACGTACTCTGAGAAGCCAGGGAGCTTGTTGAGGAGGGTGGTCAAGCAGGGGCTGTTGGGAACTTTGGGGACATCGGGGATGGTGTCCTGCCCATCCATGGTGTCGAGCCAGGCGAGCGTATCGGTGATGTCCATGGTGAACGACTGATCGTCCTGAAACTGCAGGTTGTCCCCTGCCAGCTCAGGAAAGGCCTCGGCGAAGGCGTCTGGCCCCAGCTCGGGCAGGTCCAGGGGCTTCTCTGGGATGGTCACCCCTGCTGAAAAAGCAATCAAAACCAGCCCAACCCCGGGGCGATGCAAGCTTTCCTCAGCTTGGCCGCCCGCCTACAGGTTCTGCCACCCCCCCAAACCTCACCTTTGGGCTTTGTCTTGGTTCTGCCGGTTGGCGGAGCCGGGCCGGGCTGGTGGGGGCTTGTGGCGAGGACGCTGTCCTCGATGACCACCACATCATTGTCAGAGGCCTCCAATGGCTTCTGGGTGCTGCCGGGCAGGGTGTGGACCTCAGGGAGGCCCTGCACCCAGTACAGGGGCTCCCCATGGACCACGGCCCACGGCCCCAGCCCCATTGGCTGGTGGGGCACCAGCGTCCCTGTCGCCACCTGCTGTCCCCAGCCATAGGCAGGGGGACAGGGAGCAGGCACACAGGGGAGCTGCACCCCGCCGGGGAGCTGCACCCCGCCGGGGAGCTGCACCGCCTGCCCCAGGGCCCCCAGGGGCCCTGGCACCCCCTGCCAGATGGTGGCCTGTGCCGGCTGGTAGGTGACGGTGTGGACCTGGGCAGGCTCAGAGGACACCAGCAGCCCCGAGACAGGGGGCAGCACGCTGGCAGTGACCGGTGGTGGCATGGCCAGGGTGGTGAAGCTCATGCCGGGGACCTCCAATGCCATCAGCAGCCGGAGAGGAAACCTCTCTGTTGGGGGAAGCTAAGAGGGCTGATGGGGTGAGATGTTGGTGGGCAGAGCCGGTTAGGGGGTGTTGTGGTTTAACCTGGCAGGCAGCTAAACACCACACAGCCCTTCGCTCACTCCCCCCCCCACAGTGGGATGGGGGAGAGAATCGGGAACGACACCAGTCCCAAGGCCTTTCTCAACACTCCAAACCTCGCGAACTCGCTCAGCTGGAGTGCAGGCACGAGCCGGCTGGGTGAGACTCCGCGCCCAAATGTAAGCAGCAAGGGACGCCTGGTCACAATCCATTGCTCGGGATGTCACAGTCCATTGCTAGGTTACGGCAGCGCCACTGCCCATTCCATCCCCCCATCTCACGTCTTGATCTCGGCATCAGTGTTTCATACCAGTCACCGAGGCCTGGGCCGTGTCTTCCCAGGACCCCGTCAGGTCATTCTGGCTGTGGCAGACGTCTCCAGGCACATATGGCAAGAGGGTTCACTCGGTAACACCTCGTGCCTCCTTGGGAGGCTGCAGGACAAAGTCCCACAGGCTCTCCCCACGCTCCAGCACTGATGGCCACTCCTCTGGGCTCCCCTGCCCACAGCGGCAGCAGCAAGCTGCGGCGGGACACATGAGGAGGGATATGTGTGGACAAGTAGACGCTTGTCTGAACAGGGGATGTTCCCCAAGCAGCTGACCCAGGACCCACTGACTGGGAGAGACAGCAAGGGGCAGAGCCTGTGCCCAGCAGCGCGGGAGATTTAAGCATGCGAAAACAATCAGCCCAGCTGATGGCAACGGACACCGGAGCATATGTATGTCCTACTGGGCAGGCGCGCGGCAGCGGGCAGGTGCACGGCAGCGTGGTGAGCTCCCAGCAAAAATCAGCGTTCCCTGCTTCTCCTGAGCTTCTCGCACCTGGTAGAACCAATGCAGCCACACGGACAGAGCTCCTGCTCAAGCATGCGACCACCCAGTTTTCGGCTGTGGGATGAGTGAAGGGATATTCCTAGAGGTGGAAAGTGATTGCAAGCAAGACTGCAGGAGGTTTGACCGCATTGATGAACTGCTCTGCTTGGTGGCTGAGCTGCAGGAGGAGGTGAGCAGACTGAGTAGTATTCGAGAGTCTTAGAGGGAGATGGATCAATGGAGCCATACTCTGCCACCTATGATGCATAGAAGCCAACTCAGCGTAGCCACTACAGAGGCAGGTCCTAGATTTGCTTTGTGCCAGGAGGAAGGCAGTGTCACAAGTGATAAGGAGGGGTGGAAGAAGGTTACAGCACGGAGCAGTAAGAGAAACCCCTCCTTACCCTCAAAGTTACCCTCTACCATACCCTTACAGAACAGGTATGAGGCCCTGGGTATGGTTGATGAAGCGCATAATGAGAAAGAGGAGGAACCTGTGCAAGCAGTCCTGCCAAGATCAGAGAGACCAACCCCTCGTAGCAAAACGTGCATTAAGACCAGCGCTGAGAAGAAACAACGGCGAGTTATGGTCATTGGCGATTGTCTCCTGTGTGGAATGGAAGCACCCGTTTGCAGACCGCACCCTCTTTTCAGGGAAGTTTGCTGCTTCCCTGGGGCCCGAATTAGGGACGTCACCACAAGACTGAAGAACTTAGTTCAAACTTCCGACTACTATCCATTTCTGCTCCTTCACGTGGGTATGAATGATGTCACAACAAAAAGTCTGAGGTCAATCAAAAGAGACTTCAGAGCCCTGGGAAGAAGTCTAAAAAAATCGGGAGCACAGGTAGTATTTTCCTCAGTCCTCCCAGTAATGGGGGGAGACTCTGGAAGAAAGAGGTGAGCTCAGGATATCGATACCTGGCTCCAGGACTGGTGCCTCCACCAAAACTTGGGGGTTTTAAACCATGGAAGAGCCTTCGAGAGACAAGGTCTGTTGGGGCCTGACAGGATCCACCTGTCCCGATGGGGAAAATGGGTCTTTGGGCATAAGCTGATGGGGCTGATCAAGAGCATTTTAAACTAGAATCGATGGGGGAAGGGGATACCAACAGGATTGCAGTAGGTAAGCCGAGGGTTGGCGTGGCATCGCCTGAGGGTGGCAGTGCTAGTGGGAACAGTTACGCTGCTCCTGGGAGCACAGAGGGCGCAGGAGCAGATCTGAAATGCTTGTGCACCAATGCAGGCAGTATAAGAAACAAACAGGATAAACGGGAAGCCTTGGTCCGTTCCCAGAGCTACAATGTCATCGGTATTAGTGAGACTTGGTGGAACGAGTCCCATGCCTGGACTGCAGGGATTGAGGGCTACAGGCTGTTCAGGAGGTGTAGGCAGGGCAGGCGAGGTGGAGGTGTTGCACTGTACGTAAGGGAGAGGTTTGCTTGCACAGTCCTTACAGTTAGTGATGATGTGGTTGAGAGCCTCTGGGTGAGGATTAGGGGGATGGAAAACAGAGGAGATGTCGTAGTGGGTGTCTACTACCCATCACCCAGCCAGGATGTTAGCACTGATGAGTTATTCTACAGGCAATTAGGAGACATTTCTGGGTGGGTAGCCCCTGTCCTTATGGGAGATTTCAACTTCCCAGACATCAGCTGGGCATATCGTACTGCTGTGAGAAGCAGGTCTTGGAAATTCTTGTAGTTTGTAGGAGAGAACTTCTTGTCACAGGTACTCGGTGAGCCAACTAGGAAAGATGCCCTCCTAGACTTGCTATTTGTGAATAGAGAAGGACTCGTGGGGGATGTGGTGGTAGGTGGCTGTCTTGGCCACAGTGATCACAAAATGGTTGAGTTCAAACTTGTCAGTGTAATGAGAGAAAAGGACAGCAGAGTTGCTACCTTGGGCTTCAGGAGAGCAAACTTTAAGCCATTCAGCAGAGTACCCTGGGAATCTGCTTCTGAGGGCTTAGGAGTCCACGAGTGCTGGTCAGTCTTTAAGAAGCACCTTTGAGAAGCACAGGAGCAGGCAATTCCACTGTGTCATAAGCCAAGCAAGCAGGGCAGAAGGCCAGCTTGGCTGAAGAGGGAACTCCTCGTGGAGCTCAAGAGGAAAAATGAGTTGTACGCTCTCTGGAAGCAAGGTCAGGCTTTGCAGGAAGATTACAGAGCCGTGGCTCGTTTATGCGGGGAGAAGACATGAAAGGCCAAAGCTCAGTTAGAGTTGAAACTGGCCAGTGTTGTTTCAGATAACAAGAAGGGCTTTTTAAAGTATGTTAATGGCAAGAGGCGGTCTAAAGAAAACATTGGAGCAATACTTGTTGAAGACGGTCATCCGACTAATAGGGATGAAGAAGAAGCAGAGGTGTTCAATGCTTTTTTTGCCTCAGTCTTTAATAATATTGATAGACTTTGGGCTGCCCGGTCCCCTGAGTTGGAGGACCATGAGTATGGGAACAGGGACTTTCCTTTTGTGGACACTGCAATTGTCAGGGACCAGCTGTATCAGCTGAATGTTCACAAAACCATGGGGCCTGGTGGGATTCATCCCAGAGTTCTGAAGGAGCTAGCGGATGTTACAGCAGGACCCCTCTCTATCATCTACCAAAGGTCTTGGGAGTCTGGGGAGGTCCCTGCTGACTGGAAGCTAGCCAATGTTATTCCACTCTACAGAAAGGGCGTAAGGGAAGACCCAGGGAACTACAGACCTGTTAGTCTAATCTCAGTTCCTGAAATAATTATGGAGAAGATTATACTGGATGCTATTGAAAGGCATTTAAAGGGCAATGCAATCATCAGGCAGAGTCAACATGGGTTCACAAAAGGAAAGTCCTGTTTAACCAATTTGATATCCTTCTACGATAAGACCACCCACCTCGTGGATGAAGGGAAGGTGATGGATGTAGTTTTTTCTGGATTTTTGGTAAGGCTTTTGATACTGTCCCTCACAGCATCCTTCTGGAGACGTTGTCCAACTGTGGGATGAGCAGGTTCACAGTGCGCTGGGGGAAGAACTGGCTGGAGGGCAGGGCTCCAAGGGCTGCAGTGAATGGGGCTACATCTGGCTGGTGACCAGTCACCAGCGGTGTTCCTCAGGGCTCAACCGTAGGGCCAGTGCTGTTCACTATTTTGATCAATGATCTGGATGCAGGAGTTGAACGCACCATTAGCAAGCTTGCTGACGATACCAAACTGGGAGGTGCTGTTGACTCTCTTGAGGGACAAGAGGCCTTGCAGCGGGATCTAGATAGATGGGAGCATTGTGCAATCATCAACGGCATGAAAAGGAACAAGTCCAAATGCCAGATTCTGCACCTGGGATGGAATAACGCCGGGCACAAGTCTAACCTGGGAGAGGAATGGCTGGAGAGCAGTCCTGCAGAAAGGGATCTGGGCATGCTGGTTGGCAGCAGGCTCAATAGGAGCCAGCAGTGTGCCCAGGCAGCCAAGAGGGCAAACTGCATCCTGGGGGGCATCAAACACAGCAAAACCAGCTGGTCAAGAGAGGGGACTGTCCCGCTGTATTCAGTGTTGGTGCGGCCTCACCTGGAGTTCTGTGTGCAGTTCTGGGCCCCACCATTTAAGAAGGACATTCAGGTCCTCGAATGCGTCCAGAGGAGGGCAACAAAGCTGGTGAAAGGGCTGGAAGGCATGTCCTCTGAGGAGCGGCTGAGGACTCTGGGTTTGTCTTGTTTGGAGAGAAGGAGGCTGAGGGGCGACCTCACTGCTCATGCCACATTTGCCTATTTAAAATCGACGGGCATTTTCTTCAAGAGCACCAGCTCGGCTTTTGGCAGCCCAACCTCATTGTGCTTTTCCGTTTGCCAGCCAGGAACAAGGTAACCCACTATCGAACAAGCCCTGTCTTCAAGGAGTGCCAGATTTAAAAGTTGCACATTCCTGTAGAGCCTTCAGAACAAGTCTGTTGTGCTTTGGCTGTCGGTGTGGGGTAGCTAGCAACTCTGTAATTGCTGTAGCTATCAACGCCTGCAACTGAAACAACGGCTGCTTTGTATGACAGTAACAGACGCTTACAGGTTTTGTAGCAGGCACAAGTCGGAAAGGCAAGGTAAACAAGGCCCGAACGCACACACCCCTAGCCTTGGGTTTTCTGCTTCTCAGGGGGTTATTAGCAACAGCATTTTCTCCTCCTCGTCACATGCAGTTCAGCATCTCGGTTTGGTTTAACCCGTGACTCTGACTACGGAAGCACTTCACGGCGCTAGCAAATGTTGGCATTCGTTCCCAGTTAAAAACAGCATTTCAGCATGTTCCAACATCCCACAGAACAGAGAAGCTTTCAAGGTCCATGCGTCCTGTATCAGCCGGGTGCATCTCCCCTGAAGCAGCTGCACGTACTTACCTCACAGAAAAACCTACTTCCATAACGCAAGCGAGGGGAACAATTAATTGCACGGTGGGTGGCCGGGGCCAGTTCAGGTCAACTACCTACTGCTATCTAGCAGCTTTCTTGAGGACGTGGTCAGAAAAAGGTTTCAACAAAGATTTCCACAACCATTTCAACTCTCAACAGCCACGGAATCAGCAATACCCTGACTAGAATAAATACTGAACTGGAAAATACATCCAGGTCTTAATCGCTTGAGTCTTTGTTTGGAAGGAGGCGAACAAATAATTTCTAAAACGAGAGCCAGTGCTGAGTCCGTCCTTCTGAGGCGCTAAGGGACGAAAGATGGGAACACCTATGTGAGGGGGTAGTAGAACAAATAAAGAAGAAAAGATAAAGCAAGCAGGCTACCATGTTTTCTTGTCTTTTTATCCCCCATTCCTGGTAGCTCTAGGAGTCTGGACGGTAGAGATTCCTCTCCACAGCCATTTTACACTTAGGAAATCCCCGCTCAGAAGTGGCCCGATCCAGTCAGCAGAGGTTAAGAGGTTATTCTCGTTACTTATTTTCAGCTGGCACATCCCCTTTCATCAGCAGGGTTTCCTAAGAAACAGCAATGTGCTGTGAAAGACGGGGAGAAGGGGGAAGGACAAAGAGCACTTGCACCATGAAAAAAAGTTAAAAAGCCACCATCATTGTAAATGACAACAGAAAGTGAAGGATATCCGAGACCCAGGCAGTCTGCCTCCACGTGAGCAAGGGAGACATCCAGGACCAGAGTCACCAGCTTCATCGCATTTGTTTTACACAGGTAGCTCGAGGCAGTGAGCCCAAACCCCCACTGGTGGCACCCTGCTCTCTTAGGTACTGCCTTGCATTGACGGTATCAGCTCCGCCACTAGAGACCAGGAAAAGGCAAAAGCACAGCACACAGAAACTACCCTCGACGGCAAAACAGCAGCACCCGTGTAGAAAGCCACACGTGGTATTCAAAAGACACTGAAGGAACTGAAGTGGATACTTCTGGTTGTTACGGATGCGGCAAAGCAGCGCATCCTCTCCGTCACAGCCTACCTTTGTGGTAGGTGACAAATGGTAGCACCTTCCTCACCTGGTTGCTGCACTAGCAATGAGCAATGTCCCCCATTACGTAGCGTAAGTGAGTGACATTTCTCCAGCCCTTTGTTCAGACAAGACAAGCAGGCTTTCATGTTTCCCTGCAAAAGTGGGGTACAAAAGACTCAGCTCACCCCTTGAACGAGCTGTAGATGTTTTCAGGCTGTTCTGCAGCTGTTAGGGAGAGCACCTCCTGGTGAAGTTGCCTCCTTGGCTTGAGTAAAAGGCCAGAACTTCACTGCTTTTGTGCTGTTGTCCTCTGCCCTAGGTGATTACTTCCCTGAGAAGTCCAACAGTCACATCTATAAATGCCTGCCTGTGCGGTCCACGTCCTTCCAGCACAGGGCCGTCAAAACCGGCCTCCCTCCAGGTAAGTGACCTCTGGGAGATGCATACCCTTGCAGCGCAAGTGTCCTCTAGTGACCATCTGCTGGTCACCTGTTTCACCAGGGCTAGTTCAAAGCCTACGCAGCAGGACGCAACTGTTTCCTGACAGGTTTCCTTTATGTGCATGGGAGCTCGGTGGTGATAACGCCGTTTCTAGCTTTGCTTGGGAGACAGGGGGACCAAAGCCCTTGTGTCACAGCTTGGCTTGGTCTTGGAAGGCAGAGTGAAATTGGCAGAGGTGCCTCCTCTCTGGCAGGAGGCTGCCCAGCTTTGGAGCAGGCATGCTCTGGTGGGGTCAGACCAGGGGTCTTTGCTGTCGCCAGGTCTTCACGTGGTTCTCCTGCTCGTGGACAGCCCCATCACTGTTGACAATCTTTCATAAATAGGGATTTCCAGACATGGAGGTTGTTTCTCCCTCCTGGTGAGAGCACGCACGGGGGCTCTGTTGCCAGAGAAGCCAGTGGGGAGTGCTCCTGGTTGGATGCAGCTCCCTTGGCCGATGCTTGTGCTCCTCTCTTGGCCCCGAGGTCTGATACGAGCCTTTCTGCCCACCCAAGCTGTGCTGCCGGCTTTTGGGAAATGGGGGTACCAAGGGTGGATGGTTTTACCACAGCCAGGAAGGTCCCGTCAACTTGTCAGGGATTTTTTCTTCCTGGTTCTTGCAGTTACAGGTTTTAAAACAGCCAAGCAAAGAAGTTTTCCAAGGAAACGTTACCAAGGGAAGTGCAGGTTTTAGCTCTGATTGCTCTCTGTGTGGCTTGTATCTGTCCTCAGCTAGACGCGCAGTAGCTTTCAGACGAGGAGTGGGACTATTCCAGGGCAAAGTGAGCAATCAGGATGCCAAGCCTGTTTTGTTTAAGGTGTCTTGGTTTCGGCAGGGATAGAGTTAATTTCCTTCCTAGTAGCTGGTACAGTGCTGTGTTTTGGATTTAGGATGAGAACTAAGTTGATAACGCACCGATGTTTTAGTTGTTGCTAGGTAATGCTTACACTAGCCAAGGACTTTTCAGCTTCCCATGCTCTACCGACTGAGAAGGCTGGAGGTGCACAAGAAGCTGGGAGCGGGGCGCAGCCAAACTGGCCAAAGGGACATTCCATAGCATGTGACGTCATGCTCAGTACATGAACGGGGGAAAGCTGGCCGGGGGGGGGCGGGGCCGCTGCTCGGGGACTGGCTGGGCATCGGTCGGCGGGTGGTGAGCAATTGCACTGTGCATCACTTGCTTTGTGTATTATTATTATTATTGTTATTACATTATTATTATTATTATCATTTTGTTTCAATTATTAAACTGTTCTTATCTCAACCCACGAGTTTTTCTCACTTGTGCTCTTCCAATTCTCTCCCCCATCCCACTGGGGGCGGGGGAGTGAGCAAGCGGCTGCGTGGTGCTCAGTTGCCGACTGAGGTTAAACCACGACAAAGGCAATCAGGTGAAAATGTGCGGTGAGAGCTGTCTGCCTCACTTACCCTTTTGATTTCAGTGCTCTCCTCTAGTCCGAATCTTGCAGTGTTTTTACTGAGGCATAAAAATTAAATAGAGAAAGCAGATCCACCTCACCCACATGCACTCCCTCCTCACGGCTCAGGGTGAACAAACAAAATCTCGGGGGGGTGCGTTGTTTTATGAAACGTGTATCAGACATCCAGTATCAGGGGAGCTGTGTCCCGCGAATGGTGGACTCCAAACGTGGCTGCAGGTGCCTGGAGCTTGATCAGCATCACCTGGAAGGAGACAAGGGAAAAAGGACCTCTCGTGCCACTGGCAGTCGTACTGGCTGACCCTGGGTTGTCCTGTCCTCTTGCAGGATGGTATGTGTTTGTCTAATGACAGGAGCCACAAGGGATTTCCATTTCCATTAGGTACATTATTTTCAGTTAGGTGATGTTCATTGCCCTATAATTCACCGATTTCCCCTGTAATACTCACTTCTACTACTCGACTCCATCAGGTTTAAACCTCTGTAAGTTGAGGCTGCTCTCTGCAGCTGTGCATTTGTACTTGATTCTTCACAAACTTGAAAATTCAGATTGTACAGAGCTCAGCCTGTAGCCTGATGCGCTCAGGTTTCCTCCTGCTTTACAGCCAGTACCACTATCGATTTGATAGCTGGGAGTGATGTGTTACTTGCCGGAGGTCTTGTGCATGCTCTGGTGAGCCTCTCTTTTCATCCCCCAAAGGACAAACTCGGTCACTATGCCTGCAGCCGAGCCATTTACGCCTTCTAATGTTTTGTGAACATCTTTTTTTCCCAGTCCAATCGTTCCTATTAACCCAGGATTTCCTAGCACAGCTCCTGTTTGGGTGCCCACATAATGCTCTAGGAGCTGGGTTACAAATTTATCCCTGTGGGCACATTATCAAGGGATCAGTCCCCCATTGCATAAGGATTATAGGCACGTCATCTTGGGAATGCTCACGGCTCGGCCAGATCCTGCCAACCGTGAAGCTGTTAAGGGATGTTGGTAGCAGCTGCCTCCTCCAGCAGCCCCATCCCGGGACCCCCCTGCCCGGCCGCTGGAGCCCAGCCCACTGCCCGGGGACCGGGGGTCTCTGCCCCAGCTGAGGGACACAGCTGCCGCTTTGCCCGTTGCAGGTTCAGTCAGCAGCAAAGCGGAGCTCGTGTCCGCGAGACACACGCACGCACAGGACACACACAGGACACTGACACGGGCGGTCACACAGCCTACCGTGGACAAGGTGCTGCCTTCAACAGCCTTCCCCTTCCCCCGCCCAGGACCCACATCACACACATCACACACATCACTCCTCCTGCATGTGCTGGATCTGGCGTGTTGGTGGCACGTCTTGAGTGTTACAGCTCAGGGTTATCCCTGTGTCTGTGATGGGAAGACCATGAGGTGCAGACACTTTGTTCTCCTGCAGAAGCACCTTCTGCTTCAGGAGCAGGTGATCAGCGTGTGAGCGCAGAATGGAGAAGAAACTCCTCCTGCACTCAGACCGACTCACCCTGGTGTGTGTTTTCAGACTGCTCGCACGATGCCTGCTTGCAGTTCTTAGTTCAGACCCGGCCTGGGGCTCCCAACTGCCCCCCTTGGCGACCAGGACTCCCCGTAGGAGAGCAAGAGGACATCTGGAGTCCCTGGAGGGATCCAGGGAGAGGCTGACTGAAGAAACATGGTCGGGCAAGGCGTCGTCAAAAAACCCCCCACGGTCAAACGTGCCAAAGGCACATGGCTGGTAAGGGAGACTGAGAGTTGGCTCGTTGTTTGGAGATCTGGTGAGGAGAATATTAACTGACGATCTTGGTAAGAGCAGCTTTAATACAAGGCATGGGCAGCCTGGAGGGACGAACTGGATGGCTTGGTTCACGTGTGTGGATCTCAGGGAGCTGGGCAGGAGAGACTTGTAGGAAGCAATTCTAAACAGCACGTTGAATGGGAAATAGGAGTACGGGGCAATTCATTCAGGAACAAAGTGAAATCTCTGGAATTTTCAAGGAGCAAAAAGCTAAAATATACCGGTATAATGAAAAGTATTCCAGAAAGAAGAGAGAAAAGTGTGTCAGTGTTGGTGTGAAGGAGATCGGTGGCACAAGTGGAAGGATGGGAGGAGCAGAACAGCAGAGAAATTAATGTCTTTGGGATAGGAGTGCTGGAGTTCCATGGAACAGGGATGGTGGCGGTCACAGACTCGTTTCTCCGTTCTCCCGTGTGTACTCTACGTATACCCCACGTATACCCCATGTAACTCATGCTGCATTCAGAAAGCAGTGCTACCCTTTTGGGGAAAACAAAAAAAAAAAGAAAGAAGAGAGAAAGGTAGTTCTTTCCAAGGAGTAAAATGTAATCAGTTTTAGTGAGCAGGTAGGTGAACAGAGCATGTACATTCCTTACCTGGTGTGCAGCTACAGACATGAGAGGGTATTATTAAGAACCTGCTAGATAATGATACTCTGTTTTTTGCATTTTTACCATCTTTCCTGAAAAAAACTTCAAGCTACTTTACAGAAGCTAGTGGCATAAACTGTATGCATTTGATCTCGTTTTCTCAGTGAGGAGGTTCAAACCTGTGACTTGCCCATTATGGCTCATGTAACCTGTGGCAGAGCTGAAACATGGAGCGAGATTACCATGCTTAGTCGTACCCCTCCAGAGTATTAAACACATTTCCTTGAAGGGCTTTCCCAAAAGAGCAAGACCTGACTTTCTGAAATAGCTCTTTTCCTAGGAGCTGCGTCTGAGCTGAGCCAGATGAGAGTCTTGCCTGCTGTGAGTCACTGAGGCTGACGACAGGTCACCCAGCAGTTTTGGCAAGGACAGAACAAGATCAATGCACGTGCTCCCCTGTGCTGATTGTAATTTCTGGAAGGTGTCTTGCATAAATTAGTCTGCAGGTTTTGCAGGTTGCAGGTTTGGCAGCACCTACTGTCTCATTAACGTGATGGTACTAGCAAAACCTGGAGGCATCCGTGTAGGGCATTTTGGATTTCGTATAATTTGCATGAGTACTTGAACAGTTTAATGTTCCATTGAGGCACGGTAGTTATAGTGTCACCAGAAGAAAGTCTTGGCGACGATCCTCAAAAGCATTATAATCTTTGAGAGCAGAAACGTGTCATGTACAGTTTATATGAACACCTTTCCTTCAACGTACTGTTCTTTTCAAAGATTTACAGAGGACGTTTTGCTATTCCCATATCAGAACTGAGTGATATGCTCTCCACTGAGATGTAAAAAAAATGACCAATGTGTCCTGGAAAGGAGTACAGACTCAATAGTATACCCCATGTAATCACTACATGTAATCACTAAACTGATTACATTTTACTCCTTGGAAAGAACTACCTTTCTCTCTTCTTTCTTTTTTTTTTTTTGTTTTCCCCAAAAGGGTAGCACTGCTTTCTGAATGCAGCATGAGTTACATGGGGTATACGTACACAGACTCAATAGTCTTACCATTGTAGTTTTAATTTCTCCTTAAACAGCAGGTGTGTGTTTTTTCACTTGTGATTTAAAAAAAAAAGAAAAAACCTTGAAACTTCCTCTGAAATTAGAGGTGGGTGAGACACATCACCTTTTCTGCCTCTTCTGCTATCCTGCTTTCTCTTGAAACTGGCTTATATCATTATTCTAAATTCTTTGCTTTCACTAGAGCCAAGACAACCTAAGATACTTTTTTCAGGCCGGTCATCTCCTTTCAGGCAGAGATGTCCGTGTAGACGTGCGGGGTCGCAGAGGCAAAAGGACTATGGGGTGGGTGCGTGGTTAGTGATGGTTCTCCCTTATCCACAGTGCTGTCAGTCACGTCAGGGAATGATGCTTTGGAGGGGTTTCAAATGGGTGGTAACTGCAGAAGAACAGTATGAATATTACCACGGTAGTCGGAGGGTATGAGGGAAACAAAGATTTGGGGAGGAGCTGGGAACGGGCTTTCCAAAGTCCTGCTGGAAGGAGCCAGATGTGGCCACCCCTGGCACGGCCTCAGGGTCTGCTGCCAACCTGCCTTCACATGAGCTCTTCCCAGCTGGACACTGCCCAGGAGTAACGTTGAGTGTTGCTGTTCTCCTTCGGGAAGCATGGTACTCACCAAGCACACCAGAGCTGTGCCTGTGCCAGGAGAAGTCTTCAAGCACAGCCGGGGCTGACGGTGACAGTTCCCACCAGCTGTCCAGCTCAGGAAGATGCAGGTAAGGTGCCACAGAGGGGGCACCGACTGATTGTCACTTCTTTTGCAGGAACAGGATTTAACAGCAGAAGGGAGGCAGCCCTTTGAGATGAAAAGTGCATCAGAGAGCTGGCACAGTCACGATGAGAGCAGAGGGAGAAGAGAAAGAGATGCAGGCGACCTGGCTGGGACAATGCTTCCCAGGTAACATCTGCCACACAAACACAGAGACAGGCAGAGGGATTGGGAGGTCGTGGAGAGGGTGGGAAAGGTGCCTGGGAGCGAGGAGAGCACGGGGAGATGGGAGACAGAGATGGAGATGGAGGGGACAAAGCCGGGGTGTTGGAAGTGAGGACGCTTCTGCTGTGCAGGTGCTTGTGAGGTCACTGGTGTCGGAGGAGCTGATGGGGCAGGAACGGGCAGGTGTGAGCAGCCACAAAGGCGGCTGGTTAGAAGGGGAAATGACTGAGCAGAAGAACGTTCCTGCGAGCCCAGGAGCTGTGAGTGTGGCGACCAGAATCGTCCTTGAAACATGCAGCTGGTCGCTTTGCAGCACAGCCAGGTACCGAGAATCCAGACGCCTCCGGGTCATCTCTGAAGTGAGACTCGGTTACTTTATTGGTCCCCTTTGGGCTCACTTTTGGAGTCGGTTAGGTTTATCCGCCCACCTGTGGGATGGCTGGGTCCCCTCTGGGATCGGTTTGTCCTCCCCGCTGGGATGCTTTGGCCCTTTCTGAAATCTTTCTGATTCACTTTATACCAGTATTATATATCCATATAAGTAATCTATCATCAGGATATCTGCTGCTGGTTTGAGGATAAGTTCCCTGCCTAATGATAAGTTTGCAGTAACCTGCAGTAGTATACACCTACTTGGTTGTTGCTGTTCTGTTGATTATTGCGAAAAGATTGGTTGTTGCTATACGATTGATTGCCGCTGTTATTGACTGCTGCCATACTACTGATAGATACTCTGTCACTGACTGCTGATAGAAATGGGAAGCAGGTCCATATCCTGTACAGGCATCTGCCAAAGTGTTTTGTCCGGCTCTGGAGGGAGCTGAAGTCCTGGGTAGCAGCCCCAGACTCCACCAGGGGAGACAGGCGAAGAATTTGGTGTATGTTGGAGGCAGGTCCGTGCCCAACAGCACTCTGGAACTCCTCCCAGGAAGTTCCCGGACTCTTTGGGTTTCCTCCGGAGACGAGCGAATTCCCAGGCAGCAGCCCCAGAATCTTCTAAGGTAGCTACCCAAAGAGCATTGTCTATGTTGGCAGCGGGTCCATTCCTGGTTTTGCTTCAGGACTTTTCCTTTACAGACACCTAAAGTCCCAGGTAGCATCACCACAGTTTTCCGGGTTAGTTAGTAAGTTGAAGAGTTTTCTTTGTCTTGGAGGCAGGTCCATGCCCAGTAGCTCCCCAGGACTCCTCTCAGACATCCCCAGGAGCATATTGGTTTCTCTGGAGAGAGCTGAATTCCCAGGTAGCAGCCCCAGACTATTCTATAGTAGCTACCTGAGGAGCTTTAGGTAAGCTGGGTGCAGGTCCATGCCTGGTAGGTCCCTGGGAATAATCCCAGTCATTCCAGGAGTGTGTTGGCCTCCCCTTGGGACACCTGAATGTCGCAGGTAGCAGACGCAGACCCTGCAAGGTTGTTAGTTGAAGAGTTTTCTTAAACTTGAAGGCAGGTCTATGGCCGGAAGCTTTCCCGGGACTGCCAAACAGCTCAAGAATGTTTTAGCCTCCCCTGCAGACAGCTGAATTTTGAAGGTAGCAGCCCCAGATTCCCACAAGGAAGCTAAGCAAAGAGTTTTGCGCATGTTGGAGGCAGTTCCATGGCCTGTAGCTCTCTGGGGCTCCTCCCAGGCAGCTTTGGAGTGTTTTGACTTTGCCTGGAGACAGCTGAAGACCTCGGTAACAGACGCAGCTTTGAGCTAGGTAGTTACCTGAAGAGTCTTGTTCATGTTGGAGGCAGGTCCATTCCCAGAAGCACCCCGGGACTCCTCCCAGGCATCTCCAGGAGTCTTTTGGCTTCCTCTGGAGACAGGTGAATTCCCAGTAGCAAGCAGCCCCAGACTCTTTGAAGGTAGCTATGCAAAGAGCGTAGTGTATTTTGGGGGAAGGTCTATGCTCTGTAGCTCCCCGGGAATTCTCCCAGGCATGTTCAGGATTGCCTTGGCCTTCCCTGGATATAGCTGAAGTCTCAGGAGCAGCCCCAGAGTCCTCCTAGTTCGTTACTGGAAGAGCTTTCTTCATATTGAAGGCAGGTCAGTGCCCAATATCTCCCTGGGACTCCTCTCGGGCATCTCCAGGAGTGTTGTGGCTTCATCTGGACAGAGCTGAAGTGGTGGGTAGTAGCCCCAAACTCCTCCTAGGTTGCTAATGTCCTTGTTTTGTCCATGTTGGAGGCAGGTGCATGCCTGGCAGCTCCCCAGGATTCCTCCTAGGTGTCGTGGTTTAACCTCAGTCGGCAACTGAGCACCACGCAACCGCTCGCTCACTCCTCCCCGCCCCCGGTGGGATGGGGGAGAGAATTGGAAGAGCACAAGTGAGAAAAACTCGTGGGTTGAGATAAAAACAGTTTAATAATTGAAATAAAATGATAATAATAATAATAATAAAATAACAATAACAATAATAATACACAAAGCAAGTGATGCACAGTGCAATTGCTCACCACCCGCCAGCCGATGCCCAGCCAGTCCCCGAGCAGCGGCACCCCCCCGGCCAGCTTTCCCCAGTTTACGTACTGAGCATGATGTCACATGGTATGGAATGTCCCTTTGGCCAGTTTGGCTGTGCCCCCTCCCAGCTTCTTGTGCACCTCCAGCCTTCTCAGTCGGTAGAGCATGGGAAACTAAGAAGTCCTTGGCTCGTGTAAGCATTACCTAGCAACAACTGAAACATCGGTGCGTTATCAACTTAGTTCTCATCCTAAATCCAAAACACAGCACTGTACCAGCTACTAGGAAGGAAATTAACTCTATCCCTGCCGAAACCAGGACACCCGGGTCCCAAACCCAACCCTGCGGAGGTTTCGCTGCGTCTGACAGGTAGGTATCCAAATTTCCGACCCAAATCCAAGCCTGCGGAGCTTTCGCTGCGTCTGACGGGCAGGTATCCAAATTTCCGAAAGAATGCCTTAATACTCACAAAACAATGTTCTTCGCTCAGGGCCTCTTCGGTCCGGGGATCGGGAAGAATCCTCTCCGAGAATCCCTCGGTGCCGGCTGAGGTTCCGCGATCCCTGGATCCGTCGAGGCTCAAGAGCAGTGTCCCATCTGGGGTGCCAAATCTGTTACCGTAAGTCGGCAGATGAAAAACTCTCTAAGACTCCATTTGGAGTTTTAGAAAGCAGGCACTCTTTATTGTGGCGCCGGGTGCACAGGGGTTCATTCCAACCTAATGTGCACGCCGAGTTGTTCAACTTCAGAAGTTATATACAATTAGAATATACATATTCATTAGATTTCCTAGTAATGATTAACATATTCATGTTACTTCAACATATGTAAAAGTCTTTAACGCATGCGCTCTTATGTTCATTGGTGGTCTCTCAGGGTCCTCTGGTGGTTGTCAATAGTCTTCCTCACTGTGTCCTTTTGCTCACCTCTTCAATTTGGCGTCCTTCAGTCTGAGTAAAGGTTAACTATTGATGTATGGTTTGCCCTTGTTCTCTCCTATGACTGGTACAGGGTGTTACATATACTTCTGAACACTGATGTTATCATTCCCTCCTATTCTTTGAGGATCTGGAGCTATGCTTCTGAGTGCTGACGTTATCATTTATATCTCAAGTGCGTGCCGGTGTGTTAATGCAGACCGTTGAGGTCTTTTCAGGGGTACTTCCGGACTGGCAGGTCGCGTGCCTGAGCGGTACTGAGTCCCAGGATGAGCCAGCTCCTGCCGACGGTTTTATCTCCTGGAGATACATTTCATTTGGACTCATTATTTTCTCAGCTCAGTCTATCTGAGTCTTAGAGACTTGAGCCCCTTGGGATCGTGACGTTGTAGTTCGAGTGCTCAAGTGGCAATGTTTGGTTTGCCATTGCTTTGCCAAGGCAAAGCCCCTTGCAGGATGATGGTCCCACAAAAAGCCTGGGACTGCAGTCTCCTCAGCAGTCTTCTGTAACCTTCATGCTGCCAGGGCATTGATGCTGTTTCATCAGAAGTAAAATTCACCCTAATCCTGGGATGTCTTTCCTGCCCTCTGTGGATGGAGGAATCACTGGTCATTCCTTTACTGGTTATGCTCTACCTTCCGCCTAGGCAGGTGTGGGGGTGAAAAGCAGCATGGACTCCGGCAGACACGGCAACCAAAGACCTTTATTGCTTTTTGTTAGCATCTTTTATAGCAAGCAGAAGTGTACACGCGCTACCTGGAGCTTGCAGATAGGTTATAGCCTTGTGTTCACGCGCATCTATGCTCTAGCAGATTGGCCCGTTCTTCCTGATCATGCGAAATGCCTTCATGGTCTTTATCTTATTTTTCTCCTTCCAGCTGCACATTCCTTTCTCCGTTGTTTTCTGCTTAAGTGCCTTGTCATGCCAGGTGGTACAGTGTTTGCTCATTAAAATCAAACTCAGGAATGTCCGTTAGTGAGATTCCCATCCCCATAGGCAGGTTATTTTCCCTCATTCCCATCTTTTTCTGAAGTAAACATCACAGTTGTTATAATCATGAAAAAGCTGATTTTTTTTTTTTCCTTGTACACATATTACTTTATATAATAGCCTTCTCATTTCCCTGTTCCGTGTTGGTAGCTCTGAGCATTTAATCTGGTCTGCCTGAGCCTCCTGAACCCCAAAGCAGTGTTCTGAAGGAGGCTGTCGTGGTTTAATTTCAGTCGGCAACTAAGTACCACGCAGCCGCTCGCTCACTCCCCCCCACCCGGTGGGATGGGGGAGAGAATTGGAAGAGCACAAGTGAGAAAAACTCGTGGGTTGAGATAAAAACAGTTTAATAATTGAAATAAAATGATAATAATAATATGATAATAATAATAATAATACACAAAGTAAGTGATGCACAGTACAATTGCTCACCACCCGCCGACCGATGCCCAGCCAGTCCCCGAGCAGCGGCCCCCCCCGGCCAGCTTTCCCCAGTTTATGTACTGAGCATGACGTCACATGCTATGGAATGTCCCTTTGGCCAGTTTGGCTGTGCTCCCTCCCAGCTTCTTGTGCACCTCCAGCCTTCTCAGTCGGTAGAGCATGGGAAACTAAAAAGTCCTTGGCTAGTGTAAGCATTACCTAGCAACAACTAAAACATCGGTGCGTTATCAACTTAGTTCTCATCCTAAATCCAAAACACTGTACCAGCTACTAGGAAGGAAATTAACTCTATCCCTGCCGAAACCAGGACAGAGGCCTTATTACGGATTTCTTCAACAGTGTTAAAATAAAAGCTGCTTGCTCTGCTTTAAATCGGGGTGATGGAAAAGGCCGCTCTGGTTTTTGAGTCCTTTTTTCCCTTCAATTTTTAGATTGGCAGAGGAAACTTCTGTCGGGCTTTCTCTTTGCGTACATCCTGGTGCTTCTCTCGCCAGCTTTCTTTGCCAAACATGGGCTATTGCTTAGAACTTCCATCAGAGGTGGATGCCTGTCACACGACAAGGCTTCTGTGGGTATCAGACGAGAAAACGGCAATGGTCTACTGACCGAGTCTGATCAACCTTATTATAATAATAGAAGTTGACAATCAATATAATTAAGCCTGAGTGGAGCGCAAGCAATCTAAGCGTGAGTGAAAGAGAGAAGGGGAAATCTCACTTGCTGTGTAGGTAAGGTACAACACCGTTAACCATTAATCTTACCCGCTGATGAGCAACCGTCGAGGAAATTGTCGACCTGTCGTGTTCTCCGTCATGACATAAGGACGTCTCCTTTGCCAGGCAGCACCCGTGGACCAGGCAACGAGAGCTACCCTGAGTTAGCGTTGGGGCGCCTTATTTATGGGATTGTGCTTTCTCTGGTCAGTCCTATGACGGGCAGGTTGACGCAGACACGTCCTTTATGTACAAAGCTGGACATGTCTCAAAAGGGCTGGTGATCTGCAAGTAGTTATATGTGGTTGGTCACAGGTTTCTGTGTGCGAGTGGGTCCGTGCAGCTGTGTGAGCAGTGCAAGCACGCTACGTAAGCGCTTTCCACTGTCCCATGCCATACTCGAGGTCAGGAGCATCTCGCCACACTCCGCCCCTTATGGCATGGGTAATGGCGTGATCCACTGGTTGGGGTAACAGCCCTGCAGAGTGAGGGTGCGAGCCTCTCTTGCCTCTACGCATGTGGAATGGCTGGGCGTGAACAGAGAGATGGTGGAGGAGGAGGAGGACTTTCCCAAGCTGGGGGCAAAAGCGAGGTTAATCGCTATCGGTGTGTTTGATCGTTTGGGTCTATGACATATGGCAAAGCAAAGCTTAATCACAATCCAAACAAAAGTTATTAATGGGATAAAGAATATTACAATAATAAGACTTTTCATTAAAATTTTTTGCAAATTTAAGGATGGTATCCACCTAAGCAGGTCAGAAAGTGAAAATCCACCAGGAGATACTGCGATTTGATCTAACGTTTGTAAATCTTTGGAAACGGCATGGACGTCGTGTTAGATTTGTCGATATTTGTTAACGTCGGTGCAACAGGTGGTATGAATCAATGCACAGACACCTCCTTGTTGCAGGGTAAGCATATCAAGTACTAGACGATTTTGTCCTACTATCAAAGCTAAAGAAGAATTTTCCTGTTGCAAGGCTAAAGTGGCATCTACTGTGTGACTGTCTGTGGCTTCCATGGTAGCGGATGGATTTTTAAGAGCTCTTTCTAGTTCGTTTACCCTGAGTCTGGGAACCAAGGTTCTGGTTGAACGTCTCCATCCAGAATCATGGAGGGTTCCTCATACACTGGGGTGAAGAGATGGAGGGTCAGATCTACGTATGCGGCAGGGGCTGCGTTAACCCCCTGTCGTGGTTTAATCTCAGTCGGCAACTGAGCACCACGCAGCCGCTCACTCACTCCCCCCCACCTGGTGGGATGGGGGAGAGAATTGGAAGAGCACAAGTGAGAAAAAACTTGTGGGTTGAGATAAAAACAGTTTAATAATTGAAATAAAATGATAATAATAATAATATAATAATAATAATAAAACACAAAACAAGAGATGCACAGTACAATTGCTCACCACCCGCCGACCGATGCCCAGCCAGTCCCCGAGCAGCGGCCCCCCCCCCGGCCAGCTTTCCCCAGTTTATGTACTGAGCATGACGTCACATGCTATGGAATGTCCCTTTGGCCAGTTTGGCTGTGCCCCCTCCCAGCTTCTTGTGCACCTCCAGCCTTCTCAGTCGGTAGAGCATGGGAAACTAAGAAGTCCTTGGCTCGTGTAAGCATTACCTAGCAACAACTAGCAGGCAGAGGCACTGTGAAATGAACATCAAACCTTTAATAAGATAAGAAAGAAGTAGAGCTATGGGAGAGGGCTGGGGCTGGAGTGGGCGGGTGCAGGTCGCATGTCGCAGGGATCCGTGCTCCACACCTTCTCTATCAACCTATCAACAGCGGTCAGGGGGGCATGGGACACTTTGTCCGCCGATGTCCCTCAGGGGTCTGGCTCGCTTGGTGGGCACGTTGTTGCCGTCGGATGCCCTCCGCTTGCTGCTGCCCGCTTGCTGCCTGCTGCTGCCCGCTGCCGCACCATCCCCGTCCGGCTTCCCCTCCCACAGGGTTTTTGAGCGTTTTACCACCCGGCACACCACCATCTTCTTCCTCTTCTTGGGTGGGATGTTGTCCCGCGGGGAGATCCGTTGCGTCTTGGAAGTGCTGGCTGGCGCAGGGCGCTTGGCCTGCTTGCCGCCCGCCTCTCCCGATCTGGGCACCACCCGGCAGGAGACAACGCCTGGCAGCTGCGGCAAGCGGGTCAAAACCACCCGGGGCTGCCTCCACAGCACCTCCTCCAGCAGTTGGGGCATGCGGGGTGGATGATGCTGGGGGACAGCCGTGGGGCTCAGCAGAGGACTCTCCAGAGGACCCTTCAGGGGATTCTCCGGAGAACCCTCTGGGCTACCCTTCAAGGGACCCTCCACGGGACTCTCTGGTAGGCAGGTGGGGAGGACCACTGCCACCCCACCCTGCTTCCCCTTGGGGTCCAGCAAGGGGGACGTCGCCACCCCTGAGAAGGGGTCAGCGTCCCCCAGCATCACCGCCGCCATGCGGTCCTTGGGGCAGTCGTCCTCCACCCCGTACTCTGAGAAGTCGGGGGGCTGTTTGAGGAAGGCGGTGCTGGTGAGACTGTTGGAGATGTCGAGGACATGGGGGACGGTGTCCTCGCCGTCCCCCAGCCCCGCCACTGACGCTTGCTCCTTGGGGCAGCCACCCTCTGCCACATACTCAGAGAGCTTGTTGAGGAAGGCGGTCAAGGTGGAGATGTTGGGGTCATCAGGGACGGTGTCCTCACTGTCCCCCGGCACCGTTGCTGCTGCTTGCTCCTTGGGGCAGCCGCCCTCTGCCCTGTACTCCGAGAGGTCAGGGAACTTGTTGAGGTAGGTGGTCAAGTAGGAGACGCTGGGGGCATCGGGGACAGTGTCCTCGCTGTCCCCCAGCCCCGCTGCTGCCGCTTGCTCCTTGGGGCAGCTACCCTCCACCACGTACTCTGAGAAGCCAGGGAGCTTGTTGAGGAGGGTGGTCAAGCAGGGGCTGTTGGGAACTTTGGGGACATCGGGGATGGTGTCCTGCCCATCCATGGTGTCGAGCCAGGCGAGCGTATCGGTGATGTCCATGGTGAACGACTGATCGTCCTGAAACTGCAGGTTGTCCCCTGCCAGCTCAGGAAAGGCCTCGGCGAAGGCGTCTGGCCCCAGCTCGGGCAGGTCCAGGGGCTTCTCTGGGATGGTCACCCCTGCTGAAAAAGCAATCAAAACCAGCCCAACCCCGGGGCGATGCAAGCTTTCCTCAGCTTGGCCGCCCGCCTACAGGTTCTGCCACCCCCCCAAACCTCACCTTTGGGCTTTGTCTTGGTTCTGCCGGTTGGCGGAGCCGGGCCGGGCTGGTGGGGGCTTGTGGCGAGGACGCTGTCCTCGATGACCACCACATCATTGTCAGAGGCCTCCAATGGCTTCTGGGTGCTGCCGGGCAGGGTGTGGACCTCAGGGAGGCCCTGCACCCAGTACAGGGGCTCCCCATGGACCACGGCCCACGGCCCCAGCCCCATTGGCTGGTGGGGCACCAGCGTCCCTGTCGCCACCTGCTGTCCCCAGCCATAGGCAGGGGGACAGGGAGCAGGCACACAGGGGAGCTGCACCCCGCCGGGGAGCTGCACCCCGCCGGGGAGCTGCACCGCCTGCCCCAGGGCCCCCAGGGGCCCTGGCACCCCCTGCCAGATGGTGGCCTGTGCCGGCTGGTAGGTGACGGTGTGGACCTGGGCAGGCTCAGAGGACACCAGCAGCCCCGAGACAGGGGGCAGCACGCTGGCAGTGACCGGTGGTGGCATGGCCAGGGTGGTGAAGCTCATGCCGGGGACCTCCAATGCCATCAGCAGCCGGAGAGGAAACCTCTCTGTTGGGGGAAGCTAAGAGGGCTGATGGGGTGAGATGTTGGTGGGCAGAGCCAGTTAGGGGGTGTTGTGGTTTAACCTGGCAGGCAGCTAAACACCACACAGCCCTTCGCTCACTCCCCCCCCCACAGTGGGATGGGGGAGAGAATCGGGAACGACACCAGTCCCAAGGCCTTTCTCAACACTCCAGACCTCGCGAACTCAGTCAGCCAGAGTGCAGGCACGAGCCGGCTGGGTGAGACTCCGCGCCCAAATATAAGCAGCAAGGGACGCCTGGTCACAATCCATTGCTCGGGATGTCACAGTCCATCGCTAGGTTACGGCAGCGCCACTGCCCATTCCATCCCCCCATCTCACGTCTTGATCTCGGCATCAGTGTTTCATACCAGTCACCGAGGCCTGGGCCGTGTCTTCCCAGGACCCCGTCAGGTCATTCTGGCTGTGGCAGACGTCTCCAGGCACATATGGCAAGAGGGTTCACTCGGTAACACCTCGTGCCTCCTTGGGAGGCTGCAGGACAAAGTCCCACAGGCTCTCCCCACGCTCCAGCACTGATGGCCACTCCTCTGGGCTCCCCTGCCCACAGCGGCAGCAGCAAGCTGCGGCGGGACACATGAGGAGGGATATGTGTGGACAAGTAGACGCTTGTCTGAACAGGGGACGTTCCCCAAGCAGCTGACCCAGGACCCACTGACTGGGAGAGACAGCAAGGGGCAGAGCCTGTGCCCAGCAGCGCGGGAGATTTAAGCATGCGAAAACAATCAGCCCAGCTGATGGCAACGGACACCGGAGCATATGTATGTCCTACTGGGCAGGCGCGCGGCAGCGGGCAGGTGCACGGCAGCGTGGTGAGCTCCCAGCAAAAATCAGCGTTCCCTGCTTCTCCTGAGCTTCTCGCACCTGGTAGAACCAATGCAGCCACACGGACAGAGCTCCTGCTCAAGCATGCGACCACCCAGTTTTCGGCTGTGGGATGAGTGAAGGGATATTCCTAGAGGTGGAAAGTGATTGCAAGCAAGACTGCAGGAGGTTTGACCGCATTGATGAACTGCTCTGCTTGGTGGCTGAGCTGCAGGAGGAGGTGAGCAGACTGAGTAGTATTCGAGAGTCTTAGAGGGAGATGGATCAATGGAGCCATACTCTGCCACCTATGATGCATAGAAGCCAACTCAGCGTAGCCACTACAGAGGCAGGTCCTAGATTTGCTTTGTGCCAGGAGGAAGGCAGTGTCACAAGTGATAAGGAGGGGTGGAAGAAGGTTACAGCACGGAGCAGTAAGAGAAACCCCTCCTTACCCTCAAAGTTACCCTCTACCATACCCTTACAGAACAGGTATGAGGCCCTGGGTATGGTTGATGAAGCACATAATGAGAAAGAGGAGGAACCTGTGCAAGCAGTCCTGCCAAGATCAGAGAGACCAACCCCTCGTAGCAAAACGTGCATTAAGACCAGCGCTGAGAAGAAACAACGGCGAGTTATGGTCATTGGCGATTGTCTCCTGTGTGGAATGGAAGCACCCGTTTGCAGACCGCACCCTCTTTTCAGGGAAGTTTGCTGCTTCCCTGGGGCCCGAATTAGGGACGTCACCACAAGACTGAAGAACTTAGTTCAAACTTCCGACTACTATCCATTTCTGCTCCTTCACGTGGGTATGAATGATGTCACAACAAAAAGTCTGAGGTCAATCAAAAGAGACTTCAGAGCCCTGGGAAGAAGTCTAAAAAAATCGGGAGCACAGGTAGTATTTTCCTCAGTCCTCCCAGTAATGGGGGGAGACTCTGGAAGAAAGAGGTGAGCTCAGGATATCGATACCTGGCTCCAGGACTGGTGCCTCCACCAAAACTTGGGGGTTTTAAACCATGGAAGAGCCTTCGAGAGACAAGGTCTGTTGGGGCCTGACAGGATCCACCTGTCCCGACGGGGAAAATGGGTCTTTGGGCATAAGCTGATGGGGCTGATCAAGAGCATTTTAAACTAGAATCGATGGGGGAAGGGGATACCAACAGGATTGCAGTAGGTAAGCCGAGGGTTGGCGTGGCATCGCCTGAGGGTGGCAGTGCTAGTGGGAACAGTTACGCTGCTCCTGGGAGCACAGAGGGCGCAGGAGCAGATCTGAAATGCTTGTGCACCAATGCAGGCAGTATAAGAAACAAACAGGATAAACGGGAAGCCTTGGTCCGTTCCCAGAGCTACAATGTCATCGGTATTAGTGAGACTTGGTGGAACGAGTCCCATGCCTGGACTGCAGGGATTGAGGGCTACAGGCTGTTCAGGAGGTGTAGGCAGGGCAGGCGAGGTGGAGGTGTTGCACTGTACGTAAGGGAGAGGTTTGCTTGCACAGTCCTTACAGTTAGTGATGATGTGGTTGAGAGCCTCTGGGTGAGGATTAGGGGGATGGAAAACAGAGGAGATGTCGTAGTGGGTGTCTACTACCCATCACCCAGCCAGGATGTTAGCACTGATGAGTTATTCTACAGGCAATTAGGAGACATTTCTGGGTGGGTAGCCCCCGTCCTTATGGGAGATTTCAACTTCCCAGACATCAGCTGGGCATATCGTACTGCTGTGAGAAGCAGGTCTTGGAAATTCTTGTAGTTTGTAGGAGAGAACTTCTTGTCACAGGTACTCGGTGAGCAAACTAGGAAAGATGCCCTCCTAGACTTGCTATTTGTGAATAGAGAAGGACTCGTGGGGGATGTGGTGGTAGGTGGCTGTCTTGGCCACAGTGATCACAAAATGGTTGAGTTCAAACTTGTCAGTGTAATGAGAGAAAAGGACAGCAGAGTTGCTACCTTGGGCTTCAGGAGAGCAAACTTCAAGCCATTCAGCAGAGTACCCTGGGAATCTGCTTCTGAGGGCTTAGGAGTCCACGAGTGCTGGTCAGTCTTTAAGAAGCACCTTTGAGAAGCAGAGGAGCAGGCAATTCCACTGTGTCATAAGCCAAGCAAGCGGGGCAGAAGGCCAGCTTGGCTGAAGAGGGAACTCCTCGTGGAGCTCAAGAGGAAAAATGAGTTGTACGCTCTCTGGAAGCAAGGTCAGGCTTTGCAGGAAGATTACAGAGCCGTGGCTCGTTTATGCGGGGAGAAGACATGAAAGGCCAAAGCTCAGTTAGAGTTGAAACTGGCCAGTGTTGTTTCAGATAACAAGAAGGGCTTTTTAAAGTATGTTAATGGCAAGAGGCGGTCTAAAGAAAACATTGGAGCAATACTTGTTGAAGACGGTCATCCGACTAATAGGGATGAAGAAGAAGCAGAGGTGTTCAATGCTTTTTTGCCTCAGTCTTTAATAATATTGATAGACTTTGGGCTGCCCGGTCCCCTGAGTTGGAGGACCATGAGTATGGGAACAGGGACTTTCCTTTTGTGGACACTGCAATTGTCAGGGACCAGCTGTATCAGCTGAATGTTCACAAAACCATGGGGCCTGGTGGGATTCATCCCAGAGTTCTGAAGGAGCTAGCGGATGTTACAGCAGGACCCCTCTCTATCATCTACCAAAGGTCTTGGGAGTCTGGGGAGGTCCCTGCTGACTGGAAGCTAGCCAATGTTATTCCACTCTACAGAAAGGGCGTAAGGGAAGACCCAGGGAACTACAGACCTGTTAGTCTAATCTCAGTTCCTGAAATAATTATGGAGAAGATTATACTGGATGCTATTGAAAGGCATTTAAAGGGCAATGCAATCATCAGGCAGAGTCAACATGGGTTCACAAAAGGAAAGTCCTGTTTAACCAATTTGATATCCTTCTACGATAAGACCACCCACCTCGTGGATGAAGGGAAGGTGATGGATGTAGTTTTTTCTGGATTTTTGGTAAGGCTTTTGATACTGTCCCTCACAGCATCCTTCTGGAGACGTTGTCCAACTGTGGGATGAGCAGGTTCACAGTGCGCTGGGGGAAGAACTGGCTGGAGGGCAGGGCTCCAAGGGCTGCAGTGAATGGGGCTACATCTGGCTGGTGACCAGTCACCAGCGGTGTTCCTCAGGGCTCAACCGTAGGGCCAGTGCTGTTCACTATTTTGATCAATGATCTGGATGCAGGAGTTGAACGCACCATTAGCAAGCTTGCTGACGATACCAAACTGGGAGGTGCTGTTGACTCTCTTGAGGGACAAGAGGCCTTGCAGCGGGATCTAGATAGATGGGAGCATTGTGCAATCATCAACGGCATGAAAAGGAACAAGTCCAAATGCCAGATTCTGCACCTGGGATGGAATAACGCCGGGCACAAGTCTAACCTGGGAGAGGAGTGGCTGGAGAGCAGTCCTGCAGAAAGGGATCTGGGCATGCTGGTTGGCAGCAGGCTCAATAGGAGCCAGCAGTGTGCCCAGGCAGCCAAGAGGGCAAACTGCATCCTGGGGGGCATCAAACACAGCAAAACCAGCTGGTCAAGAGAGGGGACTGTCCCGCTGTATTCAGTGTTGGTGCGGCCTCACCTGGAGTTCTGTGTGCAGTTCTGGGCCCCACCATTTAAGAAGGACATTCAGGTCCTCGAATGCGTCCAGAGAAGGGCAACAAAGCTGGTGAAAGGGCTGGAAGGCATGTCCTCTGAGGAGCGGCTGAGGACTCTGGGTTTGTCTTGTTTGGAGAGAAGGAGGCTGAGGGGCGACCTCACTGCTCATGCCACATTTGCCTATTTAAAATCGACGGGCATTTTCTTCAAGAGCACCAGCTCGGCTTTTGGCAGCCCAACCTCATTGTGCTTTTCCGTTTGCCAGCCAGGAACAAGGTAACCCACTATCGAACAAGCCCTGTCTTCAAGGAGTGCCAGATTTAAAAGTTGCACATTCCTGTAGAGCCTTCAGAACAAGTCTGTTGTGCTTTGGCTGTCGGTGTGGGGTAGCTAGCAACTCTGTAATTGCTGTAGCTATCAACGCCTGCAACTGAAACAACGGCTGCTTTGTATGACAGTAACAGACGCTTACAGGTTTTGTAGCAGGCACAAGTCGGAAAGGCAAGGTAAACAAGGCCCGAACGCACACACCCCTAGCCTTGGGTTTTCTGCTTCTCAGGGGGTTATTAGCAACAGCATTTTCTCCTCCTCGTCACATGCAGTTCAGCATCTCGGTTTGGTTTAACCCGTGACTCTGACTACGGAAGCACTTCACGGCGCTAGCAAATGTTGGCATTCGTTCCCAGTTAAAAACAGCATTTCAGCATGTTCCAACATCCCACAGAACAGAGAAGCTTTCAAGGTCCATGCGTCCTGTATCAGCCGGGTGCATCTCCCCTGAAGCAGCTGCACGTACTTACCTCACAGAAAAACCTACTTCCATAACGCAAGCGAGGGGAACAATTAATTGCACGGTGGGTGGCCGGGGCCAGTTCAGGTCAACTACCTACTGCTATCTAGCAGCTTTCTTGAGGACGTGGTCAGAAAAAGGTTTCAACAAAGATTTCCACAACCATTTCAACTCTCAACAGCCACGGAATCAGCAATACCCTGACTAGAATAAATACTGAACTGGAAAATACATCCAGGTCTTAATCGCTTGAGTCTTTGTTTGGAAGGAGGCGAACAAATAATTTCTAAAACGAGAGCCAGTGCTGAGTCCGTCCTTCTGAGGCGCTAAGGGACGAAAGATGGGAACACCTATGTGAGGGGGTAGTAGAACAAATAAAGAAGAAAAGATAAAGCAAGCAGGCTACCATGTTTTCTTGTCTTTTTATCCCCCATTCCTGGTAGCTCTAGGAGTCTGGACGGTAGAGATTCCTCTCCACAGCCATTTTACACTTAGGAAATCCCCGCTCAGAAGTGGCCCGATCCAGTCAGCAGAGGTTAAGAGGTTATTCTCGTTACTTATTTTCAGCTGGCACATCCCCTTTCATCAGCAGGGTTTCCTAAGAAACAGCAATGTGCTGTGAAAGACGGGGAGAAGGGGGAAGGACAAAGAGCACTTGCACCATGAAAAAAAGTTAAAAAGCCACCATCATTGTAAATGACAACAGAAAGTGAAGGATATCCGAGACCCAGGCAGTCTGCCTCCACGTGAGCAAGGGAGACATCCAGGACCAGAGTCACCAGCTTCATCGCATTTGTTTTACACAGGTAGCTCGAGGCAGTGAGCCCAAACCCCCACTGGTGGCACCCTGCTCTCTTAGGTACTGCCTTGCATTGACGGTATCAGCTCCGCCACTAGAGACCAGGAAAAGGCGAAAGCACAGCACACAGAAACTACCCTCGACGGCAAAACAGCAGCACCCGTGTAGAAAGCCACACGTGGTATTCAAAAGACACTGAAGGAACTGAAGTGGATACTTCTGGTTGTTACGGATGCGGCAAAGCAGCGCATCCTCTCCGTCACAGCCTACCTTTGTGGTAGGTGACAAATGGTAGCACCTTCCTCACCTGGTTGCTGCACTAGCAATGAGCAATGTCCCCCATTACGTAGCTCTCCCCGCCAACACCTTCCCACCAAGACAAGGACTGTGGCAGATTCTTCCAACAGTTGTGCCTTGCGCCTCCTTCACACCTTTGTCAAGAGCTTTTTGTCAAAACCACCGGAGAGATCCCAAACCTCAGGGCACCAGGACACTCAGGGGCAAGTTGTCAGTGCACACATGCCTCGAGCAGCGGCTGTGGCACTGCTGTGCCATTGCTGTGCTGAACACTGAGCATCCAGCCTGGCTGACACACAGCTGCCGTCTCCAGGTGTCCAGCTCAGTGCTCCGACGAGCTTCATGACCAGAACGGCCAAATTAACACCCTCTTAATGATGCGCTCTGGCACTTCTACACCAAACTGCAATCGCACAGCTCATGAGGTAACCTAGATGAAGGCTGGTGTCTCAAATTTCTTATTTGAGACGGAAGCCTTCCAAAAGTTTCCAAAAGAGGACCAGTGGAAGTTCTCCTTCTCGTTGCCATGTGAGGAGAGGCTGAGAGAGCTGGCACTCTTCAGCTGGGAGAAGGGAAGACTGGGCGGGGGGGTGGGGGGTGCTGTGTGTGTCTCCTCAATGTGTATACAAACCTGCTGAGAAGGAAAGAAGATGAGGGAGGCAGGCTCTTCTCAAGAGCGTGCGCTGAGAGGACCAGAGGAAAGGGGCACAGATTAAAAGACACGATATTCCAGCTGCACATGAGAAAGCAGTATTTTACGGTTGGGGTGATCCATTTTACTGGCTCCAGGTGAGCCTGCTTGAGCAGGCGGGTTGGACCAGATGACCTCCACAGGTCCCTTCCAACCTCCACCCTCCTGTGTGACTCTGTGCTTTGGTTTCACTCCTAAGGCACCTGAACTCAGCCCTGATGCCCGCCGGAAAGGATTCTGGACCAAGGGATGATCCCAAACTCCTCCCCGAGGATTCATCACAAAACAACCTCTACCTAGTCCAGAATATCGTACGGCAGACACAGTCAGAAGAGAGAAAATATCCTTTTATTGTGGACATCAAGTGCGGGAGGCCGGGAGTCACAGTGGGTCAGCCAGTAACAGGAAATCGGCACCTACAACGATAGAGTCAGAAAGCACTGAGAAACCCACACAGGCAGGAGCAGGCATGAAGTGGTTCCCCTTTCTTTGGGGAACACAGCTGACGAGGAGTTGTTTATGGCCCAGAAGAGGGAGCTGGTGCTGGCATTGACTATGGGATGGCTCTGGCGCCTTATCCCCATGGGCAATACCCTTAGAGACCTGTGAGTGTACAGAGGTGCACCGTGCCCCTGTGCCAGGCAGCAGGGCTCCATGGGGAGCCCCTGGGGAGCTGCCGTGGAGTTATTTCCCAAACCCGCGCAGCACCATCCCTCGCCGTCCCTTGCCAGCGAGTTCGACTGACTTCGAGCAGCGTCAGAGTTGGGAAAGGTGGGCAGCAGAGCCCAGTACCCACCTGGGCTTCTTCACCTTCTGGACCTTCCTGCTTTTTTTCAGCCCCCATCTTTTTCTTTCTTCCTTCCTTCTTTTCTTTTCTTGTTGGCATTCCCTCTCCTCTGCCCAGGCCTCTTTTCTCTTTCTTTTTCTTCCGTCTTCATTTTCCTGGGGGGAGCCTGCAAACCTTTCCATCCCACCCCACAGTGTGATTAGATAGGTAAAGCCAGGACCAACTGGAATCAGTTCTTGATTTCACCAAAGCTGACTCATGTTACCTCCTTTCCTCCGAAAGGCTCTTTAGTTCTACGCGTACCAGGGAGGCTACCGTGGTCTCTGGGGTGCTTGGAGGCAAAGCAACGGGTGCCTAAAACAGAAACGTCGGCGTTAGCAGGAGGCAAGGGACGCCCCGGAGTAGGAAGCGACCATTTGGCAAATTGCTACCTGAGCCCTACGGAGAAGATCCCTTTGGCTGGTTTGCATGAGCCCTTTCTTCCAAGGGCCTCACTTTGGAACACAGTGTTCACACGGGTGTGTGACACTCGGTTAATTTTGGGGGGGGCATTCAGCAGGGAGCTTGCGGTCCCCCTCCGGGCAAGAAAAGGCTTGCCCACTTCATTCTGCCGGGGTTGCTGCTGCCCTCCTGAGACAGAGCTCTGCGGATATCCCTTTGGTGCAATACCACCTTCTGCGGTGGGAGGCTCTGCTTTTGAAATCTGTCTTTCCGCAGGGATTTGGTAGGCGTTTCCTTTGATTAAGCACATGCCTAAAGGCATTGGAGAAACAACCTGTCCACTTTTACTTACTATGTATCACACCAGGGGGAAAAAAAACCCACACAAAGCCACAAAAGAGATCGAATGCCAGGAAGAGGCACAGCAGCTACTTGGACTCATCAGGAACTACCCTCCTACATGAGGCCCGTTGTCCCAGTGTTTGGGGAGCCGCCATACCCCTGCTGTTTCCGATCCCACCACCGTGTCTGCCCCTGCTGCTTTCGGGAGGACGAGCAGAGAGGGTGGTGCGTCCAGGAGGGCTTTTGCCTGGTGCTGCCTGTCTGCTTCGCCTGCAGGGCCACGTTGGTCTTCCAAAGGCAGCTCTGGAGAGCAAAAGCACGTGCAGCCAAGTGACTTCTTGGAAGTGGACAACAGCTAAAGCAAAACCCACCTGAAGCCCTACACCAGCTTCACCTGTCTGCTCAGGCTGTGACAACCCTCAGCCCCTCCTCATACCTGTGGATCTGCCCATGGGCGCCGGTGACTCCACAGCTGGGGGACTGGAAAGGCCAGCCATCTCCTCCCCAAAGATTTCACAGCAGTTTTCTGTCAGAAAGTCCACCAGCGCCTTCACCTGCACACATGAAAGCCTTGCTTTCAGCGCGGGTGCCTGAAAACATGACAAGCAGCCTTTCCCACTCCTGACCCTTCCCTCTGCGCAGAAGGCTGTGGCTGCGGGGCTGCTCTTCCCGGCAGCCACCCCACCAGCATTTGTTGGAGAGAGGGGGCAGCCAGGGACCTCCGAACAGCCAAGCTCTGACGGGCCGGGAAGGCTGCAGCCGGCTGGTCAATACAGCGTACCTTCTCAGCCACCTCCAGCATGGCCTCCAGAGGGAGCAGGTCCTCGTTGGCTGGGCTCAGCAGGTTAGGCCCAACGCAGATGGCCAGGTTGCTGCAGCTCATCCTGCTGGTGGACGCGCTGTGGCCGATGTGCTGGAGGAGGGACAGCAGCTGCTTGAGCAGGAGGAGGTTTGCTGCAGGCAACTTGTTGGCCACCCTGAGGGAACAGGAACACAAGGTTAAAAAAGAGATGTTGCCCACAGCCGTCCCCGAAGCTTGCGCAACGACACAGGCGGGAGCCAGCGGCTGTGCTGCGCAGCTTTCCAGGTGCTCTCAGCCAGCGGTCAGTGCTCCTGCGCTTCAGGAAGGAAGCACGGCGTTGCTTCCCAGCTCCTGATTTCACCCAAGCCCACGCAAGGGAAGGCTCCCTGTCCATGCCTTTTCCCCTGAAATGCAACAGCGGGCGGCCAGAAAACACGGCTGTTTCAGGAGCCCATCCTTTTGCAGGCGAGTCCCAGGCCTCTACCAGTTGCTGCTCAAAAGGCAGGCTGCCAGCCACACTTACGCTTTCAGCTCTTCCACCTTTGCCTGCTTGCTTGGCTTCTCCATGGCTCGCATCCAATCCTCGTAGAGGTCGATGACGAGGAGCTTGGCGGGGATGCTTCGGAGGAAGTCCTGCAATGCCAAGGGCTCCAGGTGAGCCTCGGAACACTCCAGGCCAGCCGGGAGCCCTTCCAGCTGCCGGTCAGAAGCGCTCACCTTCAAGATGACGGCCAGCAGGAGCACAGGCTGGCTTCCTAGGTCGACGTCCGCACCGCTGTCAAGGGCTTCCTTGAGCTCCCGAACTGCTGTCCCGCTGGCAGCTCTCCGGAATATCCCCTCTGTCGATGGCCCTTGTTGGTGCAGGATATTCAGGAGCTCCTGCAGGAGACGCAGGAGGACAGTTGCTTGGCTGAAGAGCTGCCTTCTGACAGCGGTGGCCATGGCCAGAGCTCTGCCCCAGACCTGGCTCCCTCCCTCCGCAAAGGGACTGGGATCAGGGTGTGAGCCAGGGGTGAAAAGCCCAGTTCCCCGTCCCCGGAGCCCCTGGGGACACTCCCTCTCCGGAGCAGCTGGAGGGCTGGGGACCCCCTGTCCAGGCTGGCTTACCTGGATGGGCTGGGGCAGCGTGCCGTCCTCCCCGCAGAGGGCTGCCAGGGGCTGTCCAAAGAGCGCCCTGCTGCAGCCGGAGCCTGCCTGCCCTGGCGCCTGGGCAGCGGCCGGGGTCCACCGCAGAGCAAAGGGCCAGGGCAGCCCCCTCCTCCTCCTCCTCCTGCTCCTTCCTGCTACAAAGGAAAACAGAGAAGAGCCCATCAATGGAGACCACCAGGCCAGCGCTCTCAAAGCCTGCCCTGCCCTGCCCTGCCTTGCCCTGCCTGCAGCACGGTGCTGAGCAGTGCAGCAGGACAGGCAGGGAGTGGGCAGCTGGAACCACAGCTCCTGCGCAGTGGCTCCAGCTCGGAGGATCCTGAGAGCTGGCGTGACACCGTGACAGCCTGGCCCGGCCCTCGCCCTGTCCTCCTCCAAGCTGTGCACAGCAGCAGAGGCTCCGTGTCCTCGGAGAACCATGTTCAGTGGCGGCTGCTGCCCAGCGGGTGTCCTTCCTCGTCCAGGTGACGTCCTCCCTTGGGGTGCCAAACCTGCATGGCGACACTCAGGGGACAAGTGAGCAGAGCTCCTGCCGACTCCCACCGAGGAGCAGGGACCCATCCGCCTGGCTCTGAGGATGGAGCAGAGGCAGGCACCACCTCGAGCGCTCGGCAATGTGCCCTTTGCCCCTGCGTGCAAGGGAGAAACGTTAGGTGGGAACAAAGGGACCCCGAGGGCTCAACGCTGTCCTGCTGCAGAGCGATGGGGAACGACTTGCTCGGGGCGAAGGACAGCCGCAGCAGCATCCCATCTTCTGCAGAAGTGCCGGTTGCAGGAGGAAAAGGAGGCCCTCCCTGCCTTTCTTTCCAAAACTCACCTGCCGAGTGGCAACGTCCCCCTCCATTGCCAGAAGGGACCGGCGGAGGCCCTTGCTTGGGATCATCCTGCAAGAACCAGGCTGTGCTTAGAGCAGCCCCACAGCCAAAAAGGGCCACCGGTGAGCTGCCACCTGGCACTGGCAGCCTGAGTGTGGCAGACCTGGAACCGTCTGCCCTGCCGGGCTCTCTGCCCCGCGCAGCAGGTTTCCTCCCAGTGCCACTAGCAAGGACACGCTGGTGTTCCTGGTGGCTCCCCAACCCTCTCAGCTCCCCGAGTGGCACCGCGGGACCCTCCCGCAGAAGGTCACCCCACTCGACAGAGATCCCTGGCACGCCGGCACAGTGAGAGGTGGGTCAAAGGCAGCCATTCTCACCTTTGCCTGGCCCTCGATCAGGGTCTCCAGGCTCCTGGCGCTTAATGTCCTCCACTGGGCAAGAGAGAAGCAGTGGAAGAAGGTGAGAAGCGATGCCTCTGCTGCTCAGCTGGAGGGCCAGTGCTCAGGGGACAGAGGCGAGGCAAGAGAGGCACTCACGGCATGGCGGCGGCTCAGCTCCTTCTCCAGGAGTTTGACGGAGGGCAGTCGCGTCACCCGGGCTCTCTTCGCTCCTTCTGGTTGCCTGTGCACGGGAAGGGACAGAGAAAGAATGAGCCCCAAGCCACCTCTTCTCTCTCCAGCGAAAGGGATCCCAAACCCCCCCGGGTACCACCCCGGAGCCAAGCAGAGAGCAGAGCTGCCTGCAGAGCTCCTGCCTGCCACGTGCTCAGCCCTGCTTCCCCACCTGCCTCTCCCTGCTGCAGAGGAAGAAGAAGCTTTCCATCCACGCTCATCCCCCGTCTGCCCAAGAGCTGCCCACAGCCGTGGGGGCACCTCTCCCCAGCTGGAGAACTGTGTTCCCCCGTACGGCTGCGCCTAGAGCATCCCCCCGGCTTACCCCAGCAGTGTGCACACCCACAGCTCCTTCAGCGTCCGGGAGCTGCAGAAAGAGAGGAGAAACAGCGTCAGGCCCCGCTGCCCCCCAGCCCCTAGGCAGAGGCCGGTGCCTTCACAGCCCTGCCCCGCGGGGAAGGACACAGGGGCAGGACGAAGCCCCCTGGGGCAGGACAGAGGCGCTGCCAAAGCCCTGGCTCCCTCTGTCCTGCCAGAGGAGCTGCTTTCGGCCTTCCCTTCTGGGGACCAAAAGGTGTCCAGGGGATGCACGACGTAGAAATCTCCCCCATCCCTCTCGTTCCAGCTGCCTGCATGCCCACCCCTCAGCCCCCACCCGGCCAACCTGGCCTCCCTCCCTCCCTCCCTGCCGGCATGCAGAGGGCAGAGGCCATTCACAGGATGGCGTGGGCATGGTTGGGCAACTCTCCTGCCCCTTGCCCAGCCCTGACCACAGCTGCCAGACCCCAGAGAGGACGGGGGCCAGCACCGCACTGCCCGGCCCTGCCGTGAGACGTGGCACCACGACTCACTTGAAGGTGGCAACACAGGAGCCGGTGGGCCAGATGAGGATGATGGAGGTCCTGTCCTCATCGCTGCCTTCCTCCTCCTCCTCCTCTTCTTCCTCCCCCGCCGCCTCTTTGCCGCCGCTCACCACCCACAGCTGGTCCAGGGCCAGGCAGAGCTGTGGGCACACGGTGGTGCCACCATGTCTGCAGAGAAGAGAGGCAGCCCTGGTGAGAGAGGTGGCCTCCTTGGGTGGCCCCAGGCAGAGCCCTGTCCCCCGCCTGCCGTTGGGACGGACACGGGTGCATCCAGCACCAAGGTGCCGGGGCCTGGGGCTGGTGCCAGGGTGTCCCTGCCCTGGTCCCAGGGCCAGGGCTGGGGGAAAGGCAGCTGGGCTCTGAGGGTCTTACCGCAACTTGGCGATGACCAGTTCCTCCTGGAGGAGGAGAAGGCGCCTCTCGCTCCTCTTGCGGCCCCGGGTCAGCCGCACGTCTGCGCTCAGCACCGCCTCGGCATCGCTGAGAGCCTCTCTGCAGAGCAGAGAGCGGCGGGAATGAGGAAGGCCGCTGCTGCGGCACCCGGCCATGCCCGCCTGTCCCCGACCCCCAGGGAGAGCCCACCTGGAGCCGCAGCAGCAGTTGGCCTGGCCCATCCTGCCCGGGACAGGAGGACCCTCGCCGTGCACCAAGGACGCTGCCCAGCCGGCGACAGCGAGGATGGGAAGCGGGGTGCTGGTGCCGGTGCCGGGGCAGCGCTGCTCGGCCAGACCCTGCCTCCTCCCAGCGCTGCTCTGTGCCAGCACAGCTCCGTCCTGCTCTCTCTGCTGGCTGTTGGCTCCAACTGACCAACATTCCGAGCCCAACGGAAAGTGGGAGGGGCCCTGGGGGGGCCCTGGGGTGGGGGTTCTCTCCACTATGGCCATGTCTGCCTTGCACTGGGGAGCCCAGAGCAGGACACAGCAGGGGGGGAAGGACCACCTCCCTCCACCTGCTGCCAACGCTTTGCCTAGTGCAGCCCACAATGCAGGTAGCCTTCTTTGCCCCAGGGGCACTTTGCAGGCTCCAAATTGGTCAGCTTGGGGTCCACCATGACCCCAGGTGTCTGCACAGCTGCTTTCCAGCTGGGTGTCCCCCAGCATATACCCATGCAAGGGCTGGTTCCTCCCCATGTTTTTCTCACTTGTGCTCTTCCAATTCTCTCCCCCATCCCACCGTCTGGGGGGAGTGAGCAAGCGACTGCATGGTGCTCAGTTGCCGATTGAGGTTAAACCACGACAGTCCTTTTTGGCGCCCAACGTGGGGCACGAAGGCTTGAGATAATAACAGATTAACCGGCGTGTATTAAGGAACTTGTATCTGTTAATAGTTGTGGGTCACAATGTTGGTTGCTCTATTCCAAAGAACCAGCCTGTGCCGGTATCAGTCGCCCCTGTACACAAGAAGAAATCTTGGAAGCGGAAGTCGGCTCGTTTAGTAAGGGAAGAAGCAGCTTCTTCTAAAAGGGAAGCGGACGAAGAACTGTACGACTACCCTGGAGAAGGGCCATCACGAGAACGGGAGGAGGAGAGACGGCCGCTGATCGGGGAGGAAGAAGAGGAAGAACTCATAAACAAGGCAGTGACCACCCGATCTCTATCCCTGAGTGAGCTGCGAGATATACGAAAAGATTTCAGCCGTCGTCCAGGCGAGCATATTGTCACCTGGCTGCTCCGATGCTGGGATAATGGGGCCAGTAGCCTGGCATTAGAGGGTAGGGAAGCCAAGCAGCTGGGATCCCTTTCTAGGGAAGGGGGCATTGACAAAGCAATTGGAAAAGGGACACGAGTCCTCAGCCTTTGGAGGTGACTCTTGTCAAGCGTGAAGGAAAGGTATCCCTTTAAGGAAGATGTCATATGTCGCCCAAGCAAATGGGCCACCATGGAGAAGGGTATCCAGTTTCTGAGAGAATTAGCTGTGCTGGAGGTGATTTATGATGACCTGAACAATGAACAACTATCCAAAGATCCAGACGAAGTCAAGTGCACACGACCCATGTGGCGGAAGTTTATAAGGAGCTCACCATCGTCATACGCCAATTCATTGGCAGTGATAACCTGGAAAGATGGAGAGGAACAAACAGTGGATGAATTGGCTAGTCAACTCCGGCAATATGAGGAAAGTCTCTCTTCCTCCCTCGTCTCGGCTGTGGAGAAACTGTCCCGGGAGATCCAGCAATTCAGAGAGGGTAGGTCCTACTCCCTACCTGTACGGACCAGTATCTCAGCTATTAGGAGTCAGCGTTCTTTTGCTCGAGAGAGAGAGTATAAGGGGTACACACCACGGGGCACCCTATGGTTTTACCTGCATGACCACGCAGAGGACATGAGGAAGCGGGATGGAAAACCTACTGCAGCCCTAGGGGCACGGGTACGTGAATTGCAAGGGAAAACAATCACAGAAAGGGGTTCTTCCAGGAAAACTGCTGCTCCAGTTTTCAGCGGGCCAATCGCTACCACCACGGTGCACGGTGCACCGGCGGCAATATCGCACCAACCGAGACTCCTTGATTCCCATTCATGAGCTGATTCGTCGACTGGAGAGCCAAGGAGTGATCAGCAAGACCCGCTCACCCTTTAACAGTCCCATATGGCCAGTGCGGAAGTCTAATGGAGAGTGGAGACTAACAGTAGACTATTGTGGCCTAAATGAAGTCACGCCACCGCTGAGTGCTGCTGTGCCAGACATGCTAGAACTTCAATATGAATTGGAGTCAAAGGCAGCCAAGTGGTATGCCACAACTGATATTGCTAATGCGTTTTTCTCAATCCCTTTGGCAGCGGAGTGCAGGCCACAATTTGCTTTCACTTGGAGGGGCGTTCAGTACACCTGGAACCGACTGCCCCAGGGGTGGAAACACAGCCCCACCATTTGCCATGGACTGATCCAGACTGCCCTGGAACAGGGTGGAGCTCCAGAACACCTGCAATACATTGATGATATCATCGTGTGGGGCAACACAGCAGGAGAAGTTTTTGAAAAAGGGAAGGAAATAGTCCAAATCCTGCTGAAGGCTGGTTTTGCCATAAAACAAAGTAAGGTCAAGGGACCTGCACAGGAGATCCAATTTTTAGGAATAAAATGGCAAGATGGACGTCGTCAGATCCCAATGGATGCGATCAACAAAATAACAGCCATGTCTCCACCAACTAGCAAAAAGGAAACACAAGCTTTCTTAGGCGTCATGGGTTTATTTAATTGCTTTCTAATACGTTTTGAAAGCCTCAGATCTGAAGCTGGAACTCAAGGTCTTGTGGGTTGATGTTCAAACAAACAAACAAATCACATTTTCTGTGTGCTAGGATTGCAATGTATCTGCCCCGTAAGGGATGGTATTTAGGGAGGAGTATGAAGGTGCACACAGCAATGAGTATTAAAGACACGGGAGTCAGATTCACGGCTGGTGTGAAAATGAGTAATAAAAAGAAGCCCCTGCTATGACAACATTTCTTTCCATATGCACTTACTCAAACACCATCCAGCATCCTGTACAATCAATATTTACACAGCTAAATATTTATATGTCACTTGGTTATGACCATTTCAAAACATGGAAAGATATAAACAGGCAAGTGACGCTTGCAGAGGGCCCGGATTCTTTGCAACCTCATTCTTGTCTTGTGACTTATGCCAATGAAATCCATTAAAACTTTGATGAAATAGTGTATACTTTAAACAAAAAAAAAACTAACAAACACCCAAACACCACAGTTGCATTTCTAGCAATTACTGGAAGTATGTTGACAAAATTGTTGTACATTGCAAAACTAAAACATAGTTGCATAGAGCTATTTGGTGGTTACAGAGTAGAAGAAAATTTTGGAAATTCCCAAACTACAGTTATTTTTGATGGAGTCAACGACTGAAGCAGCCACAATAGATAAAGGACAGAATGTAACATCCAAATATACTTTTGAAAACTTTAGCTACTGAGACTCCAGTCAAAAATGAAGTGCAGGAATGACACATCTCTCAATCACTGCTTAAACCACAGCTCCATTATTGCATGAGGGTTTCCACCATGTTCCTAAACACACTCTCCTGCACTTCAAGTTTGACCTATCTAGCTGAGAAATGATCCAGTACCATAAAACCAAAAAGAAGGAACAAATAAAAGCATGAATTTTAGTTGGAGATTTTGGATTTCTCCTTCAGCTGAACATCAGATGCTTCTTAAAAGGAAACACTGGGGAAGACAACCCTTTTTAAAGAAACTCACCTCTGCAAACTGAAACAATGATGACTTCTGACAAGCTTCCGTAGAATTGGTCGCACCAGACTGGCAAGTCCTCGAGGAAACCTGAAACAGGGAGTGTGGAGAGTAAGATATCCTCAAGGATATTTATTCCAAGCCAAGAACAAGAGCCAGCAAAACAAAATACCAGGCAGCAGTAAGACAAAGCAGTCTTTAAGAGAAGATGGACAATCTAATGCTTCACAGTCCTGGACAGGTTAAATCAAACTGAAAGGTGAAAACAGAGTTCAGCGCCTACTTTAATGTCTTTGACAATCACCTAAGAGGAGAGCATAAAAATTACCAGGATTTTTTTTTTTTTATTCCAAACGTTGCAAAGGAGGTTTATGCAACAGAATACTAAACTGATGATTTTAGGCTACATACACAAGTACCTTGTAGTAGTGATGCTATCAACACTGCTATAACTGTGATTTATACTACCATTCTGAAGAAGAAAATTCTTTAGAAGCTAAAAAAACCACCAGTTTTTGAAGACACTGAGAGTTTCTAAGTGACAAAATGCTTATTAGAAAAATAATCACCAGTCCCCTAACAGCATGACAATAAGGAGTTAAGGGTACCAGTAGCCTGAAGTTGCTCGAGTAATGTACCTAAACATCCATTTAGGGGTGCTTATGAGAAGCAGGGCAAGAAAGAGTCATAATTTCTGAAATGAAAATACAAAGAAATTATGGCTCCAGAACAACAGCCTTATTCGAATTAACACAGAGCTTAGCTGTACCATTCTTATTAGCCAGAAATGTGTCAATCAAACATCATCCTGTAAAGGAATTGTATCAAATATGATACATTCATTAAATGTCACATTTGAGTAGAAAAGATTTTTTTACTTGTAGAAGTAGAAAGGAGTTACTTTGTGTAACTCCTAGAAGCGTGAGGTACCGTTAGTATAAAAGGTGTGTAACATTGCTCATAGGTAACTAAAGAAAGGAAGGAGGCTTTGTGGGATTTTAGGAAAAGTAACAGGATGGAATTTTTTTCCCTAACAATTTTTAACTGAGATGCATACTGATCTTCCTGCTGTTGACTGACCCACCTCTGAAGGGCTGAGTCTCTGCACTGGTGCGAAATACATAAGGATGCTGCTTGCGTGTCTGAGCGCTCATTTGGTTATTTCAAGCCACTTGGCTGCTGGGGTTCTCCCAGGAATAGCCAAACTTGGGATTTAGTTCCCAATATATCTTAAACTTTCCACAGTTCGACCAGCTGCCTTACGGACCTTAGTTTGTGGTGTCAATTGAAGCAGTTTGTTGGCATGCGGCGCCTACTCGATATGCTATAGGAAAGGGCACTATTTTGCTTAGGAGAAGTGATGTGAATGAGGAAGCCGTGTGAAACCTCTCCGCTCCCCAAGGCAGGCACTGCAGGGCCACGCATGTCTGAACTCTGCCCACACACCAGAACGGAGACCGTGGCTTCGCAGCTTCCTTGTCCTACCTAGGGGCACGTCCACATGAACGTGTCGACCCACCCTGAGCTGGCACGGCACAAACCAGCCCTGATTTGGGAGCCATTGACCCGCGCCACCCCAGGAGCACTGTGCTGGAGTGGAGGAGCCCTCCCGAGAGGGTCTATTATGGCTCAGCCCCTGCAACACCAGTGCTGTAAGGCACTCGCTCCCCGGGTGGGCACAGAGAGGGAGGACGAGCCTTCTCGTTGCCTCTGAGGCCACGTGCTGGGGCCTGTTCACCTTGTGGTGCAGGAACCACAAGCCGTGGGAGGTGTGAAGCCCAGTTTCTTACCGCTTTGTGTGTAAAGGACAGATTTTTGGTGCCCAGTAAGTAACTCAGAGGTGATTTTGTGCTTAGAACAACCATCACCTTTCCTATCAATTTCCATTATCTTTAAAAGGTTAATGCTCTTGCCTTTGCTTGACAGAAGCACTAATTCGAGCTTGGTTCTTCTACTCAGCTGCTCCCCCCACACTCCCAACTTGTGGGAAGTTTATTATCTCCAGGACTTCTAACTTCTGCCAGCCTGAACCTGATCAAAGTATTACAATAATTACCGGGGAGAGTGGATGCACAGATAGTGCCATGCATACGTCTCATTTCCTGCCATAATAAAACGTCCTCAGCATCTCGTTTCTTCTCCTCTTTCCTCCTCCCGGCTTACCCTCAGTTGCACCGAGAGATTTTTCACTTCTGATTTACACCCCGGGCAATACCACCCTGCGCAGACCCGGCATTGCGTGCAAGATAACCTTTTGTTCTCAAAGAGAAGGAAACCACAAGGATACCGCCTCCGGAGCCTCCCTTTCCCTTGCAGGTTACCGTAACCTCCTCTAAAACAGATCACGCCGAACGAGGGCGAAGGGCAGCCCCCGGCTCACCTTCCGCACTGACTGATGCGAGGCTTTAACACCGTCCTGATGTGCAGAGCAGCGGTGAGGGGGAAACTGGTAGAGGAGCCGGGTTTTGGACTACACAACAAATCCTGGGATTGCTGGGCAGTAACCGACAGACAGGCCACTCGGTGCTGCTGAAAGGCAGGCAAAGGGCCTGACGGGCAAGTAAGGAGATGTGCAGGGAGGTGAGCAGACAAGCAAGGAGCACTCCTCACCCAGCTTCAGGCCTTCTGCTAATAAACCCGCTGTGAGAAAGTGAGAGGACCAGGCTTTGCCAGGTTCTACAACAACAGTAGCTGGAGCAGACCCATCTGGTGTTTCTGCTCGGGTATTCAACAAAATATGCTCATATACGCACCACAGTCTCGCATAACTGATGAAAGGACCCACAAGCCAGGTGGAAACCCAAGTCCTTTGCTTACTGCTGGTAAGGTCTGTAACTTCTCCTGCCTATCCGCTTAGTAACTCCAGCCGCTGCTTGGAAATCAATCACCTACCGACACTGAATTCTGTTATCAGAAGAAAACTCTCTAGTCTATTGAAAAAAAACTACAAAAATAGCAACATAACCAGTGACATACAGAGATGGCTACTGAAGCCCCTAGGCAATTTTGTAAATTCCGCTGTTGTGCCTCTTCCCGTCCTCCCGCTGGCGCCTGTTCTCTTTGTTACCTGACATCTGGGCTTCCGACAACTCAAAGGTTAACTGACCTGAGAAGTCCCTGTACGTCCATCCAACATACACTTGACAGAAAATCAGTGGGTGTTGAATACATTTACGTGGGATTAGCAGACCTCTAAGCATCATTTCCCCCATCTTCTCCCAAGTTCTGAGCAAACTATGCCACTGCTGCCTGCCTTTACCTTAACCGTTTTTAAGATGATAATAGTATTTAAAACCTGTGCTTACAAGGCCACCCAAGTCTGCATAATCACACATACACACAAGCAGTCACACTGCACGTTGACAGGCAATCTTAACTCTGGGGGTCCCCCAGTTTAAGAACCACATATATGCACGTGTATCTTACACGTACACGCACACTCTTTAATGATAACGAAGACTACATGAGATCATTCAGAGCATTCTTTTAAAAATTACACTGCATCTGTCCTTTGTTTAAATAGAAATGCCAGGGGTTTAGATAGATGACATATTTATATAATGACAAGCATATAAAAACAGCCTGTGTATTTTCCATAATTAAGCAACTACTGAACCTCTTCACTGACAATAAATACCTCAACTGTTACCTGAGTACCCCCCGCCAATACCAACTCTAATGCAACAAAGCTAAGAAACCGTCACTGAAGAGGAAAGCAGCTTACCAATTCTGCTATTAATTCTTGAGCTTTTCTTACTGAGCCTGTCAGACCACCTCCTAGCACATTCTGCTAACCTCCCAAACACCGGTTTGAGCGTGAAACAGTTCTCAAACATAAGCATGGAAATCCAACCATAGGTTGCCCCATAGGCATGCCAAGATGAACATCTTATGTCTCCTCTGTCCACGCTCCCGAGGATGGGAAGCCAGAAGTGCAGTTCAGCTACCCAAGTCTAGATAGGTTTAGGATCTTTCCTGCATTTGGGGAAACACAAGCCTAAGAAATATTTGCTCTGTATCTAACCACCACTGAAACACTGAATCAAAAGGAAGCAAAGGAGAACGGAAGACACGCCAGGGCTGCCAAGCAAAGAAACTGAGGAAGTTTCTCAGTGCACAGAAGCACAGCTGGAGACGTAATTCCTGCTGACACGCAGTCAGGAGGATTGAACTTCATCCATTTGGGTCCCTTGGAGAATACCAAGCACCCACGTTGTTCGGGAGGATGCATTTGACACAGGGGGGCCTCTGAAAGAATCGGAAGTGTGCAGTTTTATTGCCTGGGCAAGTGCTCTGACACTTACCTGCTTCTCAGGTAGCTTTCGACAATTAAAATACAGTAACTCATTAGTAAGTACGGGCTAATTTCTGGCCCATCATGATTCTAACAACCGCCAACAAATCCCTCAACTAGCCTTGTTCAGACTGTATTTATGACAAGTTATTTTGCTCGACATGTGGGGGGAAAGCAGATTACACAGCTTGCCTCTTTGATGCAGAGGGCCAGGTTTCAAAAGAATACTGCAAGCCCAAACGAGCACAGCATAGTACAGCTTATAAGTAAAGTAAATATTACATCACAAGCCACATTGCACGCTTCTATCAGAGAAAATGGGGTTTATGTAGGCACATGGGAAGTGGGTCTTTTGCTCAAAAAAAAGAAAATCCCGATAAAAAAAATTCGTATACTAAAACGATCACACAACATCCTTTTTGATTTGTCTCTAAATCCACATGTAGATTTCATTCCTTCACTGCCATCTGAAATTGTACTACTTGAGGCGCTTTTCATGTAAAACCAAGAAAGCTCAACTCAGAAGGCAAAGACCCTTCTTAATGGAACTGAGCATCTGTGACTACTATACACCTTCCCTCTCATTTAAACATAACAGCAGAGTAAAAACAGTTTTAAAGTTCCAAGCTGAGAGATTCAAAGTTTGAAAACTACAGGACATTCTCATTTTAGCACAAAGTCATCCATTTCTTTTCACTTCTCTGCCAACCTTACCCTAGTGCTTCTTATTTTTCACGCTGCAGCACAGAAAGCCGGTACCCACATCTGCACAAAAACTTCCACTGCTTAAACCAGTGTGCAAAGCATTGAGGAGCCTTGGCTCAGTCTTGGCCATACAGGAGCAATCCATCTCAAGTGCACTACACATTTTGCATTTGGGGGTATCACATATAGATAGCTAATTATTGCTTTTCCTCCCAATAACAACAGAAAAAGAAAAAAGAAACCCTCCTCGCTTCCACAGCTCTTCTTTCCAGGCTAGAGATTTATGGCAGTGACTACCTCTTTTACCCAACATACAAGCCGGCCCAAAAAATAGATCATAAATAATAATCAGTCTAAAGAAAGACCAGAGGTCTCTGCACTACTGGAGATACGCAGGAACACTTCTTTTTACTCGACTCCTTTGTAAAAACAGAATGTTTGTGATGGCAACTGAACTACAAACTTCTTTTTTAGACATAAAGACTTAGTGACTAGGAATATCCTGCAATACTTGGATTGCTTGTTAGCACTTGCATGGTTTCAGAATGCATATATAACGACACTGGCTGGCTGGAAATTATCAGGTATTTATTTTGCTACTAGTGCCAAGGCCACAGTTGTGTGAGGCATTACACAAGCATATGAAATCCTTGCCCAAAAGAGTTTGCAAACCACCTGTTTGTTAACACAGTCACTGCATTTCAACCCTTCCACCTGTGACAATATGCTCTCAGGGGGCAGACTTGCCTGGTCTGATCAAATATTCAGTCAGCAGAGTTAATATTGAACCGATAGAGAAACTGGGCCCAACCTCTACGTTCACGGCTGGGATACAAGACTCATACCACAGGGCTCACATGGCAGTCCCACCTGAGGTATGTGTCTTAAATTTCATTTCCCACTGGTCAAATATTCCTCTTCAGAGCTCTCTTTAAACTGAGGGCTCGCGGTAGGGGAGAGAAGAGAGTTCCTTACCTCTTGAGCAGTCAGGGCATGTTCCCCTCCTAAAAGCAGCACACTCAGGCTCCCATTTGTGTAGGATCCGTTAAAAGAGTAACACCATGGTTTAAGTTCATTCATTTCCTTGTTTAAAGAACCTACCATTTGCAGCATTAAACCCCCAAGAGACTACTTGCCACAGACACTCTAAGCAAGCTGCCAGGAAAGGCACTTCAAGAGAATCACAAATAACCATTTCTGTACCCGCTGGGAGAGGCTTTCAAAGCGGTTTGAAGGATTTAATTGGATTTGTGCGCTTAACACCCCACTGCGTGGATTTACAATTTTACTGCCAAAGGTTTTATGTGCTACAGAGATGGATATCTTTAAAACAGCAACTGCAACGATCTCATGCATAAATATACACAAAGATGCTCTAATATCACACACGTTTGTAACTCAATGGATGCTCCTACCAAGGGAGTGGTTCCCCTCCGTAGCCACTGAACCAGCAAAAGGATGGAACAAAATGACATGATCAAGCTCTGACACAAAATTTCTATTTTCATTTACCTTTAATTTAGAGCTGCATTTAGTGGTGAAAAGTGCCAGCCTGACAGCTCTGAAGCATGAGGCGCTTGATCCTCTGTGCCAGAACAGCGCAGGCACTGGCCAGGCAAGCTGCCTGCCTACTTCTTGCCCTGCCAATACAATACACAACTGAGGGAAGTAAAATGGAGATAGAAATGTTCTTTCTCCAAGTATTTGATGCTGACAGCTTCTCCCCTCCAGCCTTCCTGCACCTCAGGAGCTCAGAAAACGACACCAGGAAGTGAAAGCAATGAACGCTGGCACTGCATTACTCATGGAGTGGCTTTTCCACTCAGAACAGTGGTTGCTCTTCATCATCCTCAAGACTAATTGTCTGGTTTTGGGGGAGTGCCTTGGAAGCAATGCAGGGGCCCAGTTTAACAGAGTGTCATCTAGACAGAGGCAGACAGCCTGTGCCCCAAATGTCTCGCACAACAGCCACAGTGTGAGTGAAAGGGAAGCATTATCCTTGCTGTATTGCTGACACACCAACCTCAGGAATGATGAGACACCGAAGAGAAGTAATTTTCCCCAGGTCTCACTAAGCGCGCACTCACATTTTCCAATTTCCTTTCACTAAACTATACAAAACCTCTCTCCCCAACAATAAATTACACGTGCCCATCCCTGGAATGGAGGCCAACTGCCACAATTACCCTTGTCCGTTTGGTTGCATTTTGTTGTGCAAAATTGGGATGCAGAAGAGCTGCATCCAAAATGCGCACTGGGAAATCCCCTGGCCCATTCCCACTCGTGAGCGGTGACAAGGAGTTTGTTGAGCTTTTCAGCTGACACAGGCCAAACCTGTACCTGTAAACCTCCAAACGATTTAGCACTACAGATGATCAAGGTCCAGTTCACGGGAACACTCACTGGCGCTGTTTAATTCAATACCACAGATGCTGCCAAAAGTCCTCCCTCAGACAGCACCTCACGCTAACATACACAGGGTAGGTTTTTCCAATACTCTCTTAGAACAGCAGTAAACAGAAGCAGAGGAAAGCAAGACGAACAAACCAAGGTCATCCACTATCTCAAGGATAGAAGAGTGGCTCATTATCTTAAGAAGACAGCCTAAAGAGCATCTGGCTTCAAACCCAGACATGGGTTCACGTTCATTTGTTCATGTTCAACTGGAATTCATTTTTTCCGTTACTGTGATGAACAGGTAGAAGGTGTGGGGCTGTTTTTTGGTTGGTTTTTTTTTTCTTTTTAAACGTCTTACTTTTACATAAAAAAGGGAACGAAAGGTATTAAGCGTCTACAAAGAGACAAGGCACTATCAGAAGTGCAGGATCTAGTAACAAGAAGCGACTGAAGCAGTGGAGACGGAAAATGCGAAGGGTCAGCAAGTACCTAAGCACAATTCACAAGCGAAGCGATCCTGTCAGCATAGCACTTTTTGCCATCAAAAGACTTGATCAGCAACATTTCAGTCCTTCAAACAAGACGACATCAGAGCAATTCAAAAGTGAAAAGGGAACACATATCTTGAAAGACAATGCCTGAAGAGGCAGTTCATTTGGAGGAAGGGGAGATTGGAAGCGATCTCCAGGCCCATCCTAAACTTAATGAACTCCATATGAAGCAAGAAGGGGTTGGCTGGTTGCTTTCTACTTCCTTTATTTCCATTGGAAGGCTGTGGCAGAACCCAAATCTTCTCAGCAGTAAGAGTTTGCTTCCAGTTTTCAGCTTAAATTTACTCGGGGCCAGGTGGTACTCATTTCTTCTGGTGCCCACACCTTCAAGCTCAGTAACTGTTCTCCCTAAATGCTATTTCCCTCTTCTGCATTTACAGGAGTCTCTCCACTCTTCTTCCACTTGCTCTTCTAGCCTAAGCAAATCAAGAACTCCCAGTGTCGTCACGCATGTCCATCTCCCATGTCCCCGCAATCCCTGCAGCTCTCCTCTCCAGTTATTGCAGGGGGAGTTCATCTTCCTTGTACGTGAAGGACCAGCAGGACAACCACGTCAGATGAGCTGTGCCCTGTTCAATGGCATTAACTCTCCTCTACAGTTCCTTGAAAATACTTGGCCTGACACACTGCGGTATAGCACTTTCTTACACCTACATCACACCGTTGGCTCCCAGCTGCTCTCTTGGGCTTCCCTTTAGCTACCTAAAGAGGGTCTTCTTCCCTCTCCTCAGTTTTGGCCAGCTGAAGAACATCCAACTCATGGCTCTAAAATTCTTCCCCTTCTTCTAAGTATCTTCTTGGTGGTCTCAGCTTTCTGCCCTTCAAGTAAGTAGCTTATCATAACAGGACAAGGATAGCACTGTTTTCTCCCCGAGTAAGCAAACACTTAAACTGTTTCTTCAACTATAAAAATTAAAGAGGAAGGCAAAAAAAGACAGCTAAGTGGAAAGTGAAAGTTTAAGTTGGTGCTTAAACAACCTGAGCACTTAGGCTGCAGCTGTAGCAGAGGGCTGGCACTTAGAGGTCTGATCAGGATAAAACCAAAAATCCTTCCACTAAGGTTTCAAATTACAAAATCACTTCAGCTAAGGGAAGACAAAATGTATATAGACAAGCATTGCCATATGTTTACAGTGCCTTCTCAGCACAACGTTTCTCTTGTGGCACCAAGAACTTACTGGTATGAAAAATTACAACTTTTAAGAGTGATTTTAAAGCAAGTTACAGTTAAAACAATAGTAGTGAGAAAATAGTCAAGAATTTGACTTGCAGAATGGGAGATGACTCGTGGCTTTCTCAAGAGCTTTTACTATTGATGAAGCTTACAACCACCTCACTGTCTGGGAATGACACACTTTGTTACTATTGGTCTGGTTAGAAACTCAGCAGGCTGCCTTGTTCAGCACTGCAATTTTTCAATCAGAGGAAAGACAGAACCAAGGAAGAACTAAGCAGGAAGAAGGCCAGCAGGTATCAGATTCAACTAACCTTCACCTGGGTGCAGAATGAAGCTTCTTTCTAAAAACAAAAATTGCATCGCTGTCAGGATATTGGCTATTCTAGGAAGTGTCTTTTTTCCACCCTTTGACCTCACTAAAAAGCTTTTTGGCCCAGATGGCTTTCTCCTGCTGCAGAAATGTGGAAGTATTGGGAATCTTGCACATTGGTATAGGAAAGCTGTTGCCCACTTAGCTCTGTAGCTGTGAGGGTAGATGCTCCAATGGTCACATTCACCTGCGAACACCAGTTGTCTTTGCCTTATGCCCTAACTTATCATAGGTGAGCCACGTCATGAGAAAAACATGCTCAATTACAACTTCCCAGCTGGACGAGCAAGGACACCACTAGCGCGTCTGCAGGTCAGAAGCCCAGTGCTGGTGCTGCACCTCAGGCTCTTGACACATGAGAAGCTTAAAAGCGGGGTGGTTACTGCTGGAATGCCAAAAATAAAGGAGAGAGATGGCCTGTGTGGGACTTAAAAAAAGAAAGGAAGAGCTTACTCTCTCTCTAGTACATTTTCCAAAATGAAATGTCATCTGTAAAAAGCAATCACGACAGGATTAACAACTACCAACAAGTAAAACAGATTTCCTGGAATTATTCTGGAATCATATCATCCCTGTCCCAAGGAAGCTACCTGCCTTGAAGATGCAGGACAGTCAGTGGCATTTCTACGGCTCCTCACCTACATTTTAGTTCATCGGTTTAGCACGCAGCCTGGGTTTTAAAAGAGGTCGTACTGGATAGAAGAGTCAGAGTTGAACTATCACGTGAAGTCGAGGGGAAGAGAATAGAACAAAACGTATTTACCACAAACTGCTATACACTTGACAAAACAGTAGTCCATTCGGCATGGCAGGCTTGCCATGATTTAGATGCTGCTAACATCTCTTGTCAGAAGCTGTCGTTATTTTGTGGGCTGTTGTTATACTCATGAAACAGCCAGCCTTCATGGGCATGAGGACTGGAGTGAGACCCCTGTCATTTACCATACTCACTGACTCAGTCTGTAGAAAATAAATAAACAAATAACAATAATAACAATAAAAAAATCACACGTAGCACAAAAGAGGGCCTTCTTCAGAAATGAATGGCTCTATAGGTAAAACAATTGACTAGATTAGTTTCTAGTTAATTCTTAAGTTCTCCGTCCTCTGCTTCGACAGGTGTTGATTCAAGATCTCTCTGAACTCAGAAACTCTACAGCTGGATATCCCAGCAGGAGCGGTGGGGGACAGCAGCCAGGTAGACCAAGACCTACTACTTGTTCTTTCTGTTAAGTCAATCAACCTGAAGGAGCATAAAAGTTACTCCTCTGATAGCAAAAGCAGAACGGGATGAAGGGGCTTGAGACTTTTAGAACTGGTCTCCCACATATCATAACTATGTAGCATGAAAAACGTTCTTTTGATCACATTTCAGTTCCTTTGCAGCCGGAAGGAATTTCATTGCAGGAGTTTTCGTACCACCAAACTGGCAAAAAGGTACACAAGCCTTTTCATCCTTTTTGATCCTTTTACACCTGTTCCAGAAAACCATTTGCCACTCTCCAGCTCACGATCGCTCTAAGCAGAAAAGTCCTAGCTGCCACACACTTGTCATAAACTAGGTAGGATATGACAGAGTTTCAAATACTTCAGTATTTATAAAATTAGAAACTATAAAATGCTAAAAAGAAAAAAAAAAAGAAAAAAGGGTGGTGGGGGAAATTTCTTTCTACCTTGACTGTTAGGTTCTTAAGCTGCCAGTATTTAACATTAATGTATTTCAAGGTCAGGGCTGCAACAGTTCTGCTACTTGTGGATATCAGTGAGAGATTATCTGCCTTTCACTAGTTCAGGCGCTCCACCTACACTTATTCATGGATCTGATTTTATGTTTTTTTAAATGTTTAAAAGGTTAGAATACGCCCCTGCAAGGTATAATGGGCAAGAGAGCATGTTTTAAGTGCAATTACATTATGCTTCTCTTGATATAAAGACAAAAAGTTAGCTCCACTGGTACATTCACCCACAAGAACATTAACACCCCCTACTTCACAGACACCCATAAATTATTTTTGTTAACAGTAAATTACTAAAGATAGTACAACACTCTATGAAAGAGAAAAAGAATGCACACAAGCAGCATTTTCCTTTTTGACTAGAAAATGAAAATCTCTGGCAGCAGATGAGCCTGTACTAAAAATCAATCAAATCTGGACCCCAAATGGGGTACGGGTTATGACATGCCACATGTCTGGACTCGACTCTTGAAAGCAATCATGCGCTAAGGAAAATTTCAGGTTCTTATGCAGAGGTTTAACTAGAGTCTTGGCAACTTAATTTGGGACATGAAAGGTATTTGCACTACAGTACCACGTGCAGTAAAGAAAACTGGTCTTGCAGTTCGATTCCAATGCCGCATCCTCAAACAAACAAGGCTGCTACGTTTGAGGAACAGGGATGGAAATCTCACCTGCCATCCCAAAGTTACGCTGTGGCATTTCTTCACTTTTTGCCACTTTCCTTGGGCTTGGTAAATCTTTTGCAGAGTCTGAAGCAAAGGCCCATAGCTTCTTCCCGTGTATAACAGTGGATGTCCGGGTTTTCACAGGTTGGTTTCTTGTGGGGCACCACTTGTACCCTGGATTTGCCTTCATAAATGCATCCTCGTACTAGAAAAGGAAAGGAAAATTACCAGTCATGCCGGTCACTATCCACAGGGCAACAGAGTGCACTGCTTGTAAGAGGATTTAATACAGTAAATAATCCTTCAATATCTTGATTTTTTAACAGTTTAATCACGTCCTTAGAGTCTGACCGTCAACACAATCTAACAAGAAGAAATATTAAGAGAAGTAGAGCTGTATTCAAAAAAGTGGGGTTTCTCTTTCCTTTCCTGAGGGTTTATCACCCAGAGCGGGCTGAAGATCCTGCAAACTGCTCCCCAGTGCTTGTATGCTCACTCTGGGAAACAGACGGCTATTTGAATTCTTTTGCAGGTACAATCTTTGCTTACTTCCCAGTTTGAATGAAATGAAAACATACATTTAGCAATAAATGCAGCATGATGCTCCTTACCTTGCACTCTTTTTCTCTAATAGTTCTGTATCATAGAATATTTGAGTATCTTCTTTCCCAAACCAGGCACTGAAAATGAACCACTACCAGCATCATCTCATTTTCAGTAACTTCCGATACATCACCTCAGTGTTCCTTCCAAAATGGACCATGCTGCAAGGCTGCCTAAAACAAAGTGGGACCATTGAAAACTTTCTTTGGCCTGGAGCACACAGCGCACATCTCAGCTGTTTGCTATATTCTTGGTATGAGGCAGCAAAACGAACGAAGCCAGGCTACACATAGCCGGGTAGGGGGAAAAGGTCTGGATCCTACACAGTTTGGGGGGTAGGGGGAAGGATGGGAACCTAACCTGGGTTAGGTATGGGGAAACATAACCCCCATTTTTAAAAAGGGAAAAAAGGAAGACCCGGGGAACTACAGGCCAGTCAGTCTCACCTCTGTGCCTGGGAAGATCGTGGAACAGATCCTCCTGGAAGCTATGCTAAGGCACATGGAGGACAGGGAGGTGGTTCGAGACAGCCAGCATGGCTTCACCAAGGGCAAGTCCTGCCTGACTAACCTAGTGGCCTTCTATGATGGAGTGACTACATCAGTGGACACGGGAAGGGCTACAGATGGCGTCTCTCTGGACCTCTGTGTAAGGCCTTTGACACGGTCCCCCACAACATCCTTCTCTCTAAACTGGAGAGGTATGGATTTGATGGGTGGACTGTCCGGTGGGTGAGGAATTGGTTAGATGGTCATGTCCAGAGGGTAGTGGTCAACAGCTCAATGTCCAGATGGAGACTGGTGACGAGTGGCATCCTGCAGGGGTCCGTATTGGGACCGGTACTGTTTAATGTCTTCATCAATGACATAGACAGTGGGATCGAGTGCACCCTCAGCAAGTTTGCAGCTGACACCAGGCTGAGTGGTGCGGTCGACACGCCAGAGGGGCGGGATGCCATCCAGAGGGACCTGGACAAGCTTGAGAAGTGGGCCTGTGTGAACCTCATGAGGTTTAACAAGGCCAAGTGCAGGGTCCTGCACCCGGGTGGGGGCAACCCCCGGTATCCATACAGGCTGGGGGATGAAGGGATTGAGAGCAGCCCTGCCAAGAAGGGCTTGGGGGTACTGGTGGATGAAAAGCTGGACATGAGCCAGCAATGTGCGCTCGCAGCCCAGAAGGCCAATCGTATCCTGGGCGGCATCCAAAGAAGCGTCGCCAGCAGGTTGAGGGAGGTGATTCTGCCCCTCTACTCTGCTCTGGTGAGACCCCACCTGGAGTACTGTGTCCAGCTCTGGAGCCCTCAGCATAAGAAAGACATGGACCTGTTGGAGCGGGTCCAGAGGAGGGTCACAAAAACGATCAGGGGGATGGAATACCTCTCCTATGAAGAAAGGCTGAGAGCGTTGGGGTTGTTCAGCCTAGAGAAGAGAAGGCTTTGGGGAGACCTTCTTGCAGTCTATCAGTACTTAAAGGGGCTTATAAAAAAGATGGCGGCAAACTTTTTAGCAAGGCCTGCTGCGACAGGACAAGAGGGAATGGCTTTAAACTAAAGGGAGATAGATTTAGACTAGATATAAGGAAGACATTTTTTACGCTGAGGGTGGTGAAGCACTGGCACAGGTTGCCCAGAGAGGTGGTGGATGCCCCATCCCTGGAAACATTCCAGGTCAGGTTGGACAGGGCTCTGAGCAACCTGATCTAGTTGAAGATGTCCCTGCCCATGGCAGGGGGGCTGGACTAGATGACCTTTAGAGGTCCCCCCCAACCCAAACTATTCTATGATTTTATGATTCTATTTTATTCTCAAAATGCAACAGTGATGTTTTCCAAATACCTTGCAGACCAGACCAAAACAAAATTTTTGAACGTTAACAGCAATAAAAAGAGCACATTTCAGTCTTGTAAATGTGTTGCTATGTAAGGGGGAGAATGGACGAATCGGAGGAACATGCCACATATTCCACCTGCAGATGTTTGCCGAACACCTGACAGGGGCGTACAGCACTGGCTGCTGTGGGAGGCTACCCAGTAAGGACCAGTGCTGACCGCAGGGAGGAGGAACCCAACACCTTCCCATGCACGCGGTAGCTCTCGATGGCAGCAAACGACCTGCAGCAAAGAGCTGCTTTATCCTGAAGTACATGGCAGGGCAGCTGCAGGAAGTTTCTTCCGGGATTGCACATCTTCCCACCCACCCAGCTCTCATCGGTCCCAGTTACGGCACACAGAAACACCTCTGCTTCATGCACATGCCTGCACAGAAACACAGGCAGAGGGAAAAAATCCCTTGGGTATCAAATACAGAAATAGTACTGAAAACCTTGTCCTCCGATAGACTCACTGCAGTGTTTTCCCAGATCAAAGAACAGCACGCCTTGTGGCAGGATCACCATCGCATGTGTATCGCTTGCTTTCATTCCATCTTCATCTATCAGCTGGCACTCGCTACCTCCAGACTGTAGCAAGGATAAAAACGATTCAGTTTACAAGAAGTACCGCACCGGGTCAGCCCACTGTGTGAAGTCCTGTATTTCTAGAAATGGCTATAAATAATAAAAATCTGCAGGGACTGCTGACCCACACACACACTGTATTTTCTGAAGAGGGCGTACGTATTAAATCTGCAACCTGAGGACTGTGACACCTCTCACCTTGCCCCTTTTCTCTCTCCCCCAGTTTGGTGGGGGAGCTCATTTCACCAGTGAAGGTACACCACAAAAACAGCCTCACAGAGGGAAAGGAAGGGAAGGATAAGGGAAGAGGTGGAAAGGAAACACACAGAGAAGCAGCTTTGCCTTCCCTTGTTAAAGCCACAGCCCACTCACGAATCACGTTTCCAGCCTGCAGTGTGGAAAGCACAGAATCCCTAGCAATGAAGTACATAAGCTCTTCATATCAGCATCGCTGCTTTGAGTTGTTGAATTGTTCTGCAGAGTAATTCGACAAGCCGACAGGCTGCCCATCACATGAGAACCAGAATGCAGGCCAGTTGCAAGATGAGGCAGCAATAAGCTTTTAATCGGTTTCCAACAAGAGCAATTCAAGTGAGGTAGTGTATTAATGGATTTTTTCCTCTGCAAAGCCAAGAAGAGAACATTAACCGCACTCCCCAAAGGGGAGGGAGCAAACTGAGGGAGGGCAACTCATCGGCCCCTTTCAGAGTTTCAACATTCAAGATAAACAACAAAAAAAAAAAAACGTAAAAAGGTAAACAGTGGCCAAGAAGCAGTTTTATAGAATGCATATAGGGGCCTGATCCAAATCTCAGAAAGACTTTCAATATTGATTTCCATGACTATTAGACCAAGGCCTAAAATGAAGTGAAAGCTTCTGCTTGCCAGGTCATGAGAAGATAACTTAAATGAGCTACACAGTAACAAGAAAACACCAAAGGCAATAGCGGAGCTTACTGTTTTCGTCCATTCGACCAACTGTGCAGTAAACCAACTTAACACAGCCAGCCTCAGGACGTCTGGTAAAGTCACTTAAAAAAAAAAAAAGCTATGTCTTTATCCTGGAATGTACAGACACCACCTTGGTTCCACGCAGAGAGGCAGAGATGGCCCAGCAGGGTCATGTCCTGACGTTCCAGGTAAGATAAAAAAAGGGCAGGATATGTTTGTGGGGTTGGGTTGATGTATCCTTTCCGTTTGGTGAAAGCCTGGGGAAGGATGCGTTATGCGGCAAGACCGGTGCCACTTTAGACCTGAGGTTAAAAACGGTGCTGCACTTCAGTGCAACTCCCCGAGTTGTTTTCATCACCAAATAAAAAAAGATTTGCTTTCTCCAGTGTGGTGGGCACAGGAGCTCACAAGTGGATTCCAGCTACACCTCAGGGCAGCAGCCAGCACGTGCTTAACTTTAAATGTATGCTTAAATTCCACCAAATGGCTATTAGGGGTCACATGAATCCCAGAGATCTAACAAAAAAACCAAAAAATCCCCAGAAAATACTACACTCTGGTTTACACTCCTGAAGGACACCGGGTTCGCATTACACACTACGGTCCATACCTCACCCGGTGAACTTGCCAGGCTCCAGCCGGGAAGCCAGAACATTTGTCCCCTCCCACCCCGAGGCGGCTGCCAAAGCAGCGGCACAGCACGGACAGCAAGCTCCCAGTCGGGCTGACCGCACCTGCGAAACCACTGTCCGAGCACTTGCGGGGAGAAGTGTTCAGCTCTGCCACCGAACGGCAGCAGCCTGGATTCCTCAGGCTGCTCCCGACAGGAGACACTCCCGACTGCCTGGATCTTGCCGATGCAAGGGCGTATTTAAGAACGATGTTGTTAATTTAACAATTAACAATAAATATTCATATTTAACAATGAATTTAGCAATTTAACAATATATAACAATATTTAACAAGGGAAAGAGGGCTTGAACAATAACAACCTGGCTGGCGATTTTCCAAGGCAGTTGAATATTTCCAGTCCCTGAACAGGGCAGTTGTAGTGAAAGCCCTGTGAGAATTAACAGCAAAACACACTACTCCTATTATTGCAGTAACTAAAAATGCTGGGGTGGCTCAGGGGGGCTCTGGGAGTCAGGGTGCCCGGTGCCTGTGCCTGGGGGGTTTGTCTGTGTCTCCTTCCCCTCCCCAGCTCTCGGGTCACTCCTAGCACTGCCCCAGCTCAGCCCGGCTCCAGCTGACCGGGACCCCATCGCACCGGGCAGTTTGCAGCTTCCCCCACCAACCCCGGGCGGCCCCAGCCCTCACCTCAGCCAGGCCGCAGCTGGAGCAGAGACTGCGCCTCCTGAGACCAACATGGCCGCCTGGCAGCCCCGTGCCCCAGGACTACAGCTCCCAGCATGCCACGGGGCGCTCCTCCCTGCTGTCTGACCCTGCGGGGACACCGTCCCCCGGCTGGGCCCCGCCCCCCGCAGGCCCCATGGCCGCCTCCCTGGGGCTGCCCAGGCCCTGGAGCCCTGGTGGAGCAGGGAGGAGGAGGAGAGAGGGACAGAGCGGCAGAGAGGGGTGGGGCCGGGCGGTGGGGGGCAGGAGAGGGACGGGAGACGGACAGAGGGATGGGAGCAGGACAGAGGGACGAAGAGAATGGGGAGGAGGAGCTAGGCAGGGAGTGGAGGAAGGAAAACTCCTGGTGAGGAGCCGGCAGAGGGACAGAGCGGGAAAGAGCTGGAGGGGAAGGGGGGCAGCGGGGTGCAGGGAGAAAAATAGTGATGAGCAGCAGGACAGAGGGGGAGAGAGAGAAGGAGAAGGGCAGGAAGGAGGACCGAGGGACGGGCTGACACAGGCGGGGTGAGGGAACGGGCCAGGGGGGCAGAGAGACAGAAAAGGCGCCAGGAGAGTGGAGTGATGGAGAAGTGGGACAGGGAGCAGGACAGAGGGACAGGGTGAAAGGGTGGGAGGGAAAAGGAGGGGAGAGAGAAAGGGAGAGGCAGGGATGGAGAGTGGGACACAGAGCAAGAGGAGGACGGGAAACACTCCAGTGAGCCTGAGAAACGGAGGGATGCGGATCAGGGTAAAGGAGGCGGAGAAGGACAGAACTGCGATGGCCTGCAGGGTGGAGACGGAGGAAGAGCAAAAGGGGATGGGGAGCAGGACGGAGGCCCAGAGAGGAGAAGGCCCAGCCATCCGAGCAGGGGATACAGTCCGGAAAGAGGGGACAGGCTGCAGGGCAGAGAGAAAAAAGGCGGCCAGGAAGCAGGACATGGTGATAGAAGAAAGAGAAGGACAGGGAGCGGGAGAGAGAGATGTGGAGAAAGAAAAAAAAATAGCAACAGGCTGTAGGACAGACAGGGAGGAATTAGAAAATACAGACGGGGGTCAGACGGAGAGAGAGAGAGAAAGAAAAAAATAGTGCTGGGCTAAAGAAGGAGAGGGAGGAATTAAAAAATGGGGTGAGGGAGCCGGGCAGAGAGCGATGGGGAGACACCAAAAATATCAGTTGTGGGCAACTGCCCCCATTTCTCGAGCACTCCCCAGGGACTGCATGACCGGGAGCCTCAAGAAATGTGCTGCCTGCAAAAGCCCTGCCCTGGGCCCAGTCCCACGCCCTAATATTGGTGATGATCATTGCCTTGCAGAGTGGCCAGGACTGGGGGAAAAAAGCCCAGCTGAGAGGAAAAAATTTGGCCAGCTGTTTTTTGTTTGGTTTTTTGTTTGTTGGTTTTGCTTTTTAAAAAAAACTCTATTTAAGCTCTAAATATAATCTGCAAGGAAAAAGGAACCAGGCGTACCAGGCTGGACACATGTAAAGCTGAAACCGGTTCAACAGCTGCACAAACCACCGCTCGCTCCTGCTGCGCACACTCCACCGCCTGCCTGCAGGTACAGGCAGCTGCCCTGTTTCTTGAGCGCTCCCCAGGAACAGCACCACCAGGCAGCTCAAAAAAACGTGCTGCCTGCAAAATCTGGAGAATTGCTTATTCTGGGCAATTTTTAGGCCTGTTGGTTAAAGATTTGTCCATCGAGAGATGGCTCAGGACCACGCCAGGGCTGGTGGTGCTGCTTTCTGGATCCTGTGGCAGCGATGGGCAGAGGGACAGGTTGCCAGATCCCGGTTCCAGGTACGCATGCAGGCTGACAGGGTCACCTGTGTCTGTTTTTTCCCAGCGAAGCCCCAGCTGGTGCCAGCCCTGTGCTGCAGCCCCAGGGCCGAGGCTGAAGGAGCCAGGCATTTCTGCGGGTGCTGCACCCTGCCGGGCCCCACCACCGTCCGCCGGCTGCCCTGGGCTTCCCTCCGTTGTCTCCAGCTCTGCTTTCTGCCAATGCCGGGGGCACCGCAGAATGTCTTGCCCGCTCCCCACAGCTGTCCTGACCCATGTCTGCAGCTTGTATGTTATGTCCACGTCACACAGCTGGCTTGGGGGTGGCAGGTCTCTCTCGCGGCACTCTGGGAATGGGGACAAAGCAAACCATACTGCTCCTTTTCGATCTTTGTCCCCAGGGAGACCCAGTTGAGACGTACCGTTTGCTGGAGTGTGTCCTGCAGGGGGGTGACAGCCGTTTGCAGAGCAGCGCTGAGACCCGCCTGACAGCAAAGGTGCCCGGTGGCTGCAGAGCAGCCCAGGTGAGCTGGTTCTCTTGGAGGCCACCAGAGCAGCCTTCCTCCGCCCCTGGTTTTTCGTGAGATACGGAGGAGCATGTGCTGCATCCAGGCCTGACAAGGGTTTCCCAGTGCCCCCGTGAGAGATCCTGCTCCCAGGAAGCACCTCCCCATTGAACAAGGGCAGTATCCAGCCACCCAGCACTGGGTGCTGGCTGCCCTGAGGGGTCTTGCAGGGAGGACGGGGTCATCTGCCCGGTGGCTCTGACACAGAAATGATGAGCTGAAGCTGGTCATGGCGGGCCAGTTCAAAGTCTCCGAGTGCCTCAGCCTTTGTCCCTGATAGCGTTTAATCCAGGGACTTTTTCAGGGTGTGACGGATGATGTGGAGATGGAGGCTGGTGATGTCCTGGTGGCTCTGTCCCCCTCCCACTTCAAAGTTGTGATGTCTGAGTTAGTTCTGGGGCCGCCTGAGGGCCCTGGAGGAGATCTCCAGGGAATTTGTGTACAATGTTTTGATATCTTAGGGCGACAATGTCCTAGGGTTACGGGGTGCTAGGGTTACGGGGTGCTACGTCTATGGGGTTCTAGGGTTATGCAGTGCTAGGGTAAAAGTTTTCTAGGGTTGTCATATATTAGTGTTAGGGAGAGCTAGTGTTACTGGGTGCTAGGGTTACGGGGTTCTAGGCTTACAGTGTGCTAGGGTTATAGTGTGGTAGGGTTACGGGACGCCAGAGTGTAAGTGGGATAGGATTAAGGCGTGTTCTTTTTAGGGACAGGATCTGGGCTTTTTGGTCCTGGCTTCCTGGGTTGTGTGGAGTTTTTTGCCTTAGCTTATGTTCTGGATGTTTTTTGGAGAGTCCTATTTTAGGTTGTTTACTTTTTAGGGTTTGGATAGGGGGCTCTGGTTTGTGTATGATCTGTCTTCCTGTTGTTTTTTTGCTGTTCTGGTGGTTTGTTTTGCATTTTCTGTCTTGTAACCATCGTTTCTGGTCTTGTAAGGCTGTCCAGGTCGGCCAGTGTCACTTCTGCTGTGGTCCAACTCATTTCCGGTGAGCGTCGGACTGTTTTAGATAGGTGTCCATGGAGAACGACTGCCAGACGACTAACAGGCACTTTTGGGGTGTGGGAGGACTTCTGGCCCACAGATAACGCCTGTCGGAGGGCTAAGTGTACTCCTAAATTTGTGTAGACTTCCAAATACATGGTGCTTTCTCCTGCCTCGAGGAAGAGTCATGGGAAGACACCAGCTGCACGGAAGGGCAAACATTTCCCCAAGGGTACGTGGCTTTTTGATTTTTGCTTTTGAGTAAGAAACCTGCCAAGAGGCTGCTGCCATTAAGTTTAGTGGCATTTGGTGAAGTCCTGGCTTGAGTATTGCGTGACTTGAAACATCACTGAAAAAATGGTGGAGGTTTGTCTGCATGTTCTGGATGCTTCAGATTTGAACGTCTGCTCGTGGTGGTGACTTCATACTGTCCTTAGCTCCTATGTCAAGGCACGACATGTGCTTAGGGTGAGGTTCGTCATCCACGACAGGAGATGTGAATCCGTATTTCAAATAGACTTCTGGATCATTTTGAATTTTTGGGGGCCAAATTCTTCTCAGATCTGTTGAGTTATCCTTGGTTTTGCCTCTTCATGTAACTGGTGAAGAGCTCGTAGGAGGAGCAGGAGAAGGGTCAGTGCTGCCGTTTCCATGTTGGTCACTTGTGCTGCAGTTATCAGGGTTATCTTCCATCCAGAGTTTCTTTGCAGAAATGCCTTTAAGCCACTTGTCCATTTTGTGAGGGGGAGTGGACTTAATGGAAGACATTTTGTTCCTCATTAGTGCCTTGGGGATTTACCTGTTGCTTCTTGTTTGTTTGTTTGCTTTCTATTTGCTATGCTTAATTTAAAAAGCTTACTGTAGCTCTTTGGATTTCTGTCCTTAAAGGAAGCCTCTAGGATTTCTACCCAGGAGTGTCCAGAAAATACTGTGCTTGTACACTGCTGTCAGCCTTCAGTCTAGAGAAATGGCTGGTAGTGGTGAAAGTTTAACAGTCACGTAACTCAAATGCATCTTAAATATACAAGCTTTGCCCTTGTTCCGGATATGCCTGGGGGATGATCCTCAGCAGCTCATGAACAGCATGTTCTGCTGTGCTTTACCTGTTTAAAATAGTGTATCACCAGAACTGTCTTCCCTAGTGCCTGCACGGAGCAAGAACCTCCAGTAGCAAGGGCATGCTGACCCGCTTGGGTCGCTTCAAAGCGACGGCTAAATGTAAATAGGTTAAAAAACCAGTCCCCTGGTAGCAGTGTGTGTGTGTGTGTGTGTGTGTGTGTGTGTGTGTCAAAGTCCACCTGACCCTCCACGCTTACTCAGCATGTCACAACTTCATGTGGGTTGGATCCATCAAGGGTGGATGGAGTCAGTGTAAGCAGGTGTTGTAACTGGCCAGGCAGTTGACCTAAAGAAATGAAAAATTACCTTTGAAGGGAGCAGCATGCCGTTAGATGTCGGGGTGTATTGCCTTTTCCTTCCTTGGTCTGAGCACAGAGAACTGAGAGGTGTTTCCCCCTGGGGGAGGGAAACCCATCCGACAGCCACCATCAGCCTCAGGGCTTGTGGTCCTTGATGGAGGCGTAAGGGCTTGGGACAATTTTACTTGTGTGGTGTTTCTCGTTCTGCTCCCAGGTTTTCCCATTAACGTTTGCTCTCCGGTTTATTTGCCTTTATAGTGTTTTGTAAATGTTCTCCATTATAGCCCTGAGCCCTGAACTACGTGTTCCTTTCTCTGAAAACCCATCAATAGCTCTGGAGTTTACCTTGGGAGCAGAGAAAAGGGGGGACCCTTTAGAGTTGAGGAGAGAATTTAATATGAGAAACACTTCAGTGTTATGCATCTTCTGAGGCTGAATGTACCTGCTTTAACTTTTTTTGGTTGTTTTTGCAGTCTTTATATAATACCTACTTAAAATGCCTACTTCAGCAAAAGAAGAAGAAATCACTTCGATGTCTGTGTCTGACTAAAAGTACTGACCTGAACCTATAGAAAACTGATGTGGACAGCCATTTTTTGTCGTTATTGGGTACCGCATCTGACTTGTAGAGCTTTCCCTGTGCGTAGGGTGGTGGTTTGTACTTGGCATTGTCCAATCTTCTTTCTGAACCGAACAAGTTACTCTTTCACAGCTTTTTTTAGTAATGTTTCACTTGATGTGCAACTTCTTGCTCTTCACGTGTCAGCTAGCCAGAAGGTGAATATTTGCCAAGATGAGTATTTGCTGAGAGTCGTGGGCTCTGTACTGCTGGAACACAGGCCGGTTGTGCCTCACCGGTGCCCTCGGGTTGTGTCCCAGGCTCGGGTTACCTGCTGCTTAGTACCAATGTGGTTTTGGACCGCGTGTGGTTTCTTGGGGGAGGACGAGAATTTATGTCGTCCGGTGTGTTTTAGGGGAGAGATTGGGTAATGTCTGGGGTGGGAATGTAGAAAGACTCGTAAGGAATTGTAGATGTCAGCTTTAACGTATTTTGTTCACTTAGGCCAGAGTTTGAAAACCTATTTAACTACAGGAAATTATCCAGGATGAATATAAGGACGTTGACAGAAATGTGTTTCTTTCATTAGAACACGGTAATTTCCGATGTATTTCGCTGCTGCTTTTCCTGCATCTCGAGGTAGATCCCTTTGCTGGTACTTCTCCAGGAGCAGCTGACGCTGTGCTTTCATGACAGCCTTTCCCTGGCCGCTCTTCAGTGAACGCTGCTGCTTCACAGACCTTCTCCGTGTGCCGCTGGCTTGCTCCAGTGCGTGCTGCGCTGCTGGATGGGGCTGGGGAGCTTTGACTTTTAACTGGGGTTAAAACTCACCTGGCCCAAGCAGCGGTGTAGTTTTGGTAGCCAGCGTTACCCCTAACCTGTGTGTTACCTCCTGCAGCTCACGGTGCCGCTGCAGAAATGCATGTTCCGGCAGGACGGGGGGAGAGGCAGGAGCAGGCAGACGGGGCTGCTTGTGCTCCTGGGAACTGTGAGCGCCCCGCAGGGAGGCAGGGAGCTGGTGCAGGGAGCGGGCCCAGCTGGGAGGGGAGTGGGGAGAACGGGAGCACGCAGGCGAGGATGGGAGGAGGGAGGGTGGTGGCAATCTGGGGTGGGGACCCTGCACGCATCGGGGGAGCCGCACGGGGAATCCTCTCTGCCAAAACAGCATCGACGGGGGTCCCTGGCTCCTGTCAGTGGCAAACAAACTGGCAGGAATCATGGTCCATTTGTGGCTGGGCGCGAAAGCAGGGAAGGAGCTCGGGAAGTGTTTGTGTCAGAGACACATAAATTACATTTTTTGCGAATCTTTTTTAATTTTTCAGCGAGCTGTGAGGCTGGGAGGAAAGATGGTGGGTAGGAGGGAATGTGCTTAGTGGCATATCAAGGAGGACAAAGAAAATAAATATCTAAGTAAGGGTCAGCCTAACTGTTCTGAGTTTTGGCTGTTTAAATGTTGGCCTGAACTGCGGCAGTATCAGGCCTGTGTCTTGTAGGTAAAGCCTGAATGCAACCTTTTGCATCAGCCTTTACAGTGCCCAGTAACTCTTTTATTCCTGCACAAGCGTTGTGAACAGGAGTTGCCTCTTACATTGACACGGTCATCTCTGTAGGTAATGCTGCACACGTTCATGCAGATGCTGGACAGACCAGAAGCTGTAATGCCAGTATAGAAGGGCAGCTTGGCACGAGGATCATGCTGTGGCTCTCACAACCAAGGCCATTTGTGCTTGTTAGTTATTGTCGTGCTAGAGGAATTTCCCAGGTTTGGCATCTAGTGTGAAACTCCAGGGATCCTCCATTTTTTCAGGTCTGGTGAAAGGATCGTACGTATCCAAGTGGCTGCTGGAGTCTGGGAGTGTCAGTCCACGCTCACTGCATTGCTCACAGACAATCGGCGTGCTTGGGGGGAGTGATGCAGTTCAGACTGTGTTGGATCTGTGCAAGGGTGTACAGCAGCTGCAGAACCTGGACATTCAAGCCGTGGGTGTAAACCCTGAGTAAGAACAGAGGAGGGGAAAAAGGGTCTTCAGAGGCTGTAGTCATGATCAGTTTTCTTCCCAGGGGCTCTGGGGCTTTGTGAGCAGAAAACTCTCCCTGAAACTCCTCCTCCTGAAAGGTCTGTTATGCTCTCTACCTCCTGCTCCATTTTTGATCTTTTCTACAAGAAAAGTTGGGGTTTTTTGGTTTGGCTGTTTTTTTCCCCTCTCTGGGACGTGAAATGCCTCTGTTTTGGAGAAAAGCAAGCAGGTCCCTCTGGATGGCATCCCTTCCCTCAAGCATATCAACAGCACCACTCAGCTTGGTGTTACCTGCAACCTGGCTGAGGGTGCACTCGATCCTACTATCCACGCCATCGATATTAAACTGTATAGGTCCCGGTATGGACCCTTGAGACACACCGCTCCTTGCTGGTTTCCACTTGGGCATTGAGCCACTGACTGTTCCTCTTTTGTTAACCTTTTCCGTCCCCATAAGGAGCTGGGGAGGCTGTTGGGGGCAGGGCAGAACACAGGGAGCCCCCACATTCCCTCCTGGGAGTCCCTCAAACAGAAGGTCAGAGCCGGCAACCCCAGAGAGTCCTTAGCAGCCAACAGACAGAACGGACCGTGGTGCTGCCAGTGCTGCAGCTCCCACCGCATGGCCCCTGGGCCCCCCCTGGTGCCCCGGCTGCTTCAGCCTTTTGTCCATCCCGAAACCTTCTACCCCCAAGGCAGGGACCAACCCCGACCCCTGCAGCCCAGGGATGCTCTTGGGGGAAGGAGCAGAGGTGACCGCCGGCGATCGCTCCCAGCTCTCTTTCAGGCTCAGCCAAGCTGTGCTGACTGCGTGGGCAGGAGCAGCCCTTCCTGCAGCCTAGGCACCCCAGGCACCCCCAGCAGGTATGACACCCCCAGCAGATATGGCCATCTGTCCCATTTCACTTCCTATGAGCGAGTCTCCTTCCTGATCTGCAACCCTGTCCCACTGGCACAGCAGCTCACACCATGGGAAGTGCCCCAGCCACAAGGTCCCCATGTGCCTAGCGCAGATCCGGGGGATGTCAGTGATCGGGGCCGGCTCAGCAGGTGCCCCTGGAGGGTCCCCCCGGCCCAGCACGGCTCCCACTCACCCGCGCAGGTCTGCAGATGGCTCCATGCAGCTGCTTCTTCGACGCCCAGGTCTTCTGCATCCAGTGGACGAGCACCAACCCGCCTCCACCAGCCACTGGCACGCTTGGCCACGGTGCCACTGCTCTGCCGGGTTCTGCCCTGTGGGGCCACGTGGGCTGCGGGACCCCCCCAACCTGGGCAGCCCCTGGGACCCCCCAGGGCCAACCGTGACACCTTGCACCCTACAACCATCAGGGGAGAGCAGTGGCTCCAGCCCTGCCGGTACTGCCGCCGTGCTTCCCTGGCTACCAGCACATGGAGAGGCAGTTTGCACGGCTCAGTCTCTGCAGCACAGCCACCCCGGCGGGGGCAGCCCCAGGCAGCAACGTCCTCCTGGGCAGCGACATCCTCCTCAGCCACTGTGCTGCCCCCCACACCCTAGCCATTGGGGACCCGGCAGGTGACATTGCACTGCCCAAGGAGATGCTTCGGGGTTGCTCCCTCGTCAGCCAGGATGCTCCCAGCAGCGTCCAGATGCCTGGGGACCCTGGTGGCACCGGCGGAGCCATCCCCCACTGCAACATCGGCTGCTCAACCCCGACTACAGCGTCCCTGAGATGACCAACACAGTCCTGAGCATAGAGCAACTCACTACCGTCGGGATGGAGCCCCAGGAACCATGGTGGGAAGCCTGGAGGGACCTGCCACCACCCCACCCTGGCATGTCCCAGCCTGGCATGTCCCAGCCTGGCATGTCCCAGCCTGGCATGTCAGAAAAGCAGGGAAAAAAGCAGAGGAGCGCCTGGCCAAACCCACCCAGCAAGCGCAGGGCTCTCGCAGCCAGCAATGGGGTGGGAGGGTGGGATTAGACCCACAGCAGGGATGAGATGGAGATGGGGGGGTGGGGGTGGGTTGGAGGGGGGTGTGTGTGGGGGTGGTGGTGGTGTAGTTGGGGGGTGTGTGTGTTATAATAGCTTTCATCACACAGTTGCTCTTTTTTTTTTTTCCATTAAAAGCCATTTCACCAGAACCACTCCGTGCCTGTGTGGGAGGGGGGAGAGAGCGCAGGGGGCACTGGGAAACGGCACCCAAGAGGTGCAAAAGCCCCGCTGAGCCCCAAATCAGAGCTGGTGAGCCCCGAAGGGCACGGAGCCGCCCCCAGGGCTGAGTCACTGCCAGCAGGGCAGGCAATGGCAGGGGGTGACTCCCCTGTCCCCTTCCCCAGAGGAAGCAGCCCTTTGGCGGGGGAGCCAGGACAGATGGGTCCCTGCGGGACTCACGGACACAGCCCCACGCAGAAAGCAGCACTGAGCCCCTGGGACAAGGACAGACCTGGGGGGCTGGAGGCAGGACAGACACCCATGACAACAAGGGCTGCAACGCCTTCATCTTGAACACAACCTGTGTCCCCTCCAGCGGGGACAGGGCCCGGTGCAAAGCCCTTAAAAGCCTCAAGACAATCACGCCCTTCTTCGGGTCCCACCACCCTCAGCTCCAGAGCCTGGCTTTGCTTCACTGCCACAGTAAAATAACCCCAGATCACCCCAATAATGCCGAGGGTGGGAGCTGCAGGCCAGGCAGGGACCCTGCTCCTCTTGCCTGGCTGCACCTTGGGCAGCTGCAAGACCAGGACGGGGGAAAATACAATTGAAAATAAAATCATTGCACTGGCCAGAAAGTGCCTGGAAACCTCATCTCTATTGACCATTTCCCATCCGAGCTCCACAACTTGGGGCTGATGCAGCCAACGGCGCCTTCAGGAAGCGGCCTCACCTTTCCGGGTCTGGCTTGCAGAAGGTGCAGGGTGAGGTCCCCAGTGCCAGGGGTCGGAGGGGGCTGAGCCCCACCTTAGGGTAGTCCCAGCAATGCTGCTGGGGTGGTGGGAGCTGGTCTGGATGCCGAGCAGGCACAGTCCCATTTGCGTCAGCATGGCACTGCGCTGTGCCGCTGCTGCTCAGCGTCTCGCCCCGAGCGTTGTCATAGAATCATAGAATCATTGAGGTTGGAAAAGACCTCGAAGATCATCGAGTCCAACCGTCAACCCAACACCACCAGGCCCACTAAACCATGTCCCTAAGCGCCTCATCTACACGTCTTTTAAATACCTCCAGGGATGGGGACTCCACCACTTCCCTGGGCAGCCTGTTCCGATGTTTAACCACTCTTTCAGTAAAGAAATTTTTCCTTACATCCAATCTAAACCTCCCCTGGCGCAACTTGAGGCCATTTCCTCTCGTCCTATCGCTTGTTACTTCGGAGAAAAGACCAACACCCACCTCGCTACAACCTCCTTTCAGGTAGTTGTAGAGAGCGATGAGGTCTCCCCTCAGCCTCCTTTTTTCCAGGCTGAACAACCCCAGTTCCCTCAGCCGCTCCTCATAAGACTTGTTCTCCAGACCCCTCACCAGCCTCGTTGCCCTTCTCTGGACACGCTCCAGCACCTCGACGTCCTTCTTGTAGTGAGGGGCCCAAAACTGAACACAGTATTCGAGGTGGCGGCCTCACCAGTGCCGAGTACAGGGGCACGATCACTTCCCTACTCCTGCTGGCCACACTAGTTCTGATACAGGCCAGGATGCCATTGGCCTTCTTGGCCGCCTGGGCACACTGCCGGCTCATGTTCAGCCGGCTGTCGACCAACACCCCCAGGTCCTTTTCCGCCGGGCAGCTTTCCAGCCACTCTTCCCCAAGCCTGTAGCGCTGCATGGGGTTGTTGTGGCCAAAGTGCAGGACCCGGAACTTGGCCTTGTTGAACCTCATACAGTTGGCCTGGGCCCATCCATCCAGCCTGTCCAGGTCCCTCTGCAGAGCCTTCCTACCCTTGAGCAGATCAACACTCCTGCCCAACTTGGTGTCGTCTGCAAACTTACTGAGGGTGCACTCAATCCCCTCATCCAGATCATCAATAAAGATATTAAACAAGACCGGCCCCAGTACTGAGCCCTGGGGAACACTGCTCGTGACCGGCCGCCAACTGGATGTAACTCCATTCACCACAACTCTCTGGGCCCGGCCATCCAGCCAGTTTTTGACCCAGCGCAGAGTCCACCTGTCTAAGCCGTGAGCCGCCAGCTTCTCGAGGAGAATGCTGTGGGAGACAGTGTCAAAGGCCTTGCTGAAGTCCAGGTAGACCACATCCACAGCCTTTCCCTCATCCACTAGGCGGGTCACCTGGTCATAGAAGGAGATCAGGTTGGTCAAGCAGGACCTGCCTTTCATGAATCCGTGCTGGCTAGGCCGGATCCCCTGGTTGTCCCACTCATGCCTTGTGAGCGCCCTCAAGATGAGCCGCTCCATAATCTTCCCCGGCACCGAGGTCAGGCTGACAGGCCTGTAGTTCCCCGGATCCTCCTTCCGGCCCTTCTTGTAGATGGGCGTCACATTGGCAAGCCTCCAGTCATCCGGGACCTCCCCCGTTAACCAGGCCTGCTGATAAATGATGGAGAGTGGCTTGGCGAGCACCTCCGCCAGCTCCCTCAGCACTCTCGGGTGGATCCCATCCGGCCCCATAGACTTGTGAGTGTCCAGGTGGCATAGCAGGTCATTGACTGCTTCCTCCTGGATTACGGGGGGTTCATCCTGCTCACCATCCCCATCTTCCAGCTCGGGGGGCCGAGTACCCTGAGGATAACTGGTCTGCCTGTTAAAGACTGAGGCAAAGAAGGCATTGAGTACCTCAGCCTTTTCCTCATCCTCAGTGACAATGTTCCCCCCCGCATCCAATAAAGGATGGAGATTCTCCTTGGCTCTCTTCTTGTCATTAATATATTTGTAAAAACTTTTTTTGTTGTCTTTAACGACAGCAGCCAGATCGCGTTCTAGCTGGGCTTTTGCCTTTCTCATTTCTTCTCTGCACGACCTAACAAGATCCCTGTACTCTTCTTGAGTCGCCTGCCCCTTCTTCCACAAGCGGTAAACTCTCCTTTTTTTCCTGAGTCCCAGCAAGAGCTCCCCGTTCAGCCAGGCCGGTCGTCTTCCCCGCCCATTCTTCTTACGGCGTACAGGGACAGCCTGCTCATGCGCCTTTAAGACTTCCTTCTTGAAGATCGTCCAGCCTTCCTGGACCCCTTTGCCCTTCAGGACCGTCTCCCACGGGACTCTCTCAACCAGCGTCCTGAACAGGCCAAAGTCCGCCCTCCGGAAGTCCATGGTTGCGGTTTTGCTGCCCCCCCTCCTTACTTCACCAAGAAGCGAGAATTCTATCATTTCATGGTCGCTAAGCCCAAGACGGCCTCCGACCACCACATCTCCCACCAGTCCTTCTCTGTTAGTAAACAGCAGGTCAAGCGAGGCACCTCCCCTAGTAGGCTCACTTACCAGCTGTGTCAGGAAGTTGTCTTCCACACACTCCAGGAACCTCCTAGACTGCTTCCTCTCTGCCGTGTTGTATTTCCAGCAGACGTCTGGGAAGTTGAAGTCCCCCACGAGAACAAGGGCTAGCGATTGAGAAACTTCTGCCAGCCGCTTATAGAACGCTTCATCCGCCCCTTTATCCTGGTTGGGTGGTCTATAACAGACTCCCAGCAGGATATCTGCATCGTTGGCCTTCCCCCTCATCCTTACCCATAGACACTCAACTGTACCATCATCACAATCGTTGAGCTCTATACAATCAAAACACTCCCTAACATACAGGGCCACCCCACCGCCTCTCCTTCCTCGCCTGTCCCTTCTGAAGAGTCTGTAGCCATCCATTGCAGCACTGCAGTCATGAGAGTCACCCCACCATGTTTCTGTGATGGCGACTAAGTCATATCTCTCCCGCTGCACAATGGCTTCCAGCTCCTCCTGTTTGCCGCCCATGCTGCGTGCATTGGTGTATATGCACTTGAGCTGGGCTATCGATTTCGCCCCCGGCATCGGCACGCCACCCCTCGGCTCATCTCTAGCGAGCCTGGTTTTATCCCCTTCCCCCTTCAAACCTAGTTTGTCCCTGCCCCAAAACTCCTGTCCCCTGGAGCAGCTGCACCGCCACCCCCCGCAGCTCTCAGAGTAACCACAGAGAGTTACTCTGCTTGAGAGAAGGAGAAAACAAAAGAAAAGAAGAATCCCAGAACACAAACTTCAGGGCTGACCAAAAGTTAAAGCATGTTATTAAGGGCATTGTCCAAATGCCTCTTAAATACTGACAGGCTTGGGGCATTGACCACCTCTCCAGGAAGCCTGTTCCAGGGTTTGAACACCCTCCTGGTAAAGAAAGGATTCCTCATGACAAGTCTGAACCTCCCCTGGTTCAGCTTTGACTCATTCCCAGGCGTCCTGCCCCTGGATCCCAGGGAGAAGAGATCAGCACCTCCCTCTCCACGTCCCCTCCTCAGGAAGCTGTAGAGAGCAGTGAGGTCGCCCCTCAGCCTTCTCTCCAAATGAGACAAACCCAGAGTCCTCAGCCGCTCCTCAAGAGGACATGCCTTCCAGCCCTTTCACCGGCTTTGTTGCCCTCCTCTGGACGCATTCGAGGACCTGAATGTCCTTCTTAAATGGTGGGGCCCAGAACTGCACACAGAACTCCAGGTGAGGCCGCACCAACACTGAATACAGCGGGACAATCCCCTCTCTTGACCAGCTGGTTTTGCTGTGTTCAATGCCCCCCAGGATGCAGTTTGCCTTGTTGGCTGCCTGGGCACACTGCTGGCTCCTATTGAGCCTGCTGTCGACCAGCACGCCCAGACCCCTTTCTGCAGGACTGCTCTCCAGCCACTCCTCTCCCAGGTTAGACTTGTGCCCGGCGTTATTCCATCCCAGGTGCAGAATCCGGCATTTGGACTTGTTCAATTTCATGCCGTTGACGATTGCCCAATGCTCCCATCTATCTAGATCCCACTGCAAGGCCTCTTGTCCCTCACGAGAGTCAACAGCACCTCCCAGATTGGTATCATCAGCAAACATGGTAACGGTGCATTCACCTCCTGCATCCAAATCACTGATCAAAACAGTGAACAGAACTGGCCCTAGGACTGAGCCCCGAGGAACACCGCTGGTGACCGGTCACCAGCCAGATGTAGCCCCATTCACTGCAGCCCTTTGAGCTCTGCCCTCCAGCCAGTTCTTCACCCAGCGCACTGTGAACCTGCTCATCCCACAGCTGGACAACTTGTCCAGAAGGATGCTGTGAGGGACAGTATCAAAAGCCTTACCAAAATCCAGAAAAACTACATCCACCACCTTCCCTTCATCCACGAGGCGGGTGACCTTATTGTAGAAGGATATCAAATTAGTTCAACAGGACTTTCCTTTTGTGAACCCATGTTGACTGTGCCTGATGATTGCATTGCCCTTTAAATGCCTTTCAGTAGCACCCAGGATGATCTTCCAGGTGCTGAGGTTAGACCAACAGGTCTGTAGTTCCCTGGGTCTTCCCTTACGCCCTTTCTGTAGAGTGGAATAACGCTGGCTAGCTTCCAGTCAGCAGGGACCTCCCCAGACTCCCAAGACCTTTGGTAGATGATAGAGAGGGGTCCTGCTGTAACATCCGCTAGCTCCTTCAGAACTCTGGGATGAATCCCACCAGGCCCCATGGTTTTGTGAACATTCAGCTGATACAGCTGGTCCCTGACAATTGCAGTGGCCACAAAAGGAAAGTCACTGTTCCCACACTCGTGGTCCTCCAACTCAGCGGACTGGGCAGCCCAAAGTCTAGCAGTATTATTAAAGACTGAGGCAAAAAAAGCATTGAACGCCTCCGCTGCTTCTTCATCCCTATTAGTCGGATGACCATCTTCAACAAGTATTGCTCCAATGTTTTCTTTAGACCGCCTCTTGCCATTAACATACTTTAAAAAGCCCTTCTTGTTATCTGAAACAACACTGGCCAGTTTCAACTCTAATTGAACTTTGGCCTTTCATGTCTTCTCCCCGCATAAACGAGCCACGGCTCTGTAATCTTCCTGCAAAGCCTGACCTTGCTTCCAGAGAGCGTACAACTCATTTTTCCTCTTGAGCTCCACGAGGAGTTCCCTCTTCAGCCAAGCTGGCCTTCTGCCCTGCTTGCTTGGCTTATGACACAGTGGAATTGCCTGCTCCTGTGCTTCTCAAAGGTGCTTCTTAAAGACTGACCAGCACTCGTGGACTCCTAAGCCCTCAGAAGCAGATTCCCAGGGTACTCTGCTGAATGGCTTGAAGTTTGCTCTCCTGAAGCCCAAGGTAGCAACTCTGCTGTCCTTTTCTCTCATTACACTGACAAGTTTGAACTCAACCATTTTGTGATCACTGTGGCCAAGACAGCCACCTACCATCACATCCCCCACGAGTCCTTCTCTATTCACAAATAGCAAGTCTAGGAGGGCATCTTTCCTAGTTGGCTCACCGAGTACCTGTGGCAAGAAGTTCTCTCCTACAAACTTCAAGAATTTCCAAGACCTGCTTCTCACAGCAGTACGATATGCCTAGCTGATGTCTGGGAAGTTGAAATCTCCCATAAGGACAGGGGCTACCCACCCAGAAATGTCTCCTAATTGCCTGTAGAATAACTCATCAGTGCTAACATCCTGGCTGGGTGATGGGTAGTAGACACCCACTACGACATCTCCTCTGTTTTCCATCCCCCTAATCCTCACCCAGAGGCTCTCAACCACATCATCACTAACTGTAAGGACTGTGCAAGCAAACCTCTCCCTTACGTACAGTGCAACACCTCCACCTCGCCTGCCCTGCCTACACCTCCTGAACAGCCTGTAGCCCTCAATCCCTGCAGTCCAGGCATGGGACTCGTTCCACCAAGTCTCACTAATACCGATGACATTGTAGCTCTGGGAACGGACCAAGGCTTCCCGTTTATCCTGTTTGTTTCTTATACTGCCTGCATTGGTGCACAAGCATTTCAGATCTGCTCCTGCACCCTCTGTGCTCCCAGGAGCAGTGTAACTGTTCCCACTAGCACTGCCACCCTCAGGCGATGCCACACCAACTCTCGGCTTACCTACTGCAATCCTGTTGGTATCCCCTTCCCCCATCGATTCTAGTTTAAAACGCTCTCTATCAGCCCCATCAGTTTATGCCCAAAGACCCCTTTTCCCCATCGGGACGGGTGGATCCTGTCAGGCCCCAACAGACCTTGTCTCTCGAAGGCTCTTCCATGGTTTAAAAACCCCAAGTTTTGGTGGAGGCACCAGTCCTGGAGCCAGGTATTGACATCCTGGGCTCGCCTCTTGCTTCCAGAGTCTCCCCCCATTACTGGGAGGACTGAGGAAAATACTACCTGTGCTCCCGAAGTTTTTAGACTTCTTCCCAGGGCTCTGAAGTCTCTTTTGATTGACCTCAGACTTTTTGTTGTGACATCATTCATACCCACGTGAAGGAGCAGAAAAGGATAGTAGTCGGAAGTTTGAACTAGGTTCTTCAGTCTTGTGATGATGTCCCTAATTCGGGCCCCAGGGAGGCAGCAATCATCCCTGAAAAGAGGGTCTGGTCTGCAAATGGGTGCTTCCATTCCATGCAGGAGGCAACTGCCAATGACCATAACTCGCCGTTGTTTCTTCTTGGCGCTGGTGTTCATGCTACGAGAGGTTGGTCTCTCTGATCTTGGCAGGACTGCTTGCACAGGTTCCTCCTCTTTCTCACTATGCACTTCATCTACCGTACCCAGGGCCTCGTACCTGTTCTGTAAGGGTATGGTAGAGGATAGCTTAAGGGTAAGGAGGGGTTTCTCTTACTGCTCCGTGCTGTAACCTTCTTCCACCCCTCCTTATCACTTGTGACACCGCCTTCCTCCCGGCACAAAGCAAATCTAGGACCTGCCTCTGTAGTGGCCACGCTGAGTTGGATTCTATGCATCATAGGTGGCAGAGTACGGCTCCATTGATGCATCTCCCTCTCAGACTCTCAAATACTCCTCAATGTGCTCACCTCCTCCTGCAGCTCAGCCACCAAGCAGAGCAGTTCATCAATGTGGTCACACCTCCTACAGTCTTGCTTGCAATCACTTTCCACCTCTAGGAATATCCCTTCACTCATCCCACAGCCGAAAACTGGGTGGTCGCATGCTTGAGCAGGAGCTCTGTCCGTGTGGCTGCATTGGTTCTACCAGGTGCTAGAAGCTCAGGAGAAGCAGGGGATGCTGCTTTTTGCTGGCAGCTCACCATGCTGCTACACACCTGCCCGCTGCCGTGCGCCTGCCCAGTGGGAAATACATATGCTCTGGCGTCCGTTGCAATCAGCTGGGCCGATTGTTTTCACCTGCTTAAATCTCCCGTGCTGTTCGGCGCAGGCTCTGCCCCTTGCTGTCTCTCCCAGTCAGTGGGTCCAGGCTCAGTTGCTCGGGGAACGTCCCCTGTTCAGACACGCCGCTACTTGTCCAGGTGTATCCCTCCTCGCGTGTCCCGCCGCTGCTTGCTGCCGCCGCTATGGGCAGGGGAGCCCAGAGGGCTGGCCAGCAGTGCTGGAGTGTGGGGAGAGCCTGTGGGACTTTGTCCTGCAGCCTCCCAGGGAGGCACGAGGTGTTACCGAGTGAACCCTCTTGCCATATGTGCCTGGAGATGCCTGCCACGGCCAGAGCGACCTGACGGGGTCCTGGGAAGACACGGGTGAGGCCTCGGTGACTGGTGTGAAACACTGATGCCGAGAACAAGACAAGAGATGGGGGATGGAGCGGGCAGTGGTGCTGCAGTAACCCCAGATGCGTGTGCTGGGGCCACAGCGCTGCCGGGGCGAGCGCCGTCAGTGAGGATGGCCCGTTGTGACGTCCCTGAGCGATGGACAGTGATGTCACCAAGTGATGGGTTCTGATGTTACCGCGTCCCCGAGCGATGGGTTCTGTTGTCCCCGAGAGATGGACTGAGATGTCTCCAAGCGATGGACTGTGATGTCACCTAGCAATGGACTGTGACATCCCTGAGTGTTGGATTGTGACCAGGCGTCCCTCGCTGCTTATATTTGGACGCTGAGTCTCACCCAGCTGGCTCGTGCCTACACTCCAGCTGAGCGAGTTTGCAAGGTTTGGAGTGTTGAGAGAGGCCTTGGGACTGGTGTCGTTCCTGATTCTCTCCCCCATCCCAGTATCGGGGGAGAGTGAGCAAACGGCTGTGTGGTGTTTAGCTGCTTGCCGGGTTAAACCAGAACACCCCCAATCAGCTTGACCCACCAATATCTCACGCCATCACCCCTCTTCGCTTCCCCCAACAGAGAGGTTCCCTCTCTGGCTGCTGATGGCGTCGGAGCTGCCCAGCGTGCGCTTCACCACCCTGGCCATGCTGCCACCGGCCACTGCCTGCGTGCTGCCCTCTCTCCCGGGGCTGCCGGTGTCCTCTAAGCATGCCCAGGTCCACACCGTCACCTACCAGCCAGCACAGGCCACCATCTGGCAGGGGGTGCCAGGGCCCCTGGGGGCCCTGGGGCAGGTGGTGCAGCTCCCCCGTGGGGTGCCGCTCCCCACCATGGTGCAGCTCCCCTGTGTGCCTGCTCCCTCTCCCCCTGCCTACAGCTGGGGACAGCAGGTGGTGACGGGGACGCTGGTGCCCCACCAGCCGATGGGGCTGGGGCCATGGGCTGTGGTCCAGGGGGAGCCCCTGTACCCCACAGGCTCCTGCCTGCTGCATGTCCCTGCCCGCCCCGGCAACCCACCACCCCGCCGCCCGACAGCTCAGCATTGGGTGCGGGGCCCCCCTGTGCTCCATACCCTGCCTGGCAGCGCCCAGAAGCCGTTGGAGGCCTCCAACGACGACGGGGCGGCCATTGAGGACAGTGTCCCTGCCGCCAGCCCCCACCAGACCGCCTTGGCTCCACCAACTGGCAGAACCACGACGAAGCCCAAAGGTGAGTTTTGGGGGGTGGCAGAGCCCACAGGTGGGCGGCCAAGCTGAGGAAAGCTTGCATCAGCCCGGGGTCGGGTTGGCTTTGTTTGCTTTTTCAGCAGCGGTGACCACCCCGGCAGCCCTGGGGAAGCCCGTGGACCTACCCGAGCAGGGGCCAGCCTCCTTTGCCGAGGCCTTTCCTGAGCAGGCAGAGGACACCACCGTCAACCAGATGCTCGCCTGGCCTGACAACACGGACGGCGAGGACACCGTCCTTGATGTCCCCGACAGCCCCAGCTTGACCGCCTTCCTCCATGAGCTCCCCGACCTCTCTGAGTATGTGGCGGAGGACGGCTGCCCCAAGGAGCAAGCAGTGGTGGCGGGACTGTGGGACAGCGAGGACACCGTCCCTGATGTCCTCGACTTGACTGCTTTCCTCAATGAACTCCCCGACCTCTCCAAGTATGTGGTGGAGCACGGCTGCCCCAAGGAGCGAGCGGTGGCAGTGGGGTTGGGGGACAGCGAGGACACTGTCCCTGATCTCCCTGATTTCCCCAACAGCCTCGACAACACCGCTTTCCTCAATGAGCTCCATGACTTCTCGGAGTATGTGGCAGACGGTGACTGCCCCCAGGACCAAGCAGCGGGGGCACGGCTAGGGGACAGCAAGGACACCATCTTGACTGCCAGTGTCCCCATCTTGACCGCCAAGGTCCTCGATGAGCTTCCCGACATCTCTGAGTATGTGGCGGAGGGCAGCTGCCCCAAGGAGCAAGTGGTGGCAGCAGGGTTGGGGGACAGCAAGGACACCATCCCCAATGTCCCCGACATCCCCAACTTGACCACCTCCCTCAACAAGCTCCCCCACCTCTTGGAATACAGGGCAGAGGGCAGTTGGAACAAGGAGCAAGTGGTGGCGGTGATGCTGGTGGACGGCGAAAATAACTTCCCCAATGTCCCTGACAGCCTTGCCAGCACTGCCTCCTTTAACAATGTCCCTGACTTCTTGGAGGGCGGGGTGGAGGGCAACTGCCTCGAGGACCGCCTGGCAGCAGCGATGCTGGGGGACGTTGACCCCTTCTGGGGGGTGGCAGCCTCCCCCTTGCAGGACCCCAAGGGGAAGCAGGGCGGGGTGACAGCAGACCTCCCCACCTGGCTGCCTCTGAGTCCCTTGGAGACTTCCGAGGAGAGCTCTCTGGACAGTTCAGAGGAGAATTCAGAGGAGACTTCAGAGGTCAGTCCTGTGGAGAGTCACCCAAAGGATCCCCTGAAGGGTCGTCCGGAGAGTCCCCTGCTGAGCCCCCTGCAGATCCAGCTGCTGAGTCCCTTGGCCAGCCCCACAGCTGTCCCCCAGCATCACATGGCCCAACTGGTGGAGGAAGCGCTGCAGAGGCAGCCCCGATTGGTTCTTACCTGGTCGCCGCTGCCGCCAGGCATCGTCTCCAGCCAGGTGGTGCCCAGATCAGGCAAGGTGGGCGGCAAGCAGGCCAAGCGCTCCACACCAGCCAGCACCCCCAACACGCAAGAGATCTTCCCGCGGGACAACATCCCACCCAAGAAGAGGAAGAAGATGGTGGTGTGCCGGGTGGTAAAACACTCAAAAACCCTGTGGGAGGGGAAGCTGGACGGGGACAGTGTGGCGGTGGGCAGCAGCAAGCAGCAAGCGGGCAGCAGCAAGCGGAGGGCATCCGATGGCAACAACGTGCCCACCAAGCGAGCTAGAACCCAGAGGGATGGCGGGGGAAGAAGTGTCCCACGCCCCCCCGACCACTGTTGATAGGTTGATAGAGAAGGTGTGGAGCACGGATCCCCGCAACATGCCACCTGCACCCACCCACTCCAGCCCCAGCCCTCTCCCATATCTCTATTTCTTTCTTAATTCATTAAAGGTTTGATGTTTGTTTCACAGTGCCTCTGCCTGCGGTCATTCGTGCAGCGAGAGGCGGGGGGGTTAACGCAGCCCCTGCCGCATACGTAGATCTGACCCTCCACCTCTTCACCCCAGTATATGAGGAACCCCCCGTGATTCCGGATGGAGACATTCAGTCAGAACCTTGCTTCTCAGACTTGGGATAAACAAACTAGAAAGAGCTCTTAAAAATCTATCTGCTACCATGGAAGCCACAGACAATCGCACAGTAGATGCCACTTTAGCCTTGCAACAGGAAAATTCTTCTTCAGCTTTGACAGTAGGACAAAATTGTCTAGTACTTGCTATGCTTACCCTGCAACAAGGAGGTGTCTGTGCATTGATTCATACCACCTCTTGCACCAATGTTAACAAATCTCGACAAATCAAACACGATGTCCATGCCATTTCCAAACATTTACAAATGTTGCATCAAATCACAGTATCTCCTGGTGGATTTTCACTTTCTGACCTCTTTAGTTGGATACCATCCTTAAATTTGCAAAAAATATTAATGAAAACTCTTATTATTGTAATAGACTTTATCCCATTTGACGTGTGGAATCAAACTTCACAACTCAAAAGAGTTACAAAGCAGGTATGTTTATTACGGCGCCGGGTGCAAGGGGGATAGCTCCTCCTAGCTTGCACACTGTATGTTGCATTAACTGTCCCTTATATGGTTCTGCGGTGTACATATTCATTACCATAGGCTGGGTTAGTACAACTAGTTCTAAGAAAAGGCGGGGATATTTTAATTATTTCCAGGAACCTATTACCATAGGCTCCCTCCTCCTGGCGCACGCGTACTGCCGTCTGGTGGTCGTCTATTGGGGTCTTTTGGAGGAAGATTCACAGTCTTCTTCACCGTGTACCTTCACCTTTGGCCCAGAATGCTGAGTTGGCTGAGCTTCAGACCGCAAGGCTCGTTTCAACCAGATGGTCGCTGAGTGTATACATTTAAGTTTCTGTTATCTACCCAACTTCTGTAACTTCTGCTAACAATACGGTTACAGTGTCTTTGCCAAACATGCTGTTATGCTTGCAACAGCATCTATGCTATCGGAGTTGCTAGCTACAATAGTTTATGCTAACAATTACCCATTTGTTCCCTAATTCACCATTAATAACTTTTGTTTGGATTGTGATTAAGCTTTGCTTTGCCATATGTCATAGACCCAAATGATCGAACACACCGATAGCGATTAATCTCGCATTTGCCCCCCGCGTGGGAAAGTCCTCCTCCTCCTCCACCATCTCTCCATTCACGCCCAGCCATTTCACACATGTAGAGGCAAGAGAGGCTCGCACCCTCACTCTGCAGGGCTGTTACCCCAACCAGTGGATCACGCCATTACCCATGCCATAAGGGGCGGAGTGTGGCGAGATGCTCCTGACCTCGAGTATGGCACGGGACAGTGGAAAGCGCTTACATAGCATGCTTGCACTGCTCACACAGCCGCATGGACCCACTCACACACAGAAACCTGTGACCAACCACGTATAACTACTTGCGGATCACCAGCCCTTTTGAGACACATCCAGCTTTGTACGTAAAGGACATGTCTACGTCAACCTGTCAGTCATAGGACTGACCAGAGAAAGCGCAATCCCATAAATAAGGCGCTCCAATGCTAACTCGGGGTAGCTCTCGTTGCCTGGTCCAGGGGTGCTGCCCGGCAAAGGAGATGCGGGTACAGCCCATGTCCATGCCCCATTCTCTTCCATGCTCACAAACTACTTTTAATCTGCAAAACAGTCAGTACTACAAACTGGCAGCCAAATGCCTCTGCTCTCAAAGATGTGACAACTGCAGTGAGAGACAACACAGGTACCACGACAAGCCTTCTGGTCTGGGTCAGGTTTTAGAAAGCAAGGTCTTCTGAACCTCTGCTTTCCAGCTGCCGCCAACAGCTGGAGAAAGGGTCTGGTTTGGATCAGCTGGATGATCAATGCTAACTACCACAATCCCGTACAGGGCGTTACACCTCTGGCTTCAGATTTTGAGCCCAACCCCAAGGCCTGAATAACCTCTCTCCTGCCATTGGGCTGACTGCAGTATCGCACATCCCCTGGCTTCTCAAGCTCTTCCCCAGCCGTCTCCTCCTGGCCACTCTGCTATAGGCCGCTATATGGTCTCAGGGAACCATATGCTGGATCCACTCTGGCATCTCCCGTCAATGAGGATGCAGAGATGTTCTCCCAACACACTGTGCTCCTCTCACCTGCTCTGGTCTCTCTGCAGTGGCCCTTCCTCATCTCCAGACACCGGGTTTGACCTTCACTCAGATCTCCACTGCTTCTCAAATTCCCCCATTTCGAGGAAATCAACAAGATGACCACGTCCCCCTGACCCTTGTCTCTCATGGGAAGTTGGTCTGGCAACCAATACAGAAAATGGCAGTGTGATCACAAAAACACCAAGGCTTGCCCCACAGGTAGGCGGGATGAGATTTGCTGTTGTTCTGCAGGGAAGCACAGCACAAAAAAACCTGGTGAGCTTTAAGCATTAACAACTTTACTGGGCTTTACTGGGATTTCGCTGCCTTCTGCAGACCTCTCGCCTGTTAACATGGCAAACTTCCCAGCCCCCTGGGTTTTGAGACGGCTTATTTTGGCTGGAACTAGAGCATCAGTTAACACCTGCACTGCCAAACCCTCCTAGACCTGAGCGTGCTCCTCACAGCTCCATACCGCTGTACCCTGTGGGAAGTGAGGCTCAGGGGGAGCAGCGCTGCACAGATATGTGCTGAAAAGAGCGCAGTGGGAATATATATACGAGACTGGTGGGGGAAAGGTCGGGTATCGACACTGGGAAACGTGATGCCAGTTCAGCATCTGCAGCAGGGTCTGGGCAGCCACAGTACTGAGCAGCAACTCTCTTTGGAGACCATGAGGCAATGGGTACCCTCACTCCCGCAACCCGCTCTAGATGACATCCCACTCCTCACATCCTTGCCCTCCCTTTCCCCTCCAGCTTTCCAGACTGTGGGAGTCGTCCTCCAAGGGTAAGACAAGAGAAAGTGCCCCTTGCTGAACCGCCACCATTTCCTCCACTGAAACCACCCGGGGTCTGCACGCAAGGACATATGGCAGGGGCAGCAGTTCACTCCCGTTCTGCTCCCTACGTACCCCTTTGATGACTTGAATGAAGTCTGCTCCTGGGATCTTCCTCCTGCCCACACCAGCCTCCTTGAAGAAGTCGACTATCGGCCACTTCTGTTTGCGCAGGAGGTTATGCAGCCTGACAAGATCCTGGGGTGCACAAAGAAGGGGGGCGCCACCCTTCCCCCAGGGCCAACAGCTCTCCGGTGGTGAGCACTGGAAAAGGTTAGAAAACACCCTGGGAGCACCCTTACCCAGAGTCACCGTGCCAGGAGGGCTGACACCGTCTGGGGTAAAGCAGCGTAACTCGACTGATCTGTTCTTCTCTCTCCAGTCTTCCCTTTCTCCTGAGGGTTTCCGTCGGCAGGGTTTGCTCCCGAGTTCCTGCAGGTGCAAACAGAAACCCTTCTCTTATGGCCTAGGAACTAACTCGCCCAGGAGCTATTTTTCAGAAAGGGCTACGGTTACTTGTCTGACATAAGCAATGCCCACGCAGAGTTGCTGATGCCCCTCCTGAGCACAGGGATGCAAACAGGGATTGCTAAGACTCAGAGGAACTCCCATCACTTCAGAACCCACAACAGGCAACGAAATGGGAAAATGAGCACAAAGAAAGGGGTCTTTTCAGAATCACCATCGCTTTCTTTTTCATGTCCCTATTTTCCTCACCACGGGGAGGAAACACAGGCTCTGCAGCCCCTGCCATCAAATACGGTTCTGCGGGACATGGGGGAGAAGGAAGCAGAGAGACCTGAAGAGGGAATTTTCAAACCTGTGAAGAATCAAGTAGAAACAGTTGCAAAGTGTAGCATCAATTTACAGAGATTTAAACCTGATGGAGCCGAGTAGCAGAAGTGAGCGTTACAGAGAACTGGAGGAGAGGACTGCAATCAAAAGGGTAAGCAACGCAGACAGCTCTAACTGCACATTTTCACCTGATTGCCTTCAACAAAACAGGCTTGGGATCCCGACTGCTCACTTCACCTTGGAATAGTCCCACTCCTCGCCTGAAAGCTGCTGTGTGCCTGGCTGAGGACAGATACAATCCACACAAGGAGCAATCAGGCCTAAACACTGTACTTCCCTTGGTGAAGTTTCCTTGGCAAAAATACTTTTTTTTTTTTTTTTTTAAAAAGTTACTTCAAGAACCAGGAAGAAAAAAACTCCCTCACAGGTTGACTGGAACTTTCCGGCTGTGGTAAAACCATCCACCTTCTGTACCCCCATTTCCCAAAAGCCGGCAGCACAGCTTGGGTGTGGGGAAAGGCTCGTATCAGACCTTGGGGCTGAGAGGGAGGCACAAGCATCTGCCAAGGGAGCTGCATCCAACCAGGGGCACTCCCCACTTGCTTCTCTGACAACAAAGCCCCGGAGTGTGCTCCCACCAGGAGGCAGAAACAACTTCCATGTCTGGAAATCCCCATTTAGGAAAGGCTGTCAACAGAGATGGGGTTGTCCCTGAGCACGACACCCACATGAAGGCCTGGGGACAGCAAAGGCACCTGCTCTGTCCCCACCAGAGCACGCCTGCTCCAAAGCTCGGAGCCGCCTGTCAGACAGGAGGCCACTCTACCTTCCCCTGGCCTGTGGACATGAAACACCGACCTCCAGCTGCCAGGCCTGGGGCTGGTGACCCTCGGGGCACCAGCAGGAACCGCTCTGACCCTGGCTGTGGGCTTGGCCCTGGGGCTGAGCACTTGGGCCCACAGGGCTGCTGAACTGGGCCATGGCAGGGCCCGTGGGTGATGAGGTCTCCAGGTCCCTGCCCCCAGGCCCATCCGCACTGGCAGATACCTGCTCCTGCTCCTGCAGCACCCCTGGTCCTGGTCCTGGCCCTGGTCCTGGCCCTGGCCCTGGCCCTGGCCCTGGCCCCCCCCTCACCCCGGCTGCCCCCAGCCCATCTCTCACCCATTTCTCCTCAGGCCCCTCGGCCTCTGCCCCCTCCGGCCCCGCCCCAGGCCGGCTGTGACTGATAGGCTGCCTCTGCCTTCGCTGATTGGCTCAGCCGTGGCCAATGGCGTGGCTGTTGCTGGGCGGGCACAGGCAGCCCGGGCCTCTCCTGACAGAGCTGCCCTGCGCCCGCTGCCCCGCCGCGCCGCAGCTCTCTCCTCAGCCAGCCGGGACACTGGGCCTGTGGAGAGACGGCCTTCAGGAAGGGCCATTGCAGCGGGAGCTGTTCTCTCATCAGCACAAGGTGTATGCACAGCTCAGCCGTCCCTAAGTACTCTCATGGGGTCTGGGCCTGCTCAGGGAGGGAGGGGAGGGAAGGGAAAGGGAAAGGAGGGAGGAGAGCGGAGGAGAGGGAGGGTGAGGGGAGAGGACAGGAGGGGAGCTGCCGGGAGGGAGCTTCCCTGGGTTGCTGTGGATTGGCACGTCTTTCCAAAAAGTGGGTCTGCCTGTGCTGCCAGCCACAGCCCTGGCAGGAGGAGCTGCGTGATGGGAGCCCCCATGGGGGCTGACCACTGTCCTTCACTTCTGTCCCTGGGGCTCCCCAGCACTGGCAGGCCCCACAGAGCTTCAGGGCCAAGCAAATGCCAGGGTGCCAGGGGCCCCTGGGGCTCAGGGCAGCTTTGGGCACCTCTGAAGCTGAGGTGCAGCTGCCCCTTTGCTTCTGCAGCTGCAGTTGTTTGCTACTCCCTTAGTGGTCAAAACTGTTTCTCTTCATGGCACATGGACTGGACAGAAGCCACTTCCCCGTTAGTCTGGGAGGACTTCAGGGAAATGAGGAAGTCACAGCAAGCACGCAGGTATGAGGAAAGTGAAAAGGAGCCGTGTCAAGGATTTTCTGCAGTTTCAGGTCTGAACTCAGACATTTGTGTGCATCCCAGTGTTGTCCTGAATGCGGGCTCGTTACCTGGTGCGCAACGCCAATTTACACACTGAGGCGAGGTATTTCCATTTCTTTTATTCTAGTTGGCGCAAAGTAGGGAGCTCGGTGGTAGCCCACAAAAGACTAGCTCCCCAATTATCAAAACTTCACACTATTTATATTCTATCTCCGATTGGTTAAATGATTCTCTTGCTTCTTATGCTAATTAGTCCGCATGCTCAGCCTTCCTCTTCTTTTGGGTCGGAGGGTTTCTTGAGTCGGTGGGCCGTGAGTCAGTGGTCGTGATCTCCCCTTGTCGGAATTAACTCTCCTTCACCTTTAGTTTCATGCTTCAGCTGTTGCAGCCAAATTCCTGTGGTTTTGCTGATAAAACAAGTTATCTCCTAACAGCCTGATTTATACAAGCCAGGATGCCCAGTTTGTCCAGGATATTTCTGATCGATCTCCCTTGAGATTAGATGCCATGCCAAGTATTTACTTTGAACCTCCCCGACCTTGAATAGTTAACAAAGCACTGGACAAAATAATTGCAACATAAATCAATGGCAGCCTCCTGCAAACTTACATCACCAGCACCAAAGTCAGTTTTTTTTCCTCCAAGCTGCACAGCTTTTCACCAGCCAAAGTGAGTTGGGCTGAGCTGGCCTTTGGGATAACTCGGCTCCTTTCTTTATGAATTGTGTGCCTACAGTTTTCTTTTTCCCCAGCAATTTCTTTCTTTCTTCCTCCCCTCTTCCCCCCCCCCCAGTTCCATCCTCTTTCGAAGGATAATAATCATAATCATCATAATTAATGATTTGACTTTCTGGACAGATCATCGAGTAGGTAGACACAGGATATAAGTGTAGGCTGGTCTGTACCTCCAGAGCTGTAGGCTGAGCTGTTCTACCTTTAAAGGCTCAATAGATAGGGCCTCTGGGTAGAGTTACCATTTGCCAGTTATTATTTCTTTTGGGGACCTGTGACAGTGATGGTAAGGTTGTCAGCCTGCAGCTGAACCACCAGTTCAGTGGTAAAACTACCACTGAGAGAGTTTTGATGGTGGGTGCTGTTCTGTGTGTTTTGTTTTCAATAATCATTTCACTGAGCGAGAGTTATTTCTATGCGATTAGGTGATGGGGATCTTCTTGCACTGGTCTTCTGTTTCTGGAGCGCGTCCTGAGACCCTTTGTCATCCAGAGCTTTCCCGTCTGTTCCTGAGATGAGTGATGGCCGTGATGTGGAACGACTCCTGTGAGTAATGGCTTCACCAGTAGGCTTGGATTTAGTGAATCCCCATGGACAAACGGATGTAGCAGGTGCTCCATCCAAGAATTTTGATGTGCTGACACTCTAGAGTGAATTTGGAGGTGTTTCCTCCTCCTCCTCCTCCTCCTCTTCCTCTTCCCTGTTCTTCTTCCTCCTTTTCCACGTCCTCCTGCTCCTCCTCCTCTGGTTCTTCGTCATCTTCATCCTCCTCTTCGTCCTGTTCTTCCTCCTCCTCCTCCTCCTTCTCCTGTTCTTCTTCATCTTGTTCTTCCTCCTCCTTCTCCCGTTCCTCCTCCTCCCTCCTCCTGCTCTTCTTCCTCCTCCTTTTCCCCCTGATTCTCCTTCTCTTCCTTCTCCTCCTCCTCCTCCTGCTGTTCTTCCTTCTCCTCCTGTTCTTTCTCTGCGTCCTGTTCTTCCGCCTCCTTTTCTTTCTCCTCCTGTTCTTCCTCTTCCTCCTCCTGTTCTCATTTCTCCTTGTCCTCCTCCCCCTTTTCTTTCTCCTCCTTTTCTTCCGCCTCATCCTTTTTTTTAGTCTCCTCCTCCTCCTTATCCTGTTCCTCCTCCTCTTCCTCTACCTCCTCTTCTTTCCTTGCTTCCTCACGTTCTTCCTCCTCCTCTTCCTCCACCTGTTCTTCCTCCTCTTCCTTCTCTTCCTCTTCTTCCTCCTCCACCTCCTCTTCCCCCTTCTTCTCCTGTTTCTCTTACCCTTCTTCCTCCTCCTGCTCTTCTTCCTCTTCCTGTTTCTCCTCCTCCTGTTCATTCTTTTCCTCCATTTCTTCCTCCTCTACCTCCTGTTCTTCCTCCTCCTCCTTTTCTCCTTCCTTCTTTTCCTTTTTATGTTCCTCCTCGTACTCCTCTCTTCCTGCTCTTGTCCTTCCTGTTCTTCTTGTTCTTTCTCATGTTCTTCATCTTGTTCTTCCTATGGCTCTTCCTCCTCCTCCTATTCTTTTTCTTCCTCCTCCTTTTTGTCTCCATCCAGTTCTTCCTCATTCTCCTTCTCCTCCTCCTCCTCATATGCCTCTGCATGTTTATCCTCTGCGTGTTCATCCTCCTCCTGTTCTTCTTGTTCTTCATAGTCCTTCTCCTTATATCCCTGTCCTCGTTTCAGCTGGGATAGAGTTAATTTTCTTCCTAGTAGCTGGCACAGTGCTGTGTTTTGGATGTAGGATGAGAACAGTGTCGATAACACACCGATGTTTTAGTAGTTGCTAAGTAGTGCTTAAACTAGCCAAGGACTTTTCAGTTCCCATGCTCTACCGACTGAGAAGGCTGGAGGCGCACAAGAAGCTGGGAGGGAGCACAGCCAGGACAGCTGACGCAAACTGGCCAAAGGGACATTCCATAGCATGTGACGTCATGCTCAGTACATAAACTGGGGGAAAGCTGGCCGGGGGGGACCGCTGCTCGGGGACTGGCTGGTCATTGGTCAGCGGGTGGTGAGCAATTGCATTGTGCATCACTTGCTTTATATATTCCATTATTATTGTTGTTGTTGTTGTTATTTTATTTCAATTATTAAACTGTTCTTATCTCAACCCACGGGTTTTCTCACTTTTACTCTTCCAATTCTCTCCCCCATCCCATGGAGGGGGGGGAGAGTGAGCGAGCGACTGTATGGTGCTCAGTTGCCATCTGAGGTTAAACCACGACAACCCCTCCTTCTTCTCCTCCTCCTCCAACTCATCCTCCTCCTCCAACTCATCCTCCTCCTATTTCCTTCTTTTTCTTCCTCCTCTTCCTGTTATTCTGTTTACTCTCCTGTTCTTTATCCTCATCCTCCTGTTCCTTCTGTTCATTTTCCACCTTCTCCTCTTCTACTTCCTCTTCTTCCTTCTCCTCCTCCTCCTGTTCTTCACCCTCTTTCTACTCCTCCTCCTCTTTAACTTCTCCTGCCTCATATTCCTCTTTTTCTTTCTCCTCCTCATCATCCTGTTCTTTCTCCTGTTCTTCCTTCTCCTTCTCCTCCTAGTCTTCTTAATTTTCTTCCTCTTATTCCTCCTCCTCCTCTTCTTCTTTCTCTTGCTCATTTCTCATCTTTCTCCTCCTCCTCCTTGTCCTGCTCCTTTTCATCCTCATTCTATTTTTTGCTCCTCCTTACCCTCATCTTCCTTATTGTGTTGCTCATTCTCCTCCTTCTCCTCCTCCTTCACCTCTTCCTCCAACTTCTCCTCATCCATTTCCTTTTATTTCTCCTCATCCTTCTCTTGCACTTTCTCCTGGCCAATTGTATGGGGTTCAACAAGGCTCAGTGCCGGGTCCTGCACTTGGGTCATAACAGTCCCATGCAACGCTGCAGGCTTGGGGAAGAGTGGCAGGGAAGCTGCCTGGCGGAAAAGGACCTGGGGGTGTTGGTTGACAGCTGGCTGAATATGAGCCGGCAGTGTGCCCAGGTGGCCAAGGTGGCCAATAACATCCTGGCTTGTGTCAGAAATAGCGTGGCCAGCATGTGCCTGTATGTCCAACACCCTGTCCCCGTCCTCCTCTTTCTCTCTCCTTCCTTCTCTTTCTCTCTCTCTCCCTCTGTCCTGCTCACTGTCTCTGGGGTTTTTTTCATTCTGTATCCCACTGTCCCTGTCCTTCTTCCTGTCCATCTCTTACTCTTGCTGTCCGTCTCTGCGGCTCCCTGACCCCCTTTCTTTTTTGTCTTCCATTTCTTCACAGGGCTCCTGGTCCCTCTCTTTCTTTCTCCATCTCTCTCTGAGGCTCTAAAACCCTGTCTTTCTCTCTCTCTCATTATTCTTGTGTGTCACTCTGTCCTGCTCCCTGACCGTATTCCTTTTTTGCTCCCTCTCTGTCCTGCTTATTTCCCCAGATTATTTCTCCATCTCCCTCCTGCTCCCTGTCCTTATTTTCCTTTCTCTGTCCTGCTCCCTCTTTCTGCCTCTCTTCCCCTGTCCCTGCTGCTTCTTTCTCCATCTCTGCCCAGATCCCTGTCCCTTTTTCTTTCCTCTCGCTATCCCTCTGTTCTTTTTCTTGTCCCCACCTTTTTTGTCCTGCAGCCCAGCGTTGTCTTTTCCTTCTCCATCTCTCTTGTCCTGTTGCCCATCCCAGGCTTTTTCCCCGTCCATCTCTGTCCTGCTCCCTGTCTCTTACTTCTGCCTGTCTTTCACTTTGTCCTGCCTCCCTGTCCCTTTCTCTCTCCCTATCACCCTGTCCTGCTTGCTGCCTGTCTTTCTCTGACAATCCGTGTCCTGCCCCTCTCCTTGTCTTTCCCTCTTTGTCCCCCGTCCTTCCTGTCTCTTTTTTCTCTCTCTGTCCCTCTCTCCCTGCTTCTTTCTCCACCTCTGTCCTGCTCCCTGACCTTTTTTCCCTCTCGCTGTGCCTCTGTCCTGCTTCCTCTCCCATCTTTTTTTCTTTATATCTCTGTCCCACTGCCTGTCACATCATTTCTTGCTATATCCCCCTGTCCAGCCGGCTCTCCCTTTTTTCCATTCTCTCTTCCTCTGTCCTGCTTCTTGGCCTTTCTTTCCTCTTCCTCCACCTCTGTCCTTCAGCCCGTTGCTGTTAGTTTTCCTCTTGGTCTCTTTGTCCAGGTCTGACCCTCTCTTTATTTCTTAGACTGCTCTGTCCTCTTCACTGTCCTTTTTCTCTCTCCGTCTGTATGCCCCATTCCCTGTCCCCATCTTTCTCTATCCCTCCTTCCTTATTCCTCTCCTTCCCCCCAGTTCTCTATCCCTCTGTGCTGCTCCCCAACCCTACTTTTTCTTCCTCCATCTCTCTGCAAGACTCCTTGTCCCTATTTTTCTTGATTTCTCCATCTGTCTGGCCTTTTCCCTGCACCTTTCTTTCTCTCTCGGCTCCACAGTCTTTTCCCTCATCTTATTTTTCTCTTTCTAGTCCTTCTCCCCATCAGCTTAACCTGAATGACCAGGTGTCCCTCTGCTCTGGTATTTACCTATGTTGTGGTTTAACCCGGCAGGCAGCTAAACACCACACAGCCGTTCGCTCACTCCCCCGCAGTGGGATGGGGAGAGAATTGGAAAAAAGGTAAAACTCGTGGGTTGCGATAAAGGCAATTTAATAGGACAGAAAAGGAAGGGGAAATAATAATAATAATGATAAAAGAATATACAAAACAAGTGATGCACAATGCAATTGCTGTGCCCCCTCCCAGCTTCTTGTGCACCTCCAGCCTCCTCGCTGGCAGGGCAGTGTGGGAAGCTGAAAAGTCCTTGACTTAGTGTGAGCACTGCTGAGCAACAACTAAAACATCAGTGTGTTATCAACATTATTCTCATCCTAAATCCAAAACACAGCACTGTACCATCTACTAGAGAGGAAATTAACTCTGTCCCAGCCGAAACCAGGACAACCTACCGTTGCCTTGGGGAAGATCTGTGTCTTTAGGGCTGTGGATCATTTGGGAGCTGATCTCCTTATGTAGACAGCGGAGCTAGGTGTAGTTAAAGCAGAGGTTATTCTCAGCTGGTGCTCTGTGCATCTTGTTGAAAGAGCAGGCTGTGGGCCTTATTTTGAAGGAAGGTTTCTTGTTCTGTGCTTATTGCTCCTTGGGAGGCTGCACAGGAGTGGTATTGGGGTCTGCAGGGACGGGTGGGACCTGCTGTGAGTCCTCCTAAACGTGAACTGGACTTACCTTAATGGACTTGAATGAAAGCAGACTGACTGCCTATGGTTTTCTTCCCCAGCTCCAATTCCAACCTACGTGCTTTGTGCTAATAAACAGGAGACCCTGAGCTATTTTCCAGGTGTCGGTGGCTGCCAGTTAGCGGAGAACATCGCTTACTCAGGTAACGGTGCAGTTGGTCTGTGATCAAGGATGTGTACTTGCATGATGGGGCTTTCATGAATGTTCTCTGGTCTTGCCACTTCAAAGCCCTTCTTTTTTCTGGAGATCTTTAAGACGGCATTTCTTATTCTGGGGTTCAGACTGGAGCTGGACTTAATGTTGAACGGCTGATATAATGGGCTCCATAAAACGTGAGAGAGAACCTTGCTTTTTTGCTGTTGTTTTCTAACACACTCTGAACTTTGGTAAGCAGGAGGAAGAGTGGTTGAAAGAGCCTGTTCTTTGAGAATAACACGCTCCTGTATGTTGTGGTTCCCGTCTTTGTATGGTGAAGGTTTCCTACCTGCAGTATGATTTTGCTGGGCTGTGAGGCTGTAATGGAGTAGCAGAGGTAAGAAGTGTTGTCTCTAAAGGTAATGAAGCTGTAGCAAAGCAAGCAGGAGAAGCTAGTTTCTTCCTAGAACAATGCCTGACAAAAATAGCAACAAGTAAAGGCACTTGCAACTGGCTTTTTTATGCAATCTTCATAGGGAGCTTTTGGTATTGATTGATTTCTGGGAAGCAAGGCAGCAGTGAGGAAAGAAAACTGGGGCTTGTCTAAACGGCTTCTTCGCCGTAGGCAGGGTTTGAGCCTTTGTGCTAGAAGAGGTCTTTACTACAGTTTACGACCACAGAAAATGAGCTGCCTGTAAGGAAAGTTTCAGCAGAAGTAAGGCTCAATTTGCTAAATTGGGTCCTCTGTACGTGATGCAAATGAGAGATGACTTGGTAGTGTTTACATCCCAAGTGCGTGCCGGTGTGTTAATGCAGACCGCTGAGGTCTTTTCAGGGGTACTTCTGGACTGGTAGGTTGTGTGCCTGAGTGGTACCGAGTCCCAGGATGAGCCGGCTCCTCCCGACAGTTTTATCTCCTGGAGATACATTTCATTTGGACTCATTATTTTCTCAGCTCAGTCTATCTGAGTCTGACAGACTTGAGCCCCTTGGGATCATGATGTTGTAGTTCACATGCTCAAGTGGCAATGTTTGGTTTGCCATTGCTTTGCCAAGGCAAAGCCCCTTGCAGAATAATGGTCCCACAAAAAGCCTGGGACTGCAGTCTTCCCAGTAGTCTTCTGTAGCCTTCACGCTGCCAGGGCGTTGATGCTGTTTCCTCAGAAGTAAAATTCACCCTAATCCTGGGATGTCTCTCCTGCCCTCTCTGGACGGAGTAATCCCTGGTCATTCCTTAACTGGTCATGCTCTACCTTCAACCTAGGCAGGTTATTTTCCCTCATTCCCATCTTTTTCTGAAGTAAACATCACACTTGTTATAATAATAAAAAAGCTGTTGTTTTTTTTTTCCTTGTACAAATATTACTTTATATAATAGCCTCCTCATTTCCCTGTTCTGTGTTGGTAGCTCTGAGCATTTAATCTGGTCTACCTGAGCCTCCTGAACCCTGAAGCTGTGTTCTGAGTGAGGCCTTATTAGGGATTTCTTCAACAGTGTTAAAATAAAAGCTGCTTGCTCTGCTTTCAATCGTGGTGACGGAAAAGGCCGCTCTGGTTTTTGAGTCCTTTTTTCCCTTCAATTTTTTGATTGGCAGAGGAAACTTCTGTCGGGCTTTCTCTTTGCATACATCCTGGTGCTTCTCTCGCCAGCTTTCTTTGCCAAACATGGGCTATTGCTTAGAACTTCCATCAGAGGTGGATGCCTGTCACACGACAAGGCTTCTGTGGGTATCGGACGATAAAAGGGCAATGGTCTATGGACCAAGTCTGATCAACCTTATTATAATAATGTAAGTTGACAATCAACGTAATTAAGCCTGAGTGGAGTGCAAGCAATCTAAGCATGAGTGAAAGAGAGAAGGGGAAATCTCACTTGCCGTGTAGGCAAGGTACAACAGTATTAACGATTAATCTTACCTGCTGATGAGCAACCGTCGAGGAAATTGTGGACCTGTCGTGTTCTCCACCACGACGTAAGGACTTCTCCTTTGCCGGGCAGCACCCCTGGACCAGGCAACGAGAGCTACCCTGAGTTAGCGTTGGGGTGCCTTATTTATGGGATTGCGCTTTCTCTGGTCAGTCCTATGACTGACAGGTTGACGTAGACATGTCCTTTACGTACAAAGCTGGATGTGTCTCAAAAGGGCTGGTGATCTGCAAGTAGTTATATGTGGTTGGTCACAGGTTTCTGTGTGTGAGTGGGTCCATGCGGCTGTGTGAGCAGTGCAAGCACGCTATGTAAGCGCTTCCCACTGCCCCGTGCCATACTCGAGGTCAGGAGCATCTCGCCACACTCCGCCCCTTATGGCATGGGTAATGGCGTGATGCAGTGGTTGGGGTAACAGCCCTGCAGAGTGAGGGTGCTTGCCTCTACATGTGTGAAATGGCTGGGCGTGAATGGAGAGATGGTGGAGGAGGAGGAGGACTTTCCCACGCGGGGGGCAAATGCGAGATTAATCGCTATCGGTGTGTTCGATCATTTGGGTCTATGACATATGGCAAAGCAAAGCTTAATCACAATCCAAACAAAAGTTATTAATGGTGAATTAGGGAACAAATGGGTAATTGTTAGCATAAACTATTGTAGCTAGCAACTCCGATAGCATAGATGCTGTTGCAAGCATAACAGCATGTTTGGCAAAGACACTGTAACCGTATTGTTAGCAGAAGTTACAGAAGTTGGGTAGATAACAGAAACTTAAATGTATACACTCAGCGACCATCTGGTTGAAACGAGCCTTGCGGTCTGAAGCTCAGCCAACTCAGCATTCTGGGCCAAAGGTGAAGGTACACGGTGAAGAAGACTGTGAATCTTCCTCCAAAAGACCCCAATAGACGACCACCAGACGGCAGTACGCGTGCGCCAGGAGGAGGGAGCCTATGGTAATAGGTTCCTGGAAATAATTAAAATATCCCCGCCTTTTCTTAGAACTAGTTGTACTAACCCAGCCTATGGTAATGAATATGTACACCGCAGAACCATATAAGGGACAGTTAATGCAACATACAGTGTGCAAGCTAGGAGGAGCTATCCCCCTTGCACCCGGCGCCGTAATAAACATACCTGCTTTGTAACTCTTTTGAGTTGTGAAGTTTGATTCCACACGTCAAATGGGATAAAGTCTATTACAATAATAAGAGTTTTCATTAATATTTTTTGCAAATTTAAGGATGGTATCCAACTAAAGAGGTCAGAAAGTGAAAATCCACCAGGAGATACTGTGATTTGGTGTAACATTTGTAAATGTTTGGAAATGGCATGGATATTCTGCCAACAGTCTGGTAAGGATTCTGTTTTCCGCTGGAATGGTTCTCCAGATGGATTTAACAGACGATTGCCTTTCTGCTTGCTGTGGCGATCTGCAGAAGGGCCCTGTTGTTCCTTTGGATTTACCAGTGCAAGGGCTTTGGATGAGAACTGGCTAAACCACCTTTCCCTCTTTATGGAGATCACTAGCATTTGTGTAGAAAAGTAGAGGTTCAGTCAGTAAAGCTTATAGTGTAGTGCTGTGCTCAGAGCATGGGCATCCTGTTCATTTGGACTCATTATTTTCTCAGCTAAGTCTTTCCGAGTCTTACAGACTTGAGCCCCTTGGGGTCATGATGTTGTAGTTCGCGTGCTCAAGTGGAAATGTTTGGTTTGCCGTCACAAATCATCCAAGTCCAGGCTGCCCCCAGGCCCTTCCCTTTGCAGCCCAGGTCAGGCCCGAGTTGGGAAGTGCCCCATCTTCCCAGAGGAGCAGAAACAAGAACCAGAGAAAGTCCTTGCTGCCTCCTTTCCTACTCACCTGCACTGCACAGTCTTCCCCAGCCTTGGAAAAAAGGCTCCTCCTCCAGTTAGGGTAGGACTTTGCTAGCGGTTTGGTACAGCTGGAGCAAAGGACAGCACGGGCCATTTGCAGATGCAGACCCCGGTCGGTCCAGGACAAAGGAGTTCCTAACAGATAGGCGGGCAAGGCCAAAGGAAACATCCCGCCTGTGATTAGCCAAGGCTTGGTGGAGGGGAGGGAGACTGTAAAATTAGAGGAGGGATGCTTTAGTCCTGGAGAGGTGGTTGTTGCAGGAGGGCAGGAGAACCAAATAAGCAAAGCCTTTCAACAGGGAAAAGCAGAGCACAAGTGAAAGGTTTGTGTGGCAGGAAGCGGAGGTTTGGTCTGAAAAGAAAAAGACCTTCTTGGTTTAGGTTTGGTGGGTTTTTTTCCTCCTTTTCCCCAAAAGGCACATTATTTTTACAGCATGGGATGGCATGCACGTGAAACTCTGCCAGAGTGGCAAACAATTTTCATCTTAATGCTGTTCAGGCATTTTCATTTTGACTCCTGGCCTGTTCTCCTTATTCACAAACTACTTGTAGCTGCTGCTCATGTTTCTCCTGAGATATTTCACAACCTTCTCTACAAGCGAAGCACCACTTCCTGCTGATTCAGGACTTCTCCCTTAAGCTCTCTTGCCACTACCTCTTTTAGGCCAATTCTCCCTTCTCCTGAGTACTTCACCCAAATACTCAGTCCCAGGGACAGCAGGTAAAACGGGGATCAGAGGGGTGTGCGGCACGTTGAGGACACCCATGGTAAAATCAGCTACAACCCCCTTTCCCTTTACCCCACCCCTCCCTGCCCCCTTTTTCCTTATAAAGCTCTGCTTTGCCATGGCTGGGAGAGGGCTGCTTTTCTCACCAGTAAAAGCACGTGACTGTGCAGCATTTGCTGGTGATCCTCCCATCTGAGCTGCTGGGAAAGCAAAAAATCACACAAGAGTTCTTTACACGTGCTTCAAGTTAGCTTACCAGCTGCTTATAGGGCTAAAATACTTCATAATGAGAGAATAGCGGTGATATTACAATTAATTAGCAAGTGCCTACATTGGTTTTGGGTTTTTTTCCCTTTCTCCATGGTTATGACTGGAACCAGGCTGGCAGGAGGTCCAGTTTCTTTTTAAGATTATTTAGCAATGCAGTTGCACAACCGTTTGTTCTTAGAGATTGACTCTTGGGCACTACAAGGCACTGTACAGCTTGCCTTTATTACTCTTGGAGGAAAAAGTCCCCCAGGAAGGGAATTTCATGAGCTGGGCAGCTCAGTCTCCCCCAGTTACAAAGGAGCTTTGAAATACAGCTGCCTGCAGGTGTCCTTTCATATGCTGTTCTTCCTAGGTTACCTGAACCACAATCCCACCAAAGCCAAAGCCCCCGCTTACGCATGTAAAGGGGCAAAACCTCCCGCAGAAGGCAGCTGCTCTCCAGGTCCTCGTTATTGTGTGGAGCCCTCCATGACCGGGAATGGGAAGTATGTGGCTCCAGCCTATGCCATCTGTGGAGTTCCCAAGAGAAACACCAAGATCATGCCTGGACCAAGTGAGTAACATTTCTCCAGCTGTTTGTTTGGACAAGACAAGCACACTTTCATGTTTCCCTGTGAAACTGGGGTACAAAAGACTCAGCTCACCCCTTGAATGAGCTGTAGATGTTTTCAGACAGCTGGCTCTTCTGCAGCTGTTAGGGAGAACACCTCCTGGAGAAGTTGCCTCCTTGGCTTGAGTAAAAGGCCAGAACTTCACTGCTTTTGTGCTGTTGTCCTCTGCCCTAGGTGATTACTTCCCTGAGAAGTCCAACAGTCACATCTATAAATGCCTGCCTGTGCAGTCCACGTCCTTCTGGCACAGGGCCGTCAAAACCGACCTCCCTCCAGGTAAGTGACCTCTGGGAGATGCATACCCTTGCAGCCCGAGTGTCCTCTAGTGACCATCTGCTGGTCACCTGTTTCACCAGGGCTAGTTCAAAGCCCACGCAGCAGGACGCAACTGTTTCCTGACAGGTTTCCTTTATGTCCCATGGGAGCTCAATGTTGATAACGCCATTTCTAGCTTTGCTTGGGAGACAGGGGGACCAAAGCCCTTGTGTCACCGCTTGGCCACATGCACCCCCTCCTCACGGCTCAAGGTTAACAAACAAAAACTCTGGGGGGTACGTTGTTTTATGAAACGTGTATCAGACATCCAGTATCAGGGGAGTTGTGTCCAGTGAATGGCGGACTCCAAACATGGCTGCAGGTGCCTGGGGCTTGATCAGCATCGCCTGGACAGGGACAAGGGAAAAAGGACCTCTTGTGCCACTGGCAGTCGTACTGGCTGACCCTGGCTTGTTCTGTCCTCTTGCAGGATGGTATGTGTTTGTCTAATGACAGGAGCCACAAGGGATTTCCATTTCCATTAGGTACATTATTGTCAGAGTTACGTGATGTTCATTCCCCTATAATTCACCGCTTTCCTCTATAATACTCACGTCTACTACTTGACTCCATCAGGTTTAAACCTCTGTAAGTTGAAGCTGCTCTTTGCAGCTGTGCATTTGTACTTGATTCTTCACAAACTTGAAAATTCAGATTGTACAGAGCTCAGCCTGTAGCCTGATGCGCTCAGGTTTCCTCCTGCTTTACAGCCAGTACCACTATCGACTTGATAGCTGGGAGTGATGTGTTACTTGCCGGAGGTCTTGTACATGCTCTGGTGAGCCTCTTTTCATCCCCCAAAGGACAAACTTGGTCACTATGCCTGCAGCCGAGCCATTTACGCCTTCTAATGTTTTGTGAACATCTTTTTTTCCCAGTCCAATCGTTCCTATTAACCCAGGATTTCCTAGCACAGCTCCTGTTTGGGTGCCCACATAATGCTCTAGGAGCTGGGTTACAAATTTATCCCTGTGGGCACATTATCAAGGGATCAGTCCCTCATTGCATAAGGATTATAGGCACGCCATCTTGGGAATGCTCACGGCTCGACCAGATCCTGCCAACCGTGAAGCTGTTAAGGGATGTTGGTAGCAGCTACCTCCTCCAGCAGCCCCATCCCGGGACCCCCCTGCCCGGCCACTGGAGCCCAGCCCACTGCCCGGGGACTCCTCCTGCGTGTGCAGGATCTGGCGTGTTGTTGGCACATCTGAGTGTTACAGCTCAGGGTTATCCCTGTCTCTGTGATGGGAAGACCATTAGGTGCAGAGACTTTGTTCTCCTGCAGAAGCACCTTCTGCTTTGGGAGGAGGTGATCAGCGTGTGAGCGCAGAATGGAGAAGAAACTCCTCCTGCGCTCAGACCGACTCACCCTGGTGTGTGTTTTCAGACTGCTCGCACGATGCCTGCTTTCAGTTCTTAGTTCAGACCCGGCCTGGGGCTCCCAACTGCCCCCCTTGGTGACCAGGACTCCCCGTAGGAGAGCAAGAGGACATCTGGAGTCACTGGAGGGATCCAGGGAGAGGCTGACCTGAAAAAACCATGGTCGGGCAAGGCATCGTCAAAAAAAACCCCACGGTCAAACGTGCCAAAGGCACATCACTAGTAAGGGAGACTGAGAGGTGGCTCATCATTTGGAGATCTGGTGAGGAGAATATTAACTGACGATCTTGGTAAGAGCAGCTTTAATACAAGGCATGGGCAGTCTGGAGGGAGGAACTAGATGGCTTGGTTCACGTGTGTGCATATCGGGGAGCTGGGCAGGAGAGACTTGTAGGAAGCAAACCTAAATATCATGTTGAATGGGAAATAGGAGTACGGGGCAATTCATTCAGGAGCAAAGTGAAATCTCTGGAATTTTGAAGGCGCAAAAAGCTAAAATATACCGGTATAATGAAAAGTATTCCAGAAACCAGAGAGAAAAGTGTGTCAGTGTTGGTGTGAAGGAGATCGGTGCCACTGATCACTGATTGCTGATAGAAATGGGAAGCGGGTCCATGCCCTATAGCTCCCCGTGACTCGTCACAGGCATCTGCTAAAATGTTTTGTTCTGCTCTGGAGGGAGCTGAAGTCCTGGGTAGCAGCCCCAGACTCCACCAGGGGAGATACCCAAAGAATTTGGTGTATGTTGGAGGCAGGTCTGTGCCCAACAGCACTCTGGAACTCCTCCCAGGAAGTTCCCGGACTCTTTTGGTTTCCTCTGGAGACGAGCGAATTCCCAGGCAGCAGCCCCAGAATCTTCTAAGGTAGCTACCCGAAGAGCATTGTCTATATTGGCAGCAGGTCCATTCCTGTTTTGGCTTCAGGACTTCTCCTTTACAGACAGCGAAAGTCCCAGGTAGTATCACCACAGTTTTCCTAGTTAGTTGAAGAGTTTTCTTTGTCTTGGAGGCAGGTCCGTACCCAGTACCATGCCTTCAACATGGACAAAGAAAAGGAATAGACCTGTATGCCTCCAACATATGCCTCGCTTCAAAGCAACGGCTAAATGTAAACAGGTTAAAAAAACAGTCCCCTGGTAGCGGGGTGTGTGTGTCAAAGTCCACCTGACCCTCCACGCTTACTCAGCATGTCACAACTTCATGTGGGTAAGGGTGGATGGAGTCAGTGTAAGCAGGTGTTGTAACTGGCCAGGCAGTTGACCTAAAGAAATGAAAAATTACCTTTGAAGGGAGCAGCATGCCTTTAGATGTCGGGGTGTATTGCCTTTTCCTTCCTTGGTCTGAGCACAGAGAACTGAGAGGTGTTTCCCCCTGGGGGAGGGAAACCCATCCGACAGCCACCATCAGCCTCAGGGCTTGCGGTCCTTGATGGAGGCGTAAGTGCTTGGGACAGTTTTACTTGTGTGGTGTTTCTCATTCTGCTCCCAGGTTTTCCCATTAACGTTTGCTCTTTGCTTTACTTGTCTTTATCATGTTTTGTAAATGTTCTCCATTCATAGCCCTGAGCCCTGAACTACGTGTTCCTTTCTCTGAAAACCCATCAATAGCTCTGGAGTTTACCTTGGGAGCGGAGAAAAGGGGGATCCTTTAGAGTAGAGAAGAGAATTTATTATGAGAAGCACTTCAATGATATACATCTTGTGAGGATGAAAGTACCTGCTTTGACTTTTTTTGGTTGCTTCTGAAAACTGATGTGAAGAGCCATTGTTTGTCATTATGGGATACCACATCTGACTTGTAGAGCTTTCCCTGTGCGTAGGGTGGTGTTTTGTACATGGCATTGTGCAGTCCTCTTTTTGAACTGAACAAGTTACTCTTTCAGAATTTTTTTCGTAGTGTTTCACTTGACGTGCAACTTCCTGCTCTTTACGTGTCAGCTAATGGCTTCCAAAAAGACAGGAGATGGCTCAGCGAGGAGGTGGGGAGTTCCTGCATCTGTTTCTGGTGTCTGGTCTGTGATGCTGGGTCCACGTCCCCATCAGTTGCCGGTTTCAAGGCAAAAGGTTTATCCTCATTAAAATTACTTGTCTAATTTGAGGAACTGTCCACATAGACTTCAAAATTAAACTTTTCATAATCTGTTTGTGCACTGGTAGAGAAGCAGTGGGGTTTTTTTCCAGGGCTGTGCCTGTGAAAGAGCTTTTAGGAGCTTGTGTTCTGTCCCTCGACTCTCAGATGGGGCAATGAAGAGTTTGTGAAAGCCATGCATGTTTTTTGATGTTCACCAAAGTAGTATGTTCTTATGTAGCTTCTAGCCAGAGGTTGAATATTTGCAGTCAGATTTTCCATCAGCCTTGGTACAGTAACCTTTTTTTTCCTGCATGATCTTGTGTGCAGGAGTTGTCTCTTACATTGAAGTGGTCATCTCTGTAGGTAATGCTGCACACGTTTGTACAGATGCTGGACAGACTAGAAGCTGTAATGCCAGTATGGCAGGGCAGCTTGACGCTGGGCTCATACTGTAGCTCTCACAGCCAAGGAGATTTGTGTTTGTTTGTTAGTGTTGTGTTAGAGGAATGTCCCAGGTTTGGTATCCAGTGTGAAACCACAGGGATACTCCCATGTTTCAGGTCTGGTTAAATGATGGTCCATATCAAGGTGGCTGCCAGAGTCTGGGAGTTTCAGTCCACGCTCGCTAAATTGCCTGCAGGCAATTAGCGCCCTCGGGGGGAGTGATGCAGTTCAGGCCGTGTTGGATCAGGGTGTACAGCAGCTGCAGAACCTGGATGTTCAAGCCTTGGGTGTAAATGCTGAGTAAGAACAGAGGAGGGGAAAAAGGGTCTTCAGAGGCTGTAGTCATGATCAGTTTTCTTCCCAGGGGCTCTGGTGCTTTGTGGGCAGAAAACTCTCCCTGAAACTCCTCCTCCTGAAAGGTCTGTTATGCACTGTACCTCCTGCTTCCTTTTGGATCTTTCTTGCAAAAACAATTGTTTTTTGGTTTGGGGTGTTTTTTCCCCTCTCTAGGATGTGACATGCCTCTGTTTTGGAGAAAAACAGGTGAAAGAGAGAAGGTGGGACAGGACTAGGTAAGTGGGAGGAGTGGTAGAGTATTATGGGCAAAAGTGGGTTTGGATTTTGATCTGCTCAGAAATTTTCATACCAGCCTTGAAACTCGTTTATTAATGTGAGGATGATAGTGAATGAACGGGAGGCGGGGGAAGAGACGAAGAAATGGAGGGAGTGAGGAAGGGCTCAGAGGATTTGCAACACCTCGTGCTGTATTAATCCATTCAGGCAGAGGTCCTCCCCACTGCTCCCAGAGCATGAATGTGCTGCTCCTCGAGTGTCAGAAGGGGTGACTTGCCAGTGACACAGCTGTCACTCCTTGTCCCTGACTTTATAATTCCCTTGAAAGCCAGGGATACAGCCTTCCTCTTAAGAATATATGTTAGAGGTACGAGTGCCCAGGGGCAGCGATGTGAACAGTGGGCAGCGAGAACAGGCAATGTCTCAGTCCACGGACAGGGAACTTGTTATTGCTGTCTTTGATGGTGGGATGTTGTGGGCTTTAGCATCTTAGAGAAGGATGTTCTTGAGAGGACGAGAAACAGGGAACTGCTCGTCTGTCTTCCTAAGATGCGGCATTAGGGAGCTACCGTTGGGCTCCCAGTGTATGGGAAAATCTGCTTTCATACTAATTAGCTAGTATGTATTAAAATGAATTTGTCCTATCTGCATTTGCCGATGGAAAATCAAAGTGGGCTGGTCCCCACGTGGAGCTGCTCCAGGCAGTGTTGTGGTAGCCCGGTGACTTCATCACCAAGGCTTTTCCTTATTTAGCTTTTTGGTTCAGACTTCCCACCTTGTTTCCTGAAGTTTAAGACCCATCCCAGGTCTGTGTTGCCATAGCTGTGGTTTGACGAGTACGCGGTGTTCTTGCAAGTGGTTGCCGAAATCGTTGAAGTGATGTCAAGCTTCCTTGTTCAGGGCTGTTCTGGCTGGAGTAAAAGGGGAAAAAATGACGATTCCTGTCCTGGAGTTTTCCTGCGGGAAATTTTCAAAACCCCACATTTTAAGGTTGAAAATTTTCATGGTGGAAATTCATTTGCGGATAATTGCATGCTTCTGAAATCAAAGGACTTTGTGTTATTTGCTACCTTCTCACACTTTCCCCTCCTGACCCCAGGCTGTGCTTTCCTCCCTGTTACCACCTGCGTGAGGGTCCCTGCAGCAATGTCCAAGGGAAACGGTGTGCGGGTTTGTGTGTTACAAGCCCTCCGGCCAGCCTGGCCCGCAGTGGTGGGTATGAGCCACAACTGTAATTTTCATAAGTCTATGTAAGTGATGGGGAAAAAAAAAATCCACTTTTTCATGAAACTTGATATGAAATTTTCCAAGCTGTTTCAGGAAGGGAAATAATTTGAGTTGGAGCTACTGTGTCAAGTATTTCTTACTGGTGGAAATCTATTGATTTTCCCTCAAATGTAAAACTTTCCCACCAAAAGCTTAAGCTTTGCAGACACTAAAATCTGTCAGGGAGATCTTACCGGTTGGTAATCTGCTGCTGTGCGGTGCATATACACCCTCATAGCAGAAATTAACTTGTCTCAGTTACGATCCCAGGTGGAGCAGGTCTTTGCAGCCGAGCACCAGTGCTGTAAATCCAGCTCTACCTCCTGCCCGGTCTGTCTGGCCGTGGTCAGGTCTGGGGCAGGAGCCTCAGTTCACATTTGGGGGGTTTGGGCAGCTGGGTGCAGGCTTTCTGTCCTGGCTTTGGGTGAGACGTGACATGCAGGAGGTTTCAGCCGCCCTGTTTTAATGTCTTGGCGGCTGCGCCGCCGCGAGCCAGCCCCGGTCAAGAGCAAACATGTGCAGTCCGTGCATCTGGACTCTGCTCTCCTTGCCTGTCCTCTTGCAACATGGAGGAAAGTTACTTTCGTAAAGTGAGAACTGAAATTCTGTGTTGTCTTTAATCAATAAAAAGAGAATTCTGTAATTACAGGATTTTTGAATACTTCAGATCCTTGAGATAAAAACACAGATCACCACATTAGAGGATTTTTGCCTCCGTTCTGTGGATCATGCAACCTTAATATAGGTCTTTTATATTCTAATTTTTCCAAGTTATTTCCAAGTCTCATGTGGGACAAGCGATGCAATCCTCTAGCGGGCGGCTGGGTGCCATTCGCGTGCTCTGTGTGCTGTTGGGCTGCAGGTCCCTCGAGGCCCGGGGCTCCTGCCCTGCCTGCCCTGTTGTGGGACGTTGCACCCGAGGCAGGTCTGTGGTTGCTGGCCCTGCAGCGGTTCTGCAGCGGGGCTGTCCCCTGCCCTCAGCTGCAGCCCTGGTCCTATGGAGAGCTGGACCCTGTGAGCAGTGGGGATGGCCATCACGTGCATCCTGCAAGTCAACAGTGTGGCCAGGGGACCAGAAACATCCGCTCCCGCAGTTTGGGCACCACTGTGGTGGTGGGGATGCACCGGCTCAGGCTGGGGAGGGGAGTGTGTTACTGGGGACCTGCTTCCCAGGAGTGCATTGCCTGCTGCGCTGCTTTTCTTGTCATTCAGCCCTGCTGAGCAGGAAGACCTAGAAGCTGGGGAGTTGATTTTTGCATTTTTGCATTTCTGGTGGAGGGGGGGATGGGCGTAACTGTGTGATGGTTCAGTTTGTACTTCTGCCTCCTGTGGAAGGGAGTGAAGGCATCGCATAGGAAAAGCAGCAGCACTTCCTGGCTGCAGGGTACACACCACAGTGGGATCGTCTCTTTTCTCCAGAGCTTGCCAGTACATGGCATTAGACAGAGCTTTAGTGTGGGACAGCTGCGGAGAGAGGGAGGAGGAGGAACTTAATCCATCACTAGGATTGCTCTGACGTGCCCTGGCACTCGGGAGATATTGATGTTGGAGGAACTTGCACCAGACACCACATGCAGGATGCAGAAACTCAGCATTTCTGACCGCTTTTCAGACTGAAAGCATAGGAAGGAAAATCTGGGTGATCACTGCCTACCTCTGTTTTCTCTATTCCCCTTGTCCTCTTTTTTCTGAAGCATTTTTTGTCACTGATTTGTTTTTCCCCCTTTCTCCTTGCCTTCTCTCACAGGCTTTGAAGCGGCATCGTGGCAGATGAAGCAAGACTGGTGGCTTCTTTTTTCCTGCATGTGTTTTCTTCTGCTTGTGACCACCTTTATGTGCTGGCTGTTTCCCTGGCAGATGGTGTCATACACAGGGTGCCTACTTGCTCGGGGCAGACCTTACTCTAACGCTTTCCTGTGGAGGGAATTCAGCCCTTAGTGCCACATGCCTGTTGCATGCAGCTGTTCCTTGTGAAAGGCCATTCAGTTTCGTAGGATCCTCTAGTTTTGCTCCTCAGGTATGGGCTGCAGCGCACCCTTCTGTCTCTGCTCTCCTCGTGTCCATTTAGCGGGCAGTCTTACCTGAGCATGAATCAAAAGCTGGGGGCACTACAAAACTCTTTGGATTTGACGAGGATTTGGTGGTTTCCAAAGGAGCTATTGAATTGATATCCTCTCTGACTTGACATTTCAGCAGTGTCCTTACTAACTCCTGTTTGGTGCAGGTAGTGCCCAGGCTGAGGACCCATGAACTGCCAGCACTCAGTGCTGCTTGCTCCAGCGCTGGGTGTCTGGGATAACCAGCGTCAGGAGTGCAGGCAGGATGCCTGCTGTGACTTTTGGGATAGCACGTAGGCCATGAGTCATTGCTGACTTTTGCTTTGTTTCTCCCACCAGCTGGGACGATTTACCCAGTACGAGGGTAAAGAAGGAAAGGGAAAAGTCCGATGCAGGTCCAAGCACCTCCTCTGCCTGTATGGGCATCTCTGCCTTGGGACAGGCACATCAGGAAGCACTGGGCGGACACGTGCTGGCGCTCTGTGAGCAGACGCTGGTAAGCTAGCGCTGCATTCCCTCTCTCCATGCACTAGTATTTTCTAATTTCTGTGGCAATATCTCTGTAGCAAGTAGAGGAACGGAGATGATTTCTGAGGTCTTCCGCTGGCCTGCTTCACCTCTTCCACTTGCATGTACCTCTTCTTTGAGGAGACTCTGCTTTTATCATTTGGCCTGCTCTTTCTTAGATCAAAATGAGCTGTTCAATAGTGGTTTGTTTCGGTCACTTCTGGTCCTCCTGGCTAGATCCTTCACTCTGCGCTTGATTTGCTTGGGACAGTATTTAAAGAAAAAAGAGAAGAGTAAACTTGCCTCAAAAGGCTGAAACCAGGTTTTAGTTCGAGCCGCATCTCTAGTTTCTCTCCCAGTGGATTTTAGCTTTCTAGCGCAACCGAAATCCAATGAATATCCGATAAGCTTGATAGCAGTCATATTTGCCACCACACATTTGTAATGGATTGTCCTCTAAATGGTGTTTTCCTGCTGAGCCCTGCTCCAAGAGTAAGGGTGTTTAAAAACTGGTGTGCTTTTCTTCAACAGCTGGATACGAACCTAAGCAAGGAGAAGCAGCAGCCTCTGAGGGAGAAGGACACTGTGGTCAAGAGGGAGGTGGCATCCTGTTATCTTCACACATCCAGAAATACTCAGTGAGTATTTCTGATCCTCACTGCTGCCTCTGTGCTGGGGTCCTCGGGAGCAGGCGCTGCAGGCTCTGCAGTGGCTCCAGCACAAAAACTCCAGCCTGGCTTCTAAACAAAAATTTCAGAAGTTTTTGAGTTAAAACATCACCTAAAATGGAGTCCCTCTCAATAAGTCAGAAAAAATGTGGACAGTAACTGTCAGTAATCTTTTTGGCGGTAGTATATAACACAATTATTTATTTGGTTGGTTTTGAAGACTTGCAGGAAGCTTTCAGTGAAGTGGTTGATCATGCAGTAATTAAACCAATATTAGATTGTAATAAAGATTCACTTGTGATTTTTTTCATCATTTGGCCAACTTTCAAAGCTTGGTTTTCACAGGAACAGAGGGGGAACTATGGTGTTCTGTAGCTGGTGATGGCTACGGAGCTTTTCTTTAATTCTTTTAATTTATTCTTTTAATACAACTTTTTATGAGTTACTGAAAAGTCTTTGTTATTCAGACTGAAGTTTTTCTGCAAAGAAAATAGGTTTTAGATAATAAGTAGGTTTTATATATATATATTAAAAAAGAGAAATGAAAAATCTTGGAGCAAGATTTCTAGTGACATTTTCAAGTACTTTCTGAGGTTGGGGACTAACCTATGTGGGCGTATCCTTCCAAAATTTCACTTAATGGTTTCTTTGACAGTCTCTCTGAGCAGTTTTCACTGAGATGTGACCTTTGAGAGCTAAGTATTTATACGCTACCGGACAAAATACCTGTACGAATACCCTCTCCTCTTACTTGACTGTTTTCAACTCACCCACTCCCTCTTTACCTCATCTCTCTTCCTCTATAAGCTCTGTTTGTGCAGGTTCCAGCTCGGCCCTTTCTTCCCGCTCCTGAGTCTGGCAGGCAGTCCCTGCCCTGGGTTTAATCTTGGTTCCTGCAAGTGCTTCCTCTCCTCTTGCTGTTGCTGCCACCCCATCCCTTGGGCTGTTTGCTTTTTAATGGCAGCTGATGACATTCACACATCCTCTCTCCTGCAGTCCTTGGGCTTGACTTGCTGTCTTGGGATCCCATCATTTTTTCTCCACGAGACTTCTGGAACGTACTAAGATTCCCAGTTTCAAGGTGATGCTCTGTTCATGAAGAAAATGTGCCTTTTTTTTCTTCCCGCCCCTGTCTTTTTGTGGCGTAAGCGTGCTCAGCTACTTAAACCTGGCCATCTGACATCTGGACCGTCAGTTTCTGAAGGTAGGACAGGGAGATTGAGGTTCCAGCATATGAGCTCTGATGCTTCACTTTGAGATCCATATAAAAAGAGGCAAGGCCTCCTTAATATGTAGCATATTAAGGAAGAGGCAGGAAGAGAGCTGTCTGAAAATACCAGGCTGAAGGCCATGACTGGTAGAGTCCTGGCCATCTTCTGTGTATTGTTTCTGGGCAGACCTGGCTCCTGACTTCCCAGCTGTGAAACTGCTCGTAGCTTTTCTGGGTGTCAGTGCCACACTGCCTCCTCCCTGGCTCACCGTGCTGGCTGTCCTGGGCTAAGCTTGAGCAAACACGCTGCTATCGGTGAGCTCTTTGGGATGAGGAAGAGCACAAGAGGAAACAGAGCCTTAAATGGCAAAGCTGATTCTGGGCCTCTTGTTTGTGGGGCAAGGGAGTATGAATGCATTGCTGGATGTGGCACGTTCCAGCTATCCCAGCGTGTTGGCAACGCTGTTGAATACATCCTTTCTAAACCTGACACAAACAGGTACCGCTGGCCCCAGTGTCTGCATCAACAGCCAATTCCGAAGGGGCTCTGGAGCAATCTGGGGACTGCTTCTGGCTCAGATTGTCTAAAGGATGAGAAACGCCCACGCAAGCAACTCTTCTAGTTAATGTCCTTGTCCCAGGATCCCATTCAGGGCCATGGGTTGGAGATCTGGCACAGCATATTTTCAAAATGCCCTGTATATCTCGTTCAGGGGGCTTGCTACTTCCCACCAAAGGTGACTAATGCTACCAGTTCATGAAGGAGAATAATGCCTGCCTGCCTGCCTGCCTGCCTGCCAGGGATTTGGAATTGGAGAGGGGTTTGAGTTATTGGCTAGAGGTGGGGGTTTGTCTGGGGCTTTGTCTTTAAATGCGACTCTGATATTATGGGTCACAGCTTTGGGGTCCTTTCAGTAGCTGCTCATACTGGATATCATCACAGGTAGGCAGGTGATTTCACTTTGTCTATACATTTTTTTCTTTTTCTTTTTCTTTTTTTTCTCCCCAAGGTGGGATTTGGGGTTCAGTGCATCATTAGTTAAGGATTTTCCAGGTTTGGCTTCTGAAATGCAGAGCCAATGTTGAGACACACAGGCATAGTGCAGCAACTTGTCTTCCTATAAAGCAAACAGAAGTCATTCACAAAAGCGTCTGACTTCCTTTCTAATTCAAGATACTCATCATATTCGAGGAGGACCTTCCTGTTAAACAGGAACTCATTGCAAGAATACCAGGAGATGGACAAGCACCAGCTTCTTCTCTTGACAGAGAAATTGTTACACGCCCTTCATTATCATCAAAGGTACTTGTGGTTTAAAAAACCCCCAAAAAATGGTTTGAGTGATTTGGGCATCTGTGGCATCTCAGGAGTTGTAGCTGTGCTAGTTCAAGGTAAAGATTTTAGGGAAATTTCTTGGCTTTAGACTTTTTACCCAAAGCCATAAACTGGCCCAAATCACAGCTTCTTGGAAGCAGAATATAAAATGGATTTCTTGGAACACGCAATGAAGTGCTAGCCCTCTTATAGGCAGAAGAGCACCATAATCCTTTCCATATGGGATTTAAATACGTCATATTGTTAAATGTAAACGGTAGGAGGAGAAGAATGGGTGCAGTAAGGGTTTGAAGGTGCTGTGCTGTACAGCGTGACACCAGCACAGCCACGCTGAAGGCAAAAGAGGACGTCCTGTAAAAGAGGGACAGACGTGGCTCTGCTCGCTCTTTTCAGGTACCCATGGTGTACACCCGCAGACAGCTCCTAGAGCTCAAGAGCCCCTTGGAGCAGCAAGGTTGAGCAGCAACCCCATCAGGTGAGGTCGGGAAGGGTGTGGGGTGGACTCTGGACAAAACTGGGGCTATCAATGAGAACCTGGGAGCTTTGACCTTGGGAACTGCATTGTGGCTGAGTAGAGGTGAGAAAGGGTGGGGGCCGTGCAAAACTGCTTGGGGTTTTTGTGTGTGATGATGATTTTGTCTGTTCCTGACAGCTGGGTGCAGAGCTTCGGTCCTGATGGCCTCGCCACTCTGCTGGAGATCTTAAAAGGCTCCAGGAGGAAAAGATGCTGCAGGGTGAGGAGCTGATCAAGTGGGCACTATTGCTGAGTGTCTGTCATAGTTTCCAGAAAGCCCCAAGGCTCGTTGCTGCTCTGTGCTCTTCCTGGCTCTCCTAGCACAGCCCCACAGATGTGGAGCTCTGCGTCCATCTGTGTTTCAAGTGTTCTTAATCTTCCTGTGTTCTTAATCTTACTACTGAGTTTGAATTTAACTAGTATAATCATACAGAACATACTGCAATAACTGACCAACAGATAGTATTTACAGTTTGCCACATGGCTCCTCAGGACTGGTTACACCTGGGATCAGGCCAAGAACTGTAGCACCTGGAGAACCTGGTTCAGACCTGGGCTTTTCCACAGTCCGATGGCAACCCCTTTCCTCTCCACGTGACTGTTCTCCCTGTGTGTTCAGCGGTGTGGCCATCCTGGTCCCAGGGTGTAAGGAGAATGGATGACGACTACATCAACGACGCACACCAGGACACAGTGGTGAGGCTGGGGAAGACCGGTCCCTGGTGACCACAGGCATTTTTCATATGCAGGATTAGTACTGTGTCTGTATGTGATCTGGTTGTGTGAGGAGGGAACGAAATACCAGCTCAGTGTGGTATGGCCAGGGAGGGAGGAAAAAGGAAAGAGGATCAGGGCAGGTTGCTCACGTGGGGATGAGGCAGTGGTTTGTTGGGGGGCTTAAAGATCTCTTCTGAGATGGAGGTGGTGGGAGGAGGTGTTTGGGATTGAGCTGAGGGATTCTTGTGAGTAGGTGGGGCAACTGATGGCAGTGTGAATATTGGCTGTATTGGAATTCAGTCTGGTGGTTTCCTGCATAAACAACCTTTTCTACTGTCTTTTGAAGATCCATTAAGGTGGAATCTGGAAAGAAGAGTAATTATGCAGATTCAATAGTCTTACTCTTGTAGTTTTCAGTTCTCCTTAAACAGCAGGTGTGTGGTTTTTCACTTGTGCTGTGCAGTGATTAAACAAAAACCACCCGTGAAACTTCCTCCGAAATTAAAGGTGGGTGAGACACATCACATTTTCTGCCTCTTCCACTATCCTTTCTCTTGAACTTATTTGTATCAGTATCATAAATTCTTTGCTTTCACTAGAGCCAAAGCAATGTAAGCGTGTTTTTTTTTTCCCCAGGCCGGCTGTCTCCTGTCAAGCAGAGATGTCCATGTAGACATGCTCGGCCACAGAGGCCTTGCTGCAAGAGGACGAAGAGGTGGGTGCCTGGTTAGTGATGGTTCTTATCCGTGCTTTGGAGGGTTTTCAGGTCGGTGGTAATTACAGAATAAATAGTATGATAATTACTGCAGTAGTCTGTGGGTATGAAGGACACAAAGATTTGGAAGGAGGAGAGGATACTTTTTAATAGCCGCTAGATTTTTTACAACACAGTGTTTGTGGGCCACTGACAAGACGATCATGGAGGGGGTGGCTGAGATTCTGTAACGGAAATTCTTTTGCTCTGGAGTTGAAGCCCAGATCACCCTCTAACAGTCTTAGACTACTGAATCTGGAAGCGTACGGTTCTCTTCTCAAACCTGAAGATAATTCAGTTAGAGGGAGAGCCTGTTTGGAAGTTGTAGCAGTTTGGGGGCAGAGGCCAGCTGGGGGCTGGGGCCCTCGGGGGTGGGGGCTGTTTCTGCCCCGTGCCCTTGGCCTGGCGCTCACAGCTGGGAACGGGCTTTCCAAAGTTCTGCTGGAAAGTGCTACATAAGAAAAAGCTACAATGTGAAGATGGCTTCCAAGAGAACTTGACTGACCGTGACCTCTCCTATGCAAGTGGGTTTGCTGCTAGAAGAAACCAGACCAAACTGGCTGAAAGCAGCAAAGTTGCAACAAGATTGTGCAAACTCAGCTAATAAATATGCATTAAGCACACTTGCACAGAGGGTTTGCTTGTACAAATACTCAAAAGTGAATGGTAACAGATGATACCTTGGCCAAAGCTAATAGGTTTTGTAAATTGTAAAAATGAGTATATGAATAGTCTTGAGATTGCCTATAAGGAATCAAGAGTTGTAACACAGCGTCCTTCTCATGCTCCCAGCCGAGAGCACCCTTATTGCTAGCAATAAAAAGGGGTTTTAGCTAGTGCATACTTCTGCTGCCTTTTTTCCCAGTACCTGTGCGCAAACTAGAAGAAAAGAATGCAAGCAAATCCCTTTTGGTAACAAGAGAGGCAGGTGTGGGACCTGTGGCCGAGCTGGGGGGCAGGGAGCACCCCTGGACCAGCCTTGGGGCTTGCTGCCAACCTGCCTTGCTACCAACCTGGGACAGCTGCTTTCAACTCAGTTCTCCCAGCAAGACATTGCCCAGGAGTTACTTTGAGTTTTGCTTTTCTCCTTCAGGAACCATGTTCCACACCAAGCACACCCAGAGCTGAGCCTGTGCCAGGAGAAGACTTCAAGCACAGCTGGGGCTGATGGTGACAATTCCCACTAGCTGTCCAGGTCAGAGAGGTGCAGGTAGGATTCCATGGCGGACACACTGGCTGATTGTCACTTCTCTTGCAGGAACAGGGTTTAACAGCAGGAGGGAGCCCGGGCACAAGGGCCTATGGGGTCAAAAAATGCATCAAACAGCCAGGGCGCAAAGCAGAGGGAGAAGAGAAATAGGTGCAGGTCACATGGCTGGGACAGTACTTTCAGGGTAACATCTGTCACAGAAGCACAATAACAGTAAAAGGCACTGGGAAGTCATGGAGTGACTGAGAAAAGTGCCTGGCAGAGAGAAGAGCCCGGAGAGACAGGAGACAAGATAGAGATGGAGGTGAAAAAGATGGCCTGTTGAAACCGAGGATGCTCATACTGTGCAGGTCCTTGTGAAGACACTGGTGGCTGAGCAGCTGATGGGGAAGGAGCAGGAACCTGGCTTCTGCTGCAGGTACTTGTGGTGTCACCTGCTGCTGAGTAGCCGATAGGGCAGGAGTTTTCAAATTACGTGTGCAGATGCCAGTGATGTCACTTGTGACTGAGTAACAGATAGATAGGAAAAGACGCATGGCCTGCTTATGTGTCTGTGATGTCATTCGTGGCAGGAACTAACCCATTGCTTTTTCAGGTGCTTGTGCTGTTACTGGTGGCTGAGGAGCTGATAGAGCAGGAGTTTCTATGCGATTTGTGAAGTTGGTTTTTGATGTCATATGTGCCTGAGAAGATGATAGGGCAGGCATAGAGAACTGTTTCATGGTGCAGTTGCAGGTGCAATACGCAGATCTAAATAAAAAGAATAAATTCCCCTGGTAATTCTATGCTAAAGTGTCCTTGCCTCTCTCCTAGGCCGGTGAAGAACTGACTTTTACACAGGTCACCAGAGCATGACTGCTGCCAAGAAAGATCCCTGCGCTTGGCTGCTCACCTGGACCCTGTTCCTGCTCACGTCCCCATTCCCAACGCCTCTCTTGCTGGATTCGATTTCTTGAGGGCACAGTAGTCCCAAGCGCTGGCATTTGGAGATGAAAGAGGATGCCGATGGAGAAGCGCCTTCGCTCATTTTGCAGTGAGTCTTATGGTAGGCTTGGGAGCTGGGTGTTTTATACTTTCTGTGAGGAGAAATGCCTACATGTTTCTGCCTCGCTTTTGCCTCAGAAACTAATTTCATATCTAGGATGCCTTGTGACAGGCTCAGAAATGGGCCAGAAGGCACATGAACTGCAGCTCTTGTGGGACACTGCAGAAGCATCTTCAAGGTGAAGTGTTGTCTTTTTTACTCAAACTCCACTGCCCAAGCTTACCAGGAAACCAGCTTCTTCACCAAAACAAGGAGTGAAAAGAGTGGAAACCCATCGTCTTAACAAGATGACCCTGTTGATGGGGACCGTCAGTGGCAATGCTTGTAATGCCTTGGTTTCCTTGTCTCTCTTGCACCAGATGTCACACTTGGGAGAAGACAACATGAATCACACACAGGGGACCTGAGCCTCTAACCGAGCAGCACTGAAGATGCTCTTTTCCTGGGCATTTTTTTTCCCTGAGATCTCTACATGCTAATTTAATACACTCAGCAAGTGTAGAAAGCTTCCACCCTTCTGCATCACAAGGGTGCTTTCATAAAGGGAGTCTCGAGTTAAAAAATTTCAAAAAACCCCCGAACCCCTCTGTTCTTTCTTGTGTGGTCAAACTCTCTACAGAACTCAGAAGCACCACTTAGAACTGGGTTTGGTTATGATGGCAATTTTATTGTTTCGATCGTAAGTGTCAAGTTTGATGGTTAGCATGCTTTTGATACTGTTTGTCTGCGGCCCTTGATGGTAAATTGCAGGTTGTGATGGCAAGCTCAGTCACAAGTACTGAACGCTTCTGTCCATAAGCCACGGACCTGAAACACCTGGCAAAGAGTGACATGTTTGCTGGTGATGCTGCAAATTTTGCTTACTTTTTAGTCCTCCTCTCCAGAGTTCTCCTTGGGTTTCTTTTTCTTCTTCACTTTCTTGCATTTCTTTTTCAATTCTAGATCACCAGAATACTCGCTTCTGTCTTTCGCCGCTTTCTTTCAGGTGCACTTTCACCCCCCTCTGCACAGGACTGTTTCCTCTTTTTGCATGTTTGTTTTCCGTTTGCCTGGCAAGAGCCTGCAGACTCCGGGTGAACTGGCACTGGTGGGAGCGCACGTTGGTCAAGTGAGTATTTCCCTGGCTGCTGCTCGCCTACCAAACCAGGATGCAAGTCTGTTCTGTGGCTGCTAGAGCCATGCACACCTTCCCCTCCTGAGCTTCTGCCATCACCAGGGCTGTTTCTCTCCCTGTGGGAAGAGCTGCGCAGGTTCCCACTGCCACGCGGCAGCTGACGGCGAGTACGCTTCTGCGTTTCCACGCTGCAAGTGCGCCTCCGCCTGGGAGGCAGAGAGTCTGGTTGGCTTCTGTTCAGCTTCTTCTCCTCCTCAGTGTCAGAGCGCGCTCTCTTCCTGCCGCAGGGCTGAGGGGGAGTTCCTGCAGAGTCCCGTGTTTTTCTCTTCCCTTGGATCCTCTGCATATTTTCTCCACCTTCTTGATTTCTCAGTCCTGCAGTGCCTCGAGAGAATGGACTCTTCAGCACTTGATTCAGCTTTGCCATGGAAGTGCTCTTTGTCTCTCGGCATTCAGCATCTGCGCCAGGGGTCAAATCATGGTGCCTGCAGAAACAGCAGTGATCTTAGTCTAGGGTTGTTCTTGCAGCCTCCTCGTGGCTTCAGTCTCATCCGGTCATCTTCTGGCAGCACTTGATATGACATGCATAAGACTGAACCAGCACTAGAAGCTGGAAATGAGATCGTGGTCTTCCAGCCATGTCTGTCCCTTTCAGAGCAGTAACTCATTTATATACCCTCTCAGACCTCCATTTCACCTCTTTTCGCAGCTAGCCAGTCTCGGAGAGCAGGCAGCTAGCAATTTGCACAAGCACAACAGTTTAGTGCCAGACAAGGAGGGAGAAGAAAGGACCTGGCGAAATGCAGAACAGACAGAACTCAACTGGACAAACAGTCATTCTCTCCTAGGACAGAAAGGAAAACCCGCCGGAGGAGAACAGCAACAACAAGATCAGTAACAGGAGAGGGAGTGTATTCTGAACACCCTTGCACACTTGTTATTACCTGGCATAGAAGAGTAAATAAGCACGCTGGCAGAGAACTGTCTTGATGTCACAAAGACCTACAGAGGCATCATTCATCTTGTACCAACGTCCATCACTGGCCTGCAAGGAAAGGCAATGCTATCTTCAGACAAACTGCAGGGGTTTTGAAACAAAAACACAGGCAGGACACCCCTGCAGGACACAATACACCAACGCAAATCACAGAGTTGACTTTTACCTTTACGAAGCAGTAATAGTGTCCTGCCTGACAGCCATAACCTTCATGTACCAGGACGGCATACAAGGAGTAGAGGAGTGGTTCTCCAGCCGCTTGCGACATGTATGTGCCAAGGTCCAAATATTCCGGGTACTGCACAACCTGAGGAGGGACCAAGAAGACTCAAAAATTATCCCGAGAGTCTTTAGGAAGCAGCCTGAGAAAACCTTGCCACCAAACACAGGCTAGAGGTGTAGAAATAGATCTTCTTGGTTCATCCAAACCAGGTGTTGCCATTTCATCATTGAAGTGGCAGAAAACTCTTCTCAGCCAAACCAGGTCTTTACGATCACTGGAGGTGCTTGTCTTCACATTGGAACTTTCCTCTTACCACAAGGGAAAGAGCAAGGCATAGCTGTTGCATTGATTTTTCTTAGACGGCTGCACTCGATAGCCGTCGTGTGCAGACTTTCACAATTTCCAAAAAAGGATTCTCCTTCGGAAAAGGTCTTCTTCCAAGCAGACAAAGTTGCAGTGCACTTGTATACATACCTTGCTGATCTTTCTCCCAGAGAAAGCATCAAATCTCTTCAAGCACACTGTCAGGACATTGGAGGAACGATGTATTGTAAGCCTCTTGGACGCAGTGGCCAGCTGTTCACACCTTGAAAACAAGCACAGACCCAGCTGTTGCAACCTATCTTCTCCCTGCTCCGCCACCCATCCATGTATGGTTGACTTAAGGCTTGTTTTGCCCAACTATCGTATGCACGTTTGCATTTCAGACCCCTTAAGTCCATACGCCATCCCTGAAGGTAGCTTTGGTCTAGGGTGGCTCACTTTGGAGAGCAGCAGTCTGCAGTCTTTACAATACAAGAACTAGGCATGACACTGTTCAGAGAGCCAGCAGGGGCTGCTACGGCTCTGAGGACTGAAGTCTCCTGGACAGAGACCCCAGCATCCAAAAAGCCTTGGAAATGAACCAGTTGATTGCTTTCTCGAGGAAGCTGCTGCTGCCGAAGCACTGTCCAGAGCTCCTCCTCGCTTCGGCTCACCACTGCATATGGGACATGTCTTTTCCCTTCTGGCCATAGGGGTAGTTCGGTGGGCAACTTCATAGCTAGGAGGGTTGACCACCTCCAGGGCAGACAATGCCAGGAATAAAATTCTCATCAAAGCTTTCCAAATATTCAGGCAGAAGGGAAAAAAATTACCTGTCTTAGAAACAAATGCATTATTTTCCAAGTTCTAGATGATTCGGGTGGATTACTTGTACAGGGAAGAAAACAAAAGAAAAAAACCCCAAGATGTCTCATGACTGGGTTTCTCAATTAAGTCAAAACATAACGAGTGCTCCCAGACATGCAATACCGTAACCCAGTGTCCTGGTTTCAGCTGGGATAGAGTTAATTTTCTTCCTAGCAGCTGGTACAGTGCTGTGTTTTGGATTTACGATGAGAGTAATGTTGATAACACACCAATGTTTTAGTTGTTGCTAGGTAGTGCTTACACTAGCCAAGGACTTTTCAGCTTCCCATGCTCTACTGACTGAGAAGGCTGCAGGTGCACAAGAAGCTGGGAGGGGGCACAGCCAGGACAGCTGACGCAAACTGGCCAAAGGGACATTCCATACCATATGACGTCATGCTCAGTATATAAAGCTGGGGGAAAGCTGGCCAGGGGGGCTGCTGCTTGGGGACTGGCTGGGCATTGGTTGGCGGGTGGTGAGCAATTGCATTGCGCATCACTTGCTTTGTATATTCTATTATTATTATTATTATTATTATTATTATTTTATTTTATTTTATTTCAGTTATTAAGCTGTTCTTATGTCAACCCACAAGTTTTCTCACTTTTACTCTTCCGATTCTCTCCCCCATCCCACCGGGTGGGGGGAGAGTGAGCGAGTGGCTGTGTGGTGCTCAGTTGCCGGCTGAGGTTAAACTACGACACCCAATATCTACTATGAAGATGTCATTAGTAATAATCTTACTTGCTACATTTATAGCCATTTTCACCATCCAGCTGCTCAGGTTTGACAAAGTCTTCCAGAGCTTCATTGAGAGATGAGGCTGCCTGGATGAGAAAGAAAGGGGAGCACTAAACTCCTGGAAACTCAAAATCCCAGGAAATAGCTACCCGTGTGGTACCAGTGTTATCCCAATAAACAGCTACCCTGGGCAGTACCAGAGTTGCCTGTGGTATGCATGGTCAAAACTAGCATAAGCAAATCAACCCCATCCATACAGCAATCAGACGTGTATTGAGGTAGTCCAGAGCAGGGTGGTATGACAGTGTCATCGTGGCTGTAGATACCATCCTTACTCTTTGCCCAGCTGACACCCAGCACACAGCACAGGGAGAGTATTGCCAGGGCTTCCACAGAAGGAGCACAGAAACCCAGTTCCCTTCCCACCCACCACCAAGCTCTTGCATGGTAAGAGCCCACAGTTTTAAGTCAACGGAGTTTACTGGAGTTAAACTAGGCCCCCTTCAGGGGCCTTGAAACATTTTGCACCACAATTTCAAGCCATCTTACCTTGATATCCAAAGGAATATCAAGGAATGCCTCGTAGGTGTCGGAAATGGCTTTGCAGCTCAAGCATGTTACTGGAAGGCAAAGAGAAATGCTTCTCAGGTTGGGAAGGAGACTAACTCTGCCCATTTCAACGACTAACACATGCTATTTTAGACACACTGGACATACTGCTGCATACTAGAAGCTGTTTACCACAAACAGAGAAAGAGCCACAGATCATTCTAAGGACAGTAATGTTTTTAAAAAGTACCTCTGGATCTTAGAGAGCCCCCAAATATTTGATGGACGATGGTAGTTGCTTGAGAAGAGGTGTCCAAGCTGGAGACAAATGGTAAGGCAGAGAGTTATCTCCTCCAAGAGTTTTGCTTTGTCTGAAAACCCTGGGCGTAGGGTTTCCTTGATGGGAGTACATCAAGGAGTCCCAAGGGCTCAGGAACATAGAAAAGGTAATTTGCTTGTGCTTACTCGCTCCTTCCACTCAGACGAGCTCTCTGCATGGCATCCACAGTATAGCGTAAGAACTCGTGGGCGTCTTCCTGCACGCCAAGCTGGAAATGTTCTCCTATTCCTAAGAAAGAAGAAGTTAGTAGTTCTCTCCTACAAGAAGGGAAGAAAACCTGTGAAAGCACCTGAAATGACTTACGTGTGAGGACATTGACGACAGTCCAAGGCTGGATGGCACTGGCTGAGGAATGCAGGACCTTGTTAACGTGCGCTTCCATTATGCACATCATGCAGAAGCCTTGCTGGTGACCTGAAGAGGGAGGGAGGGAGGGAAGGAAGCTTCTCAGGTTAGAAAAATATCCATAGCGATGGGAAACCTACGGAGATCTTGAAGTTATAAGAACAGTCTCCACTCCTCTTCTCCCAAGGTGCCAATGTCCCAACAAGCCCACGACATTTTAGTGCATAGAAAACTTTCTTCAGAGGGATGCTTAACTGACAGAAGTTTTCTGTGCAATAAGCAAAGAGAGTTTAACTTGCAGGAACAGGGACCGAGACCCAGGGCTAGAAAGAGGTGCCTTTCTGAAGATGAGCACACCTAGACACGACAAGCGGCTTCTAGGCTTGAGTGTTCAAAGAACACCAACTCGGGGGGCTGACAAAGAAGGGCTGCTTTTCTCCTAAATCAAATTCCAGATGCTGGGAATCCTCGGGAAGTGCCCAGCTGATGTGCAGGGAGATGTTCATAAAAGGACTCACACGACCCGCTGTGCTCCCGAGAGAGCAGGTAGTTGGCCAGAGGGGGTGTGTACGTCAGGCACTGCAGGACGGAGTTGAGGAAGCACGTATTGCCCAGGTTGTGGAGTCCTGCTCCAGGTCTCTGTCTTTGCTGCCAGGCCATGCAAATCTTCTCCAGGGGAAAGAGGATCCTTTGTGGCGGAGCCATTCCCTCGGCAAGGACTGCAGGGAAATGACATTTGAAAAGAGAGGAGATGATATTGTTGCCCGAAAGCATATTTAAAAGTCAGGTTCTCTACAGGAGCATGCAGAAGAACCAGCTCTAACGTCCAACACAGAAACATCGGGGGAAGCCTAACACTGCCATTGACATTTACTGGTCAAGAAGTGGTTTTGGAAAATAGTCTGTTCCGCTCCTTGCTTTGCCGAAAGTCCAGCGAACCCACACTCTGATTTCTGTGCCTCGGGCTACCTTCCTTTCCCCCTAGAGTCATGAATTGGATTATCAGGTCAAGTCTTCCCTTTTCCCGATTGTAACTTGATGAAAACAAGCAAGTACCTAGCACAGAAGGTAACCCTACTGATGTCAGATCTTTCTACGAGCAATGACATCTTTCCAAGTCTTGTACATAGTGGCAGAGGAGTGACAAAATGCGTTTTCCTGTGTCTAATTGAAAACACCTGGGTAGATCTGGCTGCTATCAGGAAATGCCCCAGAATTCACTCTAGGTTGTCAGCACATCAACATTCAGGGATGGCGCAGCAGCCATGTCCGTTGCCTTTGGGGATTCACAAAGTCCAAGCCTGCTGGTGAAGCCGTTACTCACAGGAGTCGTTCCCCATTGCAGCCATCGCTCCTCTCAGGAACAGAGGGGACAGCTTTGGATGACAAAGGATGTCAGGATGCGCTCCAGAAAGAGAAGATCAGAGCCAATCCTGTCACCTGATGGCAAAGAAATAATTGTAGCTCAACAAAATGATTAAAAAAAACCCCAAACGCAACCTACAGAACAGCATCCGCCATCAAAAGTGTTTCAGTGGTACTTGTAACTGCTGCACAGCTGCAGGCTGATGGCCCTACTGTCCCTGCCACATGACTCCAATTGACAGCCATTACCAAGGCCCTTTTGAAAGACTGCATTGTGTGTCACCTTCTCTGAAGAGGAGCTGCTGCTTACCTGTGGCTAGCGTTAGCAGCAGAGGCCTCTGGCTCTCCAGCCCAAACTTTCTCACCTTGTATGCCGGAGTGACGGGCTTTTGGCTGCTACTTTAACGGCTGCCTTTGCCGTGTTCCTTTTCTGTCTCCCTTTCTACCGCATCAACCAGAGTGGGCCTCTTGTCATTCTAGGCTGAGCCCAACGCCTCAGACTACAGTACCACCCCCCTACTTATCTATCCTAGGGTATGGTAAAGAAATAAGAATTAGCAAATAGGAACTCTACCCATAGCCCTGGCCAGCCTATAAAGATGTAATAGCTTAGCCTACAGCTCAGAAGGTATAGACCAGCCTATACATTTATCCCGTATCTACCTACTCTGTGATCTGTCCTGAAAGTCAGATCAGAATTACCTTTGAAAGAGGATGGAAGCTGGGGAGAAGTGGGCAGTAAACGATAAATGGTTGGAAAAAAGTAGGCACGCAAGTAGCAAAGGAAGGAGCCAAGTTATCCCGAAGGCCAGCTCAGCCCAACTAGCTTTCGCTGGCCCGCTTTTCAGATCCCAAGCCCTGGCCAGGTGAGGTCACAAGCACCGGGCGGGTGCTGCATCACTGCCCCTTTGTGACATGGGCCCACATGGGGACATGTCCCCTTGAAGCCACACAGCTGCCACAGCCCGGGCACTTCCCACACGCCAGCAGCCACTGGACTTCCCCACGCACTGCTGGCGAAGGGCTGTTCGTCCGCTGGCAGAGCTCCCATCTCTTTCCTGAACCAGACCAGCTGGATGAATAAAAACCTGCCCAGGGCTGTAAGCGTGCCTGTTCACAGCTTTGGCTGGCACATGCGGGTTGCTGAGGGTTTTTTTTCCACTCTTCCCAGGTACAGGACTGTGTCTGTGAGACTCACTGTGCACCTGGTCTCTTACAGGTTCATTTCCAATAAATTTTATCTGCCCCCCAAGATACAGCCACAGGCTGACTCTGAACTAGAGCTACCAAAGAAACACCTTCAGCAACTCTGCTGGGTGGACCTTGGCTGGCTGCCAGGCCCCCAGCCAGCTGCTCTCTCACCGTGGAGCTCTGAAAAATGTTTGTGGGTGGCTTTTTAGCATCTAGTTTAACCCCCTGACTCGCTTGGAGGGCAGTGAGTATTGCTCCTGCCCCGACGAGGCAGCCAGTTGTTATTCCTGCCACACTTGAACTGGCCAGTTTGGCCCCTGCCCTGCTTGCGGCATCTGGTTTTCCCCAGTCCTGCTCGGGGCAGTTGTACTCTTGCTCAGCTCAGGGCAGTTAGTTTTGCCCCTGCGCCACTCGGGGAGGCTTTTTCTCTTTTTATGTTTTGCTTGAGGCATCCGGTTTGGCCACAGCCTTGCTCAGGTGGTTTGCTTTCATCATGACCCTCGGGACGGCTGAGTTTTTCCCCTCTTTTGCTTGCGGAGGCTCATTTTTCCCCTTCCCCACACAGGGTGCCTGGATTCACTCTAGCCCTGCTCAGGTGGCCTTTTACGCCCCTGCCCAAATTGGGGTGGCTAGTTTTGCCCCTGCCCTGTATGGGGCATTTAGTTTCATCCCTGTGCTGCTCAGGGCATCTCTTTGTGCCCCTGGCTCCCCATGGGGCATGCCATTCTGCCCCTGCCCCCACCCTGCTCAGAGCAGATATTTTTGCCCATGCCCAGCAGGGGTCCAGGTTTGCCCCAGCCTTTGCCTGCCCCACAGTCCCTCCTGCCCTGGCACCTCTCGTTTCCTTCCAGTCCTGGCTTGGGCGTTTCTCCTGACTAGGCAGTGTCCCATCGGGGCAGGGGCCGAGGAGGTTGCGCCGTGGTCCCCTCCCAAGTGCAACGCCCTACCTGGCTTTGGTCTGCGGTGGCGCTATGGTTGTGGGGCTGGTGAGGATGGGGCAAACACCTGCCTGTCCCTGGGGGCTCCTTGTCCCTCAGTTTTGTTCCCGGTGAAAGGCAGCCCCTCTGCAGGCAGACAACTGCAGGCAGCTCTCTGTGTTTTCTGCAGGCGCTGCTGCCTGGGTCCTCGGAGGGCTTCATGGTCCAAAAGGTGCCAGCCCGAGTGCCAGGGGGTCCCCGGATGCGCAACACTTAACGCTCTTACCAGTCCCACCAGTTACCAGCTTCCACCAATTGACTCCACACCTACAGAGAAAAACTACCCCGTGAATTACATATGCAAGTACAACACGTGTTTTTAATTCTGGCTTTGGCTTTTCAGCCTGTAGGTACCAAATGAGGATTGTTTCTCCATGGCAATCCCAACAGCTGAACAGGGATTAAAGTTCTTCCTCGAGGGACCTGTGGGCAGGCAGGCCAGCTGGCAGAGCTGTCCGTGTCTCTAGAAAGTCTCTCTGAGCTCTTCCTGGCCACAGGTGGCTCTGGGAGGAGCGATGGGATAGGCTGCTGATGCCCTTTGTGCAGCTTGGTCCAAAGCTGCTTGGGGGCAGTTTTAGAATCATAGAATCATTAAGTTGGAAAAGACCCTTAAGATCATTGAGTCCAACTGTTAACCTAACACTAGCAAGTCCACCACTAGACCATGTCCCTAAGCACCACATCTACACATCTTTTAAATACCTCCAGGGATGGTGACTCAGCCACTCCCCTGGGCAGCCTGTTCCAGTGCTTGATAACCCTTTCAGTGAAGAAATTTTTCCTAATATCCAATGTAAACCTCCCTGGTGCAGCTTGAGGCTGTTTCCTCTCGTCCTATCACTTGTAACTTGGGAAAAGACTGACACCCACCTCGCTACAACTTCCTTTCAGGTAGTTGTAGAGAGCGATGAGGTCTTCCCTGAGCTTCCTTTTCTCCAGGCTGAACAACCCCAGTTCCCTCAGCCGCTCCTCATCAGACTTGTTCTCCAGACCCCTCACCAGCTCTGTTGCCCTTCTTTGGACATGCTCCAGGAACTCAACGTCCTTCTTGTAGTGAGGGGCCCAAAACTGAACACAGTATTTGAGGTGCAGCCTCACCAGTGCCGAGTACAGGGGCAGGATCACTTCCCTACTCCTGCTGGCCACACTATTTCTGATACAGGCCAGGACGCTATCGGCCTTCTTGGCTGCCTGGGCACACTGCCGGCTCATGTTCAGCCGGCTGTCGACCAACACCCCCAGGTCCTTTTCCGCCGGGCAGCTTTCCAGCCACTCTTCCCCAAGCCTGTAGTGTTGCATGGGGCTGTTATGAGTTGTGGCTGAGTACCTGATAGAGCAGGTGCAGGAACCTGGCTTGTGGAGGTGTTTATGTCACTGGTGGTGGGAATGCTCATAGGGCATTGAATAGAACCTGGCTTGTGCAGGTGCTTGTGATGTCATGCCTGGCAGATTAGCTGATAGGGCAGGTGTGCAAACCAGGCTTATGCTGCTGTTTTGATGTCACTGCTGGCTGTGTATCTCATATGGCAGGCACAGGAAACTGGCTTGTGCAGGTGTTTATGTCACTAGTGGCGAGAATGTTGATCAGGCATTGAATGGAACCTGGCTTGTGCAGGTGCTTATGTCACACCTGGCAGAGGAGCTAATAGGGCAGGCATGGGAACCTGGCTTGTGACAGATACACTTGTCTTCTCGCTGTACTTTGGTTCAGGCTGACTAAGGAGCAACAGGCCTCACGTCCTTGTGGTGAACCAGTGAGCTGGAAAGCCCCTGGCTCACGTACAAGGGAGTGAAGGTGCCTTGAAAAATATTTTGAAAGGTGGTTTCGAAACCCAGAAATGCAGGATAACCAAAGTACAGAACAAGATACCAGAGCTAAAACAAAGACATCTTGTCTATACTATTGACTAGCAGCCAACTACTTCACTCTGTAAATATTACCATCAGGATGGGCCCAGTTTGAGCTCTCCCTGAATGGCAGCTGGACTGCATGCCAGGTGACTCTCCCCTTGAGCAGGGATGCCTCTCAAGGTTAGAGATTCCTTACCTGAGACTAAGAGATCCTTCCTTATCCAACGTGGAGAGATCCCTTACCTGTGACAGATCCTCAGTAAGTGACTGGTAGCATGCTGAATTAATACTATGAAACATTACTAATCCATGTAGCTACTCAATATTATTATAAGCGTTGTATTGATGATTCCATTAGACATAAACCGTTGTCCAAGTCTGAGACTAAGATTGAACCTAGCCACACTTAGGCTCCATAAGGAGTTTAGAAAGCAAGGGGGTCCGCTCTGAACCTCATGGCTCAGTGGGAGGGTCCTCCTTACTCTTTACATTTCCGGTCTCTGTGTGAATCATTCTAACTCGATTCTAACTCGGTTTTCCTTTGTATGTTTCTTCCATGCAGTAATTAATAAGGTGAACATTGCCATCAAACTTACTGAACCTTGTCAAACCACTGTTAAACTTTATTAAATTCCATCAGATTTATTGAACTCTGTCAAATAATTATTTTACCTCAATAAAAGATATCGCTACTTCTCTCTTTTGCGTGAGGTGCATTCCACTGCTCCACAACAGTGCATGCTCCTGCCATAAGAGTTACAGAGCTGCCAGTGAAATCACCAGCACTTAAACACTGCAGGGGCCTGTACCTGCCCTAACAGTTAGCCACCAGTGACATCACAAGTAGCTGCATAAGTCAGGGGCCTCCTCCTGCCCTATCCCCTACTTGCGATTGTGTGACCTCACAAGCACCCGCACAACCCAGTGGGGTTGCTTCCGCCCTGTCACTTACCGAGGCACATGTGACATCTCAAGGAGCTGCACAAGCCAGAGGCCTCCTCCTACCCTATCACCTACTCAGGCAAATGTGACATCAGAACAGCTGCACATGTTGATGTCCTGCTCCACACCTATTGGCTACTCAGCCAACCAGTGGCCTTCCAGGAACCTGAATAAATCAGGGCCGTGCTTCTGTCCTATCACCTCAACAGCCATCAGTTACGTCACAAGCTGCTGCAGAAGCCAGGGGCATGCTCCTGCTCTATGACCTGCTCAGGCATGTTTGACATCATAAGCACCTGGACAAGCTTGCTGCATGCTCCTGCCGTAACTGCTACAGAGCCACCTGTGACATCAGAAGCTGCTGCACAAGCCAGGGGCATGCTCCAGCCCTATCATCTACTCAGGTACATGCGACCTTGCAAGCTGTCCTGGTTTCAGCAGGGATAGAGTTAATTTCCTTCCTAGTAGCTGGTACAGTGCTGTGTTTTGGATTTATGATGAGAACAAAGTTGATAACGCACCGATGTTTTAGTTGTTGCTAGGTAATGCTTACACTAGCCAAGGACTTTTTAGTTTCCCATGCTCTACCGACTGAGAGGGCTGGAGGTGCACAAGAAGCTGGGAGGGGGCACAGCCAAACTGGCCAAAGGGACATTCCATACCATGTGACGTCATGCTCAGTACGTAAACCAGGGAAAGCTGGCGGGGGGGGGCCGCTGCTTGGGGACTGGCTGGGCATCGGTTGGCGGGTGGTGAGCAATTGTACTGTGCATCACTTGCTTTGTGTATTATCATTATTATTATTATTATTATTATTATTATTTTATTTCAATTATTAAAGTGTTTTTATCTCAACCCACGAGTTTTTCTAACTTGTGCTCTTCCAATTCTCTCCCCCATCCCACTGGGGGAGAGGGGAAGTGAGCGAGCGGCTGCGTAGTGCTCAGTACTGAGATTAAACCACGACAGTCCTTTTTTGGCGCCCAACGTGGGGCACGAAGGGTTTGAGATAATAACAGATAAACCGGAGTGTATTAAGGAATTTATATCTGTTAATAGTTGTGGGTCACAATGTTGGTTTCTCTGTTCTCGATATTGATTTGTGTAATCTGCATCGTGCTCCTTTTTTTGCTGTACATCTTAAAGATTGGTGTTGGGTTTTTGCAGTTTGCTGTGGTCTGCAGTGAATAGTGATGTCTCGCTTGTGAGGTTTGTTTTTAGAACATTGACCTTGACCTTAGTGTGGTATGTAAATTTTGCAATGAAGCCATTACTGTACCACGGAGACCATTTCGTGGAGACAACTAGCAATCACAGTGACTTTTCTGAGAATTTTTTACGGAGGAAATACAGAATGGCAGTGTCACTACCTTCTTCTATGATGTTTCCTCCTTCATTACAGTAACTTTTCAGTATTTTGAACATCCTTGGGCAGTTAAGATACTTCTATTAATACTTCTTGGGAATATTGTTTTGGTTTTGTCTAAAGTTGGTAAGCAATTTAAGAATATCATCCGGAGATCTGCCCCAAAGCCGAATAGTTACGAGTGGCAGGGTGTGTGGGACAAGATGGGCAAGTACCTAGGCCAATGGGCACCCCCAGTGTTTTGGAACTTCACCCCTGAGCAAGTGCAGAATCCTGAAGAGTTAGTAGAATATTTGGACAAAGTATGCTGTCACGCTGGCAACTCCAGAGAGATGCAGCTCATTGCAACGTGCTGGGGCCTGGCCCATGCCTACCGAGCCCTGTTCAACACCATTCAGTACCCTCAAAGGGAAGAGAAGGTCTCTGGCTCTGACAGTAAAACGACACGCACTGCGGCCACTCCGACCCCGGCAACACGCTCTGTGGCCTCTCCGACCCCAGTGACATGCTCTGCAGCTACTCAGACGCCAGCGACAGGCCCCGCGGCCACTCAGACCCCGGTGACATGCACTGCGGCTACTCAGACTCCGGCAACAGGCCCTGTGGCCACTCAGACCCCGGCGACAGGCACTGCGGCCACTCAGACCCTGGCGACACGCCCTGTGGCTGAACCAAAGAGCCAACCTGTGCCTATGTCAGTCGCCCCTGTACACAAGAAGAAATCTTGGAAGCTGAAGTCAGCTCGTTTAGTAAGGGAGGAAGAAACTTCTTCTAAAAGGGAGCCAGAGGAAGAAGTGGATGAGGCAGACTACCCTGGAGAAGGGCCATCACGAGAACAGGAGGAGGAGAGCCGGCCGCTGATCGGGGAGGAGGAAGAGGAAGAACTCATAAACGAGGCAGTGACCACCCGATCTCTATCCCTGAGTGAGCTGCGAGATATATGAAAAGATTTCAGCTGTCGTCCAGGTGAGCATATTCATAGAATCATAGAATCATTGAGGTTGGAAAAGACCTCTAAGATCATCGAGTCCAACCATCGACCCAACACCACCATGCCCACTAAATCATGTCCCTAAGTGCCTCCTCTACTCGTCTTTGAAATACCTCCAGGGATGGTGACTCAACCACTTCCCTGGGCAGCCTGTTCCAATGTTTCACCACTCTTTCAGTAAAGAAATTTTTCCTCACATCCAATCTAAACCGCCCCTGGCGCAACTTGAGGCCATTTCCTCTCGTCCTATCGCTAGTTACTTGGGAGAAGAGACCGACACCCACCTCGCTACAACCTCGTTTCAGGTAGTTGTAGAGAGCGATGAGGTCTCCCCTCAGCCTCCTTTTCTCCAGGCTAAACAACCCCAGTTCCCTCAGCCGCTCCTCATCAGACTTGTTCTCCAGACCCCTCACCAGCCTCGTTGCCCTTCTCTGGACACGCTCTAACACCTCGATGTCCTTCTTGTAGTGAGGGGCCCAAAACTGAACACAGTATTTGAGGTGCGGCCTCACCAGGGCCGAGTACAGGGGCAGGATCACTTCCCTACTCCTGCTGGCCACACTAGTTCTGATACAGGCCAGGATGCCATTGGCCTTCTTGGCCTCCTGGGCACACTGCCGGCTCATGTTCAGCCGGCTGTCGACCAACACCCCCAGGTCCTTTTCCGCCAGGCAGCTTTCCAGCCACTCTTCCCCAAGCCTGTAGCGCTGCATGGGGTTGTTGTGGCCAAAGTGCAGGACCCGGCACTTGGCCTTGTTGAACCTCATACAGTTGGCCTCGGCCCATCGATCCAGCCTGTCCAGGTCCCTCTGCAGGGCCTTCCTACCCTCGAGCAGATCAACACTCCTGCCCAACTTGGTGTCATCTGCAAACTTACTGAGGGTGCACTCGATCCCCTCGTCCAGATCATCGATAAAGATATTGAACAAGACCGGCCCCAAAACTGAGCCCTGGGGAACACATATTGTCACCTGGCTGCTCCGATGCTGGGATAATGGGGCCAGTAGCCTGGAATTAGAGGGTAGGAAAGCCAAGCAGCTGGGATCCCTTTCTAGGGAAGGGGGCATTGACAAAGCGATTGGAAAAGGACACGAGTCCTCAGCCTTTGGAGGCGACTCTTGTCAAGCGTGAAGGAAAGGCATCCCTTCAAGGAAGATGTCATATGTCACCCAAGCAAGTGGGCCACCATGGAGAAGGGTATCCAGTTTCTGAGAGAATTAGCTGTGCTGGAGGTGATTTATGGTGACCTGAGCAATGAACAACTATCCAAAGATCCAGATGAAGTCCAGTGCACACGACCCACGTGGCGGAAGTTTATAAGGAGCTCACCATCGTCATACGCCAATTCATTGGCAGTGATGACCTGGAAAGATGGAGAGGAACAAACAGTGGATGAATTGGCTAGTCAACTCCGGCAATACGAGGAAAGTCTCTCTTCCTCCCTCGTCTCGGCTGTGGAGAAACTGTCCCGGGAGATCCAGCAACTCAGAGAGGACAGGTCCTACTCCTCACCTGTACGGACCAGTATCTCGGCTATTAGAAGTACGCTTGTTCTTTTGCTCAAGAGAGAGAATATAAAGGGTACACACCACGGGGCACCCTATGGTTTTATCTGCGTGACCACGCAGAGGACACGAGGAAGTGGGATGGAAAACCTACCGCAGCCCTAGGGGCACGGGTACGTGAATTGCAAGGGAAAACAATCACAGAAAGAGGTTCTTCCAGGAAAATTGTTGCGCCAGTTTCCAGCGGGCAGTTCCCCAGAGAGAGTAGAAGGGCTGATCTTACTCTTGATCTTAATGAAGAAACTTCTGACTCGTACGTACAAGAAATGAGAAATGAGTACTGTGATGAGAACTAGAGGGGCCCTGCCTCCAGCTAGGGGGAGGAAAGGGACAACCGGGTTTACTGGACTGTGTGGATTCGGTGGCCTGGTACATCAGACCCACAGAAGTATAAGGCTCTGGTAGACACCGGTGCACAGTGTACCCTAATGCCATCAAGCTATATAGGGGCAGAACCCATCTGTATTTCTGGGGTGACGGGGGGATCCCAACAGCTAACTGTATTGGAAGCCGAAGTGAGTCTAACTGGGAATGGGTGGCAGAAGCACCCCATTGTGACTGGCCCAGATGCTCCGTGCATCCTTGGCATAGGCTACCTCAGGAGAGGGTATTTCAAAGACCCAAAAGGGTACCGGTGGGCTTTTGGTATAGCTGCCTTGGAAACGGAGGAAATTAAACAGCTGTCCACCTTGCCTGGTCTCTCGGAGGACCCCTCTGTTGTGGGGTTGCTGAAGGTCGAAGACCAACAGGTGCCAATCGCTACCACCACAGTGCACCGGCGGCAATATCGCACCAACTGAGACTCCTTGATTCCCATTCATGAGGTGATTCGTTGACTGGAGAGCCAAGGAGTGATCAGCAAGACTCGCTCACCCTTTAACAGTCCCATATGGCCAGTGCGGAAGTCTAATGGAGAGTGGAGACTAACAGTAGACTATCGTGGCCTAAATGAAGTCACGCCACCGCTGAGTGCTGCTGTGCCAGACATGCTAGAACTTCAGTACGAATTGGAATCAAAGGCAGCCAAGTGGTATGCCACAGTTGATATTGCTAATATGTTTTTCTCAATCCCTTTGGCAGTGGAGTGCAGGCCACAGTTTGCTTTCACTTGGAGGGGCGTCCAGTACACCTGGAACCGACTGCCCCAGGGGTTGAAACACAGCCCTACCATTTGCCATGGACTGATCCAGACTGCACTAGAACAGGGTGGAGCTCCAGAACACCTGCAATACATTGATGACGTCATTGTGTGGGGCAACACAGCAGGAGAAGTTTTTGAAAAAGGGAAGGAAATAGTCCAAATCCTGCTGAAGGCCGGTTTTGCCATAAACCAAAGTAAGGTCAAGGGACCTGCACAGGAGATCCAATTTTTAGGAATAAAATGGCAAGATGGACGTCGTCAGATCCCAATGGATGTGATCAACAAAAGAACAGCCATGTCTCCACCAACTAGCAAAAAAGAAACACAAGCTTTATTAGGCATCGTGGGTTTTTGGAGAATGCACATTCCAAATTACAGTCTGATCGTAAACCCTCTCTATCAAGTGACCTGGAAGAAGAATGATTTCAAATGGGGCCCTGAGCAACGACAAGCTTTTGAACAAATTAAAGAGGAGATAGTTCACGCAGTAGCCCTGGGGCCAGTCCGGGCAGGGCAAGATGTAAAAAATGTGCTCTACACCGCAGCTTGGGAGAACGGCCCTACCTGGAGCCTCTGGCAGAAAGCACCAGGGGAGACTTGAGGTGGACCCCTAGGGTTTTGGAGTCAGGGATACAGAGGATCCGAGGCCTGCTATACTCCAACTGAAAAAGAGATATTAGCAGCATATGAAGGGGTTCGAGCTGCTTCAGAAGTGATTGGCACTGAAGCACAGCTCCTCCTGGCACCCCGACTGCCGGTGCTGGGCTGGATGTTCAGAGGGAGGGTCCCCTGTACACATCATGCAACTGATGCTACGTGGAGTAAGTGGGTTGCACTGATCACACAACGGGCTCGAATAGGAAACCCAGGAATCCTGGAAGTGATCATGGATTGGCCAGAGGGCAAAGATTTTGGAATATTGCCAGAGGAGGAGGTAACGCATGCTGAGGAGGCCCCACTGTATAATGAACTACCAGAAAATGAGAAGCAATATGCCCTGTTCACTGATGGGTTCTGTCGTATTGTGGGAAAGCATCGGAGGTGGAAGGCTGCTGTATGCAGTCCTATGTGACAAGTTGTAGAAACTGCTGAAGGAGAAGGTGAACCGAGCCAATTTGCAGAAGTAAAGGCCATCCAGCTGGCTTTAGACATTGCTGACTGAGAAAAGTGGCCAGTGCTCTATCTCTATACTGACTCATGGATGGTGGCAAATGCCCTGTGGGGGTGGTTGCAGCAATGGAAGCGGAACAACTGGCAGCGCAGAGGCAAACCCATCTGGGCTGCCGCATTGTGGCAAGATATTGCTGCCTGGGTGGAGAACCTGGTTGTAAAAGTCCGTCACGTAGATGCTCACGTAACCAAGAGACGGGCCACTGAAGAACATCAAAACAACCAGCAGGTGGATCAGGCTGCTAAGATTGAAGTGGCTCAGGTGGATCTGGACTGGCAACATAAGGGTGAATTATTTATAGCTCGGTGGGCCCATGACACCTCAGGCCATCAAGGAAGAGATGCAACATACAGATGGGCTCGTGATCGAGGGGTGGACTTTACCATGGACACTATTGCACAGGTTATCCATGAATGCGAAACATGTGCTGCAATCAAGCAAGCCAAGTGGTTAAAGCCTCTTTGGTATGGAGGACGATGGCTGAAATATAAATATGGGGAGGCCTGGCAGATCGATTAGATCACACTCCCACAAACCCGCCAAGGCAAGCGCCATGTTCTTACAATGGTGGAGGCAACCACCGGATGGCTGGAAACATATCCCGTGCTCCATGCCACTGCCCGCAACACTATCCTGGGCCTTGAAAAGCAAGTCCTATGGCGACATGGCACCCCAGAAAGAATTGAGTCAGACAATGGGACTCACTTCCAAAACAACCTCATAGACACCTGGGCCAAAGAGCACGGCATTGAGTGGGTGAATCACATCCCCTATCATGCACCAGCCTCTGGGAAAACTGAACGATACAATGGACTGTTAAAGACTGCACTGAGAGCAATGGGTGGCGGGATGTTCAAACATTGGGATATGCATTTAGCAAAGGCCACCTGGTTAGTCAACACTCGGGGATCTGCCGATCGAGCAGGCCCTGCCCAGTCAGAACTTTTACGTACTGTAGATGGGAATAAAGTCCCTGTAGTGCACATAAATATACCCTGAGGAAAAACAGTTTGGGTTATTCCTGCCTCAGGCAAAGGCAAACCCATCCGTGGGATTGCTTTTGCTCAAGGACCTGGGTGCACTTGGTGGATAATGCAGAAGGATGGGGAAGTCCGATGTGTACCTCAAGGGGATTTGATTTTGGGTGAGAATAGCCAATGATCTGAATTATGTGATGTTAAGTACTAATTATAGTTATAATAGTTATACTAATAATACACAGATATACTAATAATACTAATAATATTATATGCCATACTAATGTTATTACAATAAGAATCACCCAGACTAATGAAGAATAACTTCAGTGAAACCAAGCAAAGCACAGTGATGATGGTACCAGAACTGACTTCAACCTGAAACAATCCAACACCACATACCATCTCCATTTTTCCTGCCCTGGAAGATTATTATGACAGATGGAGCCCGAAGTCATGGACTAAATGAACTCACCAAACGTTTTAGAGGGATGGCCCACAGACTAACGGAATGATATCTCTGTGTGTAGAGAGAGAGAGAGAGAGAAAAAAAAAAAAGGGGGTGGTGATTAATGAAAATGTACTGGAAAATGTGAGTTTTCCCCATAGACTACGCCACCTGGACGCTCACAAGTCTATGGGGCCGGATGGGAACCACCCGAGAGTGCTGAGGGAGCTGGCGGAGGTGCTCGCCAAGCCGCTCTCCATCATTTATCAGCAGTCCTGGTTAACGGGGGAGGTCCCGGACGACTGGAGGCTTGCCAATGTGACGCCCATCTACAAGAAGGGCCGGAAGGAGGATCCGGGGAACTACAGGCCTGTCAGCCTGACCTCGGTGCCGGGGAAGATTATGGAGCGGCTCATCTTGAGGGCGCTCACAAGGCATGGGCGGGACAACCAGGGGATCCGGCCTAGCCAGCACGGGTTCATGAGAGGCAGGTCCTGCTTGACCAACCTGATCTCCCTCTATGACCAGGTGACCCGCCTAGTGGACGAGGGAAAGGCTGTGGATGTGGTCTGCCTGGACTTCAGCAAGGCCTTTGACACCGTCCCCCACAGCGTTCTCCTAGAGAAGCTGGCGGCTCACGGCTTAGACAGGTGTACTCTGCGCTGGGTCAAAAACTGGCTGGACGGCCGGGCCCAGAGAGTTGTGCTGAATGGAGTTACATCCAGTTGGCGGCCGGTCACGAGCAGTGTTCCCCAGGGCTCAGTTTTGGGGCCGGTCTTGTTCAATATCTTTATCGATGATCTGGACGAGGGGATCGAGTGCACCCTCAGTAAGTTTGCAGATGACACCAAGTTGGGCAGGAGTGTTGATCTGCTCGAGGGTAGGAAGGCCCTGCAGAGGGACCTGGACAGGCTGGATCGATGGGCCGAGGCCAACTGTATGAGGTTCAACAAGGCCAAGTGCCGGGTCCTGCACTTTGGCCACAACAACCCCATGCAGCACTACAGGCTTGGGGAAGAGTGGCTGGAAAGCTGCCTGGCGGAAAAGGACCTGGGGGTGTTGGTCGACAGCCGGCTGAACATGAGCCGGCAGTGTGCCCAGGAGGCCAAGAAGGCCAATGGCATCCTGGCCTGTATCAGAACTAGTGTGGCCAGCAGGAGTAGGGAAGTGATCCTGCCCCTGTACTCAGCCCTGGTGAGGCCGCACCTCAAATACTGTGTTCAGTTTTGGGCCCCTCACTACAAGAAGGACATCGAGGTGTTAGAGCGTGTCCAGAGAAGGGCAACGAGGCTGGTGAGGGGTCTGGAGAACAAGTCTGATGAGGAGCGGCTGAGGGAACTGGGGTTGTTTAGCCTGGAGAAAAGAAGGCTGAGGGGAGACCTCATCGCTCTCTACAACTACCTGAAAGGAGGTTGTAGCGAGGTGGGTGTCGGTCTCTTCTCCCAAGTAACTAGCGATAGGACGAGAGGAAATGGCCTCAAGTTGTGCCAGGGGAGGTTTAGATTGGATGTGAGGAAAAATTTCTTTACTGAAAGAGTGGTGAAACATTGGAACAGGCTGCCCAGGGAAGTGGTGGAGTCCCCATCCCTGGAGGTATTTAAAAGACGCGTAGATGAGGCACTTAGGGACATGGTTTAGTGGGCATGGTGGTGTTGGGTCGACGGTTGGACTCGATGATCTTAGAGGTCTTTTCCAAGCCTAATGATTCTATGATTCTATGAGACTTGAGCATGACGCAGATGGTATAGAATAAGGGGTGGATATTGTCCTGGTTTCGGTAGGGATAGTGTTAATTTCCTTTCTAGTAGCTGGTACAGTGTTTTGGATTTAGGATGACAACAAAGTTGATAAGGCACTGATGTTTCAGTTGTTGCTAGGTAATGCTTACACTAGCCAAGGACTTTTTAGTTTCCCATGCTCCACCGACTGAGAAGGCTGCAGGTGCACAAGAAGCTGGGAGGGGACACAGCCAAACTGGCCAAAGAAACATTCCATACCATGTGACGTCATGCTCAGTACATAAACTGGGGAAAGCTGGCCAGGGGGGACCGCTGCTTGGGGACTGGCTGGGCATCGGTCGGCGGGTGGTGAGCAACTGCACTGTGCATCACTTGCTTTGTGTATTATTATTATTATCATATTATTATTATTATCATTTTATTTCAGTTATTAAACTGTTTTTTATCTCAACCCACGAGTTTTTTTCTCACTTGTGCTCTTCCAATTCTCTCCCCCATCCCACCAGGTGGGGGGGAGTGAGCGAGTGGCTGCGTGGTGCTTAGTTGTCGACTGAGATTAAACCACGACACTCATGAAGAACCTTGAGCCATCCCCTGCAGCACGCAAGCTGTGTGAGGTGTCCCACTGTGCCTCAGAAGTTACTCCATCACCATCACAGCTTGTGACAGAGCACGGGGGTCCATCTCCTCCTGTCTGTTCCCAGTCAGAGGACAGTGTTGCACATCTGGGCTGCAGCCCCGGAGTTGTGGCTCCAGGACCAAGCTCAGCCTTGTCATGCTGAACAGGGATCCCAAGCACCCAAGAGCCTGTGTACGCAAAAGCTTTGCTTCATGGCAGAGACGTGCTAGAGTGGATGGCAGATGGCATTGGTGCCCCAAAAGAGAGCAATCCCTGCTGTCCCCAAGGTCAGAGAGAAAGAGGGCTGGGCTGTGCAGCCCTGGCAGGAGAGGGCATTGCTGCCTGCGGTGTCTCTGCAGCCTTGGAAGGCCTTTGGTGGAGAGAGGCACTGATCTCCTGGAAGGACAAGGTGCTGCAGAAAGTATCCTTGGGTGTGGACATCCTGCCTGGATCTAGGCACACTCTAAACTCATTGGACTTTTTGAAGACTGCATCATCAAGAGGGTGAGTGAAGGATGGGGGAGAGGAGAACCGGAAGAAGCTGAGAATGTAGGCCCACAAGTGGAGACCCCAGCGCAATGTGCTTCTTATTCATGCAGTACCGTGCATCTACTGGATAGAGATGGGACAGAGCTGGCCTCACTGCAGGGGTGGGAATCAGTCACTTTCACACAAGCACCAAATTAATCTGAGATGCCGCCCAGGGTGTCTGTCTGCATGGACATGGCTTTTCTGTAGGTCCTGTGCTGTCCCTGCCAGCCACATGCAGTTTTGGTGGAGAGCCTTGGCATCTCACACAGCACTAGAGGCCTGTATTTGGCCATTAACTGAGCAGCTGCCCTGAATTAGGTTAGGCTACATGGGGATGTGTGAGACAACTATTGTTACAGACAATGGACAGCGAGTAAATACAGCTAGAGGAGGGGAGAGCGAGGAAGACTTCACTCTCCCTCTGGCTCATAACTCCATACCTCCTAACCACCTTAGGCAGCCCTGAACAGCAGGAGGAGGGACAGGTTGTAATGTCCTGAATGTGGGCATCTGCCGTCATTTCAGCTGGCATCCTCACCAGGCTGCAGGATGATGCCCCCAGATGTTTCCCCATCTCTCAGTACTGCTCCATTCTCGTGGACTACATCTGGCACCTCAAATGTCACCAGGTGTTTGTGTGTCAACTCCTGCTCTCCACCTCCATCACGACCATGGGACCATAGAAAAAGAGTGCAGGTGCCTATTTTTAACAGACACCGTTACTGAAGCAAGAGGAATCTCACCTCCTGTGGGTTTGTGGCAGGCATGGGAGGGAGCTGAGGTCCCTTCCAGCCCCAGAACTACACATGCAGGATGAGATGCCTCCATTGTCTCAGCTGATTCCCTTCCCTCAGCAGGGGTAAAGGAGATCCCTCCCCGTCAGTGCCCAGGTGCCCTGTCTAATGGAGGGACAAGGCAGGGTGATTGTGAGTCCTAACCATGTCTCTGAGAGGAGAAAGGACACTGCTGGAAAGAAATGTCTCTGCAGAGGTGAGACAGGCAACATCAGCGATTACTTCAGTCTTTTTCCAAGTGGGTTCCTGGAGAGCCCCAGGGACACCTGGAGGGAGCGCAGAGTGGGGTGGGGGGCAGAGAAAGTGACGTCTTGGGCAGGTCCTCTACTCCTGGGCTGAGACAGGCTCCTGGGATGGAGGGAGCTCATGGCAAGCAGGCAGCACTGCAGAGAGACAGCTCTGCCAAGGAACAACTCCTCGGCAAAGTGCAGCAGGGCTCTGGGAAAAGGAGTAGGGCAGAGAGAGATCAAAGTCGGTCTGGAGTGGGAGGACAGAGGAAAGCTCAAAGGAAGAAATCTTTACAGCCCTTGACACAGTAAGTCTCTTGGTGCAGGGCAATGCAGCTGCGGTTCCTGGAAGGATTTCCTAAAGCTATGGTAGCCTATGGCCTACAAGATCTGTCAGGAGGACTCCCAGTCCAGGGGCTCATGTTAGACAAGCGTGAAGGGGTGAGGCCAGTGTGTGCACCCAGACCTGCCCAGGGCATTTCAGAGGGGACTTTTCCAAAGGAAGATCAAGGCAGGGGATACCTTAAAGGTGAAGCCCTTTCCTGAGTCTATGCTTTCAGTTTCCTGCTGTTTCAGGGAAAAGGGAAAAGGCTCTGTTACATTTGGAGAGGGAGACTGAGAGTCCTGAGCTGCTACACTGAGAGATCAGTGGGTCTGGTAGGAGCCAAGTAAACTGCTTCCAGTTTACTCCCTGTCATGGGAGGGAGAATTTGGAAAGCTGCCTGTCATCCCCTCCAAGGCAGACGCTTTCCTCTGAGCTAGAGCCCTGGTCTCGTCTCCCACCCAGCAGAGCCTCTGCCCTCAAGGCTGCATAGTCCAGGGCAGGAGTTGTCTCCTCTGCAGCCAGAGCTCTAGCGCAGCAGAGGTGCATCTCTGCAGAGCAAAGGGGCTGAGAGCGACTGCCCAGGGATTTTGCTAACTGGGAGGTGCTGTGTTCTGCTGGGTAAGGAGAAGGCTTTCCTGAGTTCCTGGCCAGCCCTCCTTGCTTCCCTTAGGAGGAGAGTCACAGAATTTTTCTTTGTTTCTCCACCTGGTTGTGCTGCTTTTCTTCCTGCTCTTGGGGTCCCTGGCAATAACAGTGGTGGTGTGGCGCAAGGGGTGGGGGTGTTGAGTGCCTGCTCTGACACTGACCTGGAGGGTGCTGCCCTGGAGGTGTTCCATGGGACCAAGGTGCCCAAGCCCTCTTGTAATTTTCCAGGCTCGAGACACTGCCATCAGTGGTTGGGCAATGAGACACTGCTTCCCTTAGCAGACACCACCTTAAGACACCTGACTATGCTGGACAGGGAGTCCTGTGAGGCTGTGAGTGTCACTCCAGAAGGGCATAGCTCTCCTGTCAGACCTTTGTGATGTCTGAGAGCACCTGATCTGCCCATGCAAATCAGCATCCTTGTCCTGTCCTCTTCATCATACTCTGCATAGCTGTGCTGGCAAGGAGAGGTGATTTTAAATCTGCATGTTGAACAGGACCCCCTGCTCCCAGTCCAGTTTCTTTTTCAGAGCAACCTCTGTGTGTAGTCCTCCTCCAGCCGAGAGCAAGGCAAGCACAGGGCAGCTGGGCCCCAGGCTGATGGACAGAGCAGCCCTCCTGGACGTGAGCACTGACGGAGGTTTACACTGAGAGCAAAGGGGCAACGGGGGGATTTCACCCTTTCCAAGAACATTTCCCAAGAGGGATGGGGGTCTCTGAAGTCTAAAACACAGTGTAACGAGGCACATTTGCTGCACCTCATCTCCCACCTTCCTCTGTGGAAGAAAGCATCCTTCTGAGCTTTTTACCCTCTGCTCTAGTGCAGCACAGGGAACTCCTCCCCAGGAATCCTCCCTCCAAACACACGGGGCTGTTGCTACCTCCATGTGTCATTGCTGTAAAGCAGGGCTGACCCTGAAGGAGCCCATGGGTAGAGGGCACGGCTCTGCACAGCGCACTCAGCCAGCACAAACCAGAGCTGAAACCTCAGAGCTGCATAACAGTCCGCCAGGAAAGAAAAGCACCCTTAGGTGTTTCACAATGAATGAATCAAATTTTGCTTGGAGAAGCTTCACTGAATTTTTCTGTTTTATCTCCTTTGGCAGTTTGCATGCCCAGAAGCAGCAGATGTCCAATGGCAGCTCCATGAACGAGTTCCTCCTCCTGGCATTCACAGACACACGGGAGCTGCAGCTCTTGCACTTCTGGCTCTTCCTGGGCATCTACCTGGCTGCCCTCCTGGGAAACGGCCTCATCATCACAGCCATAGCCTGCGACCACCGCCTCCACACCCCCATGTACTTCTTCCTCCTCAACCTCGCCCTCCTCAACCTGGGCTCCATCTCCACCACTCTCCCCAAAGCCATGGCCAATCCCCTCTGGGACACCAGGGTCATTTCCTACCTAGGATGTGCTGCCCGGGTCTTTTTCTTTCTCTTCTTGATTGGAGGAAAGTATTTTCTTCTCACTGTCATGGCCTATGACCGCTTTGTTGCCATCTGCAAACCCCTGCACTACGGGATGCTGCTGGGAAGCAGAGCTTGTGTCCACACGGCAGCAGCTGCCTGGGGAAGTGGGTTTCTCTATGCTGTGTTGCACACTGCCAGTACATTTTCATTACATTTCATTGCCGAGGCAATGCTGTGGACCAGTTCTTCTGTGAAATCCCCCAGATCCTCAAGCTCTCCTGCTCAGACTCAGACTACCTCAGGGAGGCTGGGGTTGTTGTGGTTAGTGCCTGTTTAGTCTTCGGGTGTTTTGTTTTCATTGTGGTGTCCTATGTGCAGATCTTCAGGGCCGTGCTGAGGATCCCCTCTGAGCAGGGACGGCACAAAGCCTTTTCCACATGCCTCCCTCACCTGGCCGTGGTCTCCCTGTTTGTCAGCACTGCTATGTTTGCATACCTAAAGCCCTCCTCCATCTCCTCCCCATCCCTGGACCTGGTGGTGTCATTTCTGTACTCAGTGGTGCCTCCAGCAGTGAACCCCCTCATCTACAGCATGAGGAACCAGGAGCTCAAGGACGTCCTGCGGAAACTATTTGAACACGCACTACTGCAGCATCAATAAGGTGTCCATCATCCTCAGGAAAAGCTTGGATCATCTTTTGATCATGTGTCTTGCTTTTCTCTTTGTTTATTATACTTCATATATTACTTCCACTTAAATAATTTTATTCTTACCCTCATAACAGTGTTTTCTGACCCGAAAGACCTCATGTCCATATGGAGCCAGGCTCCCTGTGTAGGTAAACACCATAAACAATCCAGCAGAAAATTAGTTGTCTCTGCTCCCATCTCTTACACCTCCTCTGGAGCTGGGGTTACAGCCCCAGCATACAGGAGGGTCAAGGAGCCACGAGCTCAGCTGCCACATGGGGGAGGAGGCACTTGTGGACCTCGGGGCTGCCCCTCGCTGCCTCAGTGGACAGATCCTTCACATCGGGGCTGCTGCTTCCCTGGAGCCATGGCCGTGGACAAGAGCAGGACCTGGTCTTTTCAGAGCAGCACTGCCAGCTCAGGGCCCTGTGGAGTGCATGGGGTGGGAACCTAGACAGGGACATGCTCACCTGCGGAAAGGGATGTCCAGGGAGAAGTGCAAGAGAGCATTTCTGTGCCTGTAGGGAGGAGTCCATGAGAAAGAGAAACCTCTTTCTGCAGGCACCCACTCGGGGCAGGCTGCTCTGTCCCCTGGCCAGGACTCTTGTGCTGGCCTTAGGAGAGGGGCTGGCACTAAGCTGGCAGAGGCAGCCTGTGGTGGGGATCTCCTGGAGCCAAGAGCAGGAGTTCTTCAGTTTCACTATCCTCCATTTCCTCGCTCCATGGTGAGCCTCCAGCCCTGGGGCTGGTGGGGAGGCTGACCCTTCTCTGCCCCCTCACAGGGCTGCTGTGCCCTTCAGAGGGGCTGGGGCTGTGCGGTGAGTGCCCAGAGCTCTGCAGCACCCTGCGGTGGGCACTGCCGTGGGGCCAGCCCAGGCCGGGCTGCTGTGCGGGTTGGGCTGGGGAGAGGGCAGGGGAGATGGGAAGAGCTGGGAAAGGTCTGGGCTGGGCTGGACTTCTCTAGGGCTTTGAACACCATTCACCACCGTATCCTTGTCTCCATGTTAGGACATTACTGTTTGGACGGGTGGATGAGTAGATCAGGAAAGAAACAGTTGATGGCCATGCCCATTTAGTCCATGACTTGGGCTCCGTGTATTGTGATGGTCACAATACATGTCCATTCAGGACAGGAAAGATACTTGTATAGGAGCGTTGAGAGCTAAAACCAGATCAGGCTGGATCGCCACTGCCCTTGTCCGGTTCCTTATGAGGTTCATCCTCCATTTTTTTGGGTGCCTCCTGCTGTAGTACTTTTGCTGTACAACTATGACGTCATACAGCTAGGGTACCATACTGCTATGGCATACTACAACACAAATCAGGGGTTATTTTCACCCTAGATTTTAATTTCATTGCGATGCTAGGGGCATGAGGAGACAGAGGCCAGTGTCTCCCTGTGTCCCCTCCTCAGTTCCCTCACATTATTTGCAGGTGTTGCACTCCTGAATTCATTACCTTCATGAGTAAAATTCACCTGTTCTCCACAGATGTCTACACTACAGCTATTTATGTTTGATGATGCTTTTCTAGACAGTCTTTATGCCTTAAAAAGAAAGAGAAGCGCACAATATCTGAACACTTTCCAAAAAATCACGCTTGGTAGCAAACTTAGCCTGAATTACACCTTGCCTATTAGGACAGAATTGAGCTGTGTATGGACTGAAAACGCAGTGATGACTCCCTCTCGTTTCATCCTTTTTTTCCCATCACTTGTTCAGGCTTTGGGAAGACAGGAAATTAATAAAGGTGAAATTCTTGGGTGCCAAGGACTGAATTCTCAGCATCAGCCTCAGCTGAATCCCTTCTCCTTGGACAACACTGACAGGCACGGGCTAAGATGTTTTGGTATGTGGGCAGATGCCTGGTCCTCTATCAAGACAGCAGCGCGAGCAATTGCACGATGCTACAGGTAATGAAAGGGGGCACTTATTTCATGGCTTTGCTGCCCAAGGTAGAAAATAGCCCAGCCACCATCTCAGAACCACCAAAGGAGGGTACAAAAGAAGAAAAGCATGGCCAGTGGGGAAAGGACTGCCAAGTGTGGTAGGTAAACCCCAGGCAGCACCTAAGCCCCTACCCAGTCCTTGCTCACTGCCCCCAACAGCAAGATGGGGGAGAGAATCAGAAAGGCAAAAGTGAAAAACTCATTGGTCGAGAAAAAGACAGTTTAATAAGTGAAGCAAAGCTGCACATGCAAGCAAAGCAAATGAGGAACGGATTCAATACTTCCCACTGGCAGGCAGGTGTTCAGCCATCCCCAGGAAAGTAGGGCTTCATCACGTGTTAACAGTTACTTGGGAAGACAAATGCTGTAACCACAAATGTTCCCCCTTCCTCTTCCTTTCCCTGAGTTTTTTATTGCTGAGCATAATGCCATATGATATGGAAAGTCCCTTTGGTCAGCTGGGGTCAGCTGCCTTTTTTGTCCATAATCTGCTCCAGACCTCAACCATCCTTGTGGCCTCTGGAGGCTCGCTCCGTTCTCTGTAGGGTCTTCCCTGTGCTGGGAATCCCCATACTGGATGCAGCAGTCCTGATGCGGTCCTCTGGTGGGTTCACCTTGGCCAGCAGCTAGACAGCCACCCAGTTGCTCACTCACTCCCCTGACTGAATAGGACAAAGGGAGAAAATAGACCAGAAAAACTTATGGGTCAAGGTAAAGTAAAAGGAGAGCAGTTACCAATTATTGTCACGGGCAAAGACGTGTTGCTTGCCAAAGATCAATTTAATTTATTGCCAATTAAAAAAGCTGTGGATTGTGAGAAACAATGACAAAAATATTAAAGACCATTGCCCTCACACTTTCTCCCAGGCCCAAATTACTCCATTGCTCCCAATTCATCTACCCACCTGTCCTGGTTTCAGCAGGGATAGGGTTAATTTCCTTTCTAGTAGCTGGTACAATGCTGTGTTTTGGATTTAGGATGAGAACAAAGTTGATAACGCACCGATGTTTTAGTTGTTGCTAGGTAACGCTTACACTAGCCAAGGACTTTTTAGTTTGCCATACTCTACCGACTGAGAAGGCTGGAGGTGCACAGGAAGCTGGGAGGGGGCACAGCCAGGACAGCTGACCCAAACTGGCCAAAGGGACATTCCATACCATGTGATGTCATGCTCAGTACATAAACTGGGGAAAGCTGGCTGGGGGGGCTGCTGCTCGGGGACTGTCTGGGCATCGGTCGGCGGGTGGTGAGCAATTGCACTGTGCATCACTTGCTTTGTGTATTATTATTATTATTATCATCATATTTTTATTATCATTTTATTTCAATTATTAAAGTGTTTTTACCTCAACCCACGAGTTTTTCTCACTTGTGCTCTTCCAATTCTCTCCCCCATCCCACCGGCTGGGGGGAGTGAGTGAGCGGCTGCGTAGTGCTGAGTTGCTGACTGAGGTTAAACCACGACAGTCCTTTTTTGGCGCCCAACGTGGGGCACCAATGGTTTGAGATAATAACAGATAAACCGGAGTGTATTAAGGAATTTATATCTGTTAATAGTTGTGGGTCACAATGTTGGTTTCTCTGTTCTCGATATTGATTTGTGTAATCTGCATCGTGCTCCTTTTTTTGCTGTACATCTTAAAGATTGGTGTTGGGTTTTTGCAGTTTGCTGTGGTCTGCAGTGAACAGTAATGTCTCGCTTGTGAGGTTTGTTTTTAGAACATTGACCTTAACGTTAGTGTGGTATGTAAACTTCGCAATGAAGCCATTACTGTACCACGGATACCATTTCGTGGAGACAACTAGCAATTGCAGTAACTTTTCTGAGAGTTTTTTTTACGGAGGAAATACAGAATGGCAGTGTCACTACCTTCTTCTATGATGTTTCCTCCTTCATTACAGCAACTTTTCAGTATTTTGAACATCCTTGGGCAGTTAAGATACTTCTATTAATACTTCTTGGGAATATTGTTTTGGTTTTGTCTAAAGTTGGTAAGCAATTTAAGAATATCATCCGGAGATCTGCCCCAAAGCCGAATAGTTACGAGTGGCAGGGTGTGTGGGACAAGATGGGCAAGTACCTAGGCCAATGGGCACCCCCAGTGTTTTGGAACTTCACCCCTGAGCAAGTGCGGAATCCTGAAGAGTTAGTAGAATATTTGGACAAAGTATGCTGTCACGCTGGCAACTCCAGAGAGATGCAGCTCATTGCAACGTGCTGGGGCCTGGCCCATGCCTACCGAGCCCTGTTCAACACCATTCAGTACCCTCAAAGGGAAGAGAAGGTCTCTGGCTTTGACGGTAAAACGACACGCCCTGTGGTCACTCTGACCCGGGTAACACGCCCTGCGGCCACTCCGACCCCAGCAACATGCACTGCAGCTACTCAGACCCCAGCGACACGCCCTGTGGCTGAACCAAAGAACCAGCCTGTGCCGGTATCAGTCGCCCCTGTACACAAGAAGAAATCTTGGAAGTGAAAGTCAGCTCGTTTAGTAAGGGAGGAAGAAGCTTCTTCTAAAAGGGAAGCGGACGAAGAACTGTACGAATACCCTGGAGAAGGGCCATCACGAGAACGGGAGGAGGAGAGACAGCCGCTGATCGGGGAGGAAGAAGAGGAAGAACTCATAAACGAGGCAGTGACCACCCGATCTCTATCCCTGAGTGAGCTGCGAGATATACGAAAAGATTTCAGCCGCCGTCCAGGTGAGCATATTGTCACCTGGCTGCTCCGATGCTGGGATAATGGGGCCAGTAGCCTGGCATTAGAGGGTAGGGAAGCCAAGCAGCTGGGATCCCTTTCTAGGGAAGGGGGCATTGACAAAGCGATTGGAAAAGGGACACGAGTCCTCAGCCTTTGGAGGCGACTCTTGTCAAGCGTGAAGGAAAGGCATCCCTTCAAGGAAGATGTCATATGTCGCCCAAGCAAGTGGGCCACCATGGAGAAGGGTATCCAGTTTCTGAGAGAATTAGCTGTGCTGGAGGTGATTTATGGTGACCTGAGCAATGAACAACTATCCAAAGATCCAGATGAAGTCCAGTGCACACGACCCACGTGGCGGAAGTTTATAAGGAGCTCACCATCGTCATACGCCAATTCATTGGCAGTGATGACCTGGAAAGATGGAGAGGAACAAACAGTGGATGAATTGGCTAGTCAACTCCGGCAATACGAGGAAAGTCTCTCTTCCTCCCTCGTCTCGGCTGTGGAGAAACTGTCCGAAAAACTGTCCCGGGAGATCCAGCAACTCAGAGAGGATAGGTCCTACTCCTCACCTGTACGGACCAATATCTCGGCTATTAGGAGTCAGCGTTCTTTTGCTCAAGAGAGAGAATATAAAGGGTACACACCACGGGGCACCCTATGGTTTTATCTGCGTGACCACGGAGAGGACATGAGGAAGTGGGATGGAAAACCTACCGCAGCCCTAGGGGCACGGGTACGTGAATTGCAAGGGAAAACAATCACAGAAAGAGGTTCTTCCAGGAAAATTGCTGCTCCAGTTTCCAGCGGGCAGTTCCCCAGAGAGAGTAGAAGGACTGATCTTACTCCTGATCTTAATGAAGAAACTTCTGACTCGTACGTACAAGAAGTGAGAAATGAGTACTGTGATGAGGACTAGAGGGGCCCTGCCTCCAGCCAGGGGGAGGAAAGGGACAACCGGGTTTACTGGACTGTGTGGATTCGGTGGCCTGGCACATCAGACCCACAGAAGTATAAGGCTCTGGTAGACACCGGTGCACAGTGTACCCTAATGCCATCAAGCTATATAGGGGCAGAACCCATCTGTATTTCTGGGGTGACGGGGGGATCCCAACAGCTAACTGTATTGGAAGCCGAAGTGAGTCTAACTGGGAATGGGTGGCAGAAGCACCCCATTGTGACTGGCCCAGATGCTCCGTGCATCTTTGGCATAGGCTACCTCAGGAGAGGGTATTTCAAGGACCCAAAAGGGTACCGGTGGGCTTTTGGTATAGCTGCCTTGGAAATGGAGGAAATTAAACAGCTGTCCACCTTGCCTGGTCTCTTGCAGGACCCTTCTGTTGTGGGGTTGCTGAAAGTCGAAGACCAACAGGTGCCAATCGCTACCACCACGGTGCACCGGCGGCAATATCGCACCAACCGAGACTCCTTGATTCCCATTCATGAGGTGATTCGTTGACTGGAGAGCCAAGGAGTGATCAGCAAGACTCGCTCACCCTTTAACAGTCCCATATGGCCAGTGCGGAAGTCTAATGGAGAGTGGAGACTAACAGTAGACTATCGTGGCCTAAATGAAGTCACGCCACCGCTGAGTGCTGCTGTGCCAGACATGCTAGAACTTCCATACGAATTGGAGTCAAAGGCAGCCAAGTGATATGCCACAATTGATATTGCTAATATGTTTTTCTCAATCCCTTTGGCAGTGGAGTGCAGGCCACAGTTTGCTTTCACTTGGAGGGGCGTCCAGTACACCTGGAACCGACTGCCCCAGGGGTGGAAACACAGCCCTACCATTTGCCATGGACTGATCCAGACAGCACTGGAGCAGGGTGGAGCTCCAGAACACCTGCAATACATTGATGACATCATCGTATGGGGCGACACAGCAGGAGAAGTTTTTGAAAAAGGGAAGGAAATAGTCCAAATCCTGCTGAAGGCCGGTTTTGCCATAAACCAAAGTAAGGTCAAGGGACCTGCACAGGAGATCCAATTTTTGGGAATAAAATGGCAAGATGGACGTCGTCAGATCCCAATGGATGTGATCAACAAAAGAACAGCCATGTCTCCACCAACTAGCGAAAAGGAAACACAAGCTTTCTTAGGCATCGTGGGTTTTTGGAGAATGCACATTCCAAATTACAGTCTGATCGTAAACCCTCTCTATCAAGTGACCCGGAAGAAGAACGATTTCAAATGGGGCCCTGAGCAACAACAAGCTTTTGAACAAATTAAAGAGGAGATAGTTCACGCAGTAGCCCTGGGGCCAGTCCGGGCAGGGCAAGATGTAAGAAATGTGCTCTACACCGCAGCTTGGGAGAACGGCCTTACCTGGAGCCTCTGGCAGAAAGCACCAGGGGAGACTCGAGGTGGACCCCTAGGGTTTTGGAGTCAGGGATACAGAGGATCCGAGGCCCGCTATACTCCAACTGAAAAAGAGATATTAGCAGCATATGAAGGGGTTCGACCTGCTTCGGAAGTGATTGGCACTGAAGCACAGCTCCTCCTGGCACCCCGACTGCCGGTGCTAGGCTGGATGTTCAGAGGGAGGGTCCCCTGTACACATCATGCAACTGAGCACCATGCAGCCGCTCGCTCACTTTCTGCCCCCCCCCCCCCAGTGGGATGGGGGAGAGAATTGGAAGAGCACAAGTGAGAAAAACTCATGGGTTGAGATAAAAACAGTTTAATAATTGAAATAAATTGATAATAATAATAATACTAATAAAAAAATAATAATACTACTACTACACAAAGCAAGTGATGCACAGTACAGTTGCTCACCACCCGCCAACCGATGCCCAGCCAGTCCCCAAGCAGCGGCCCCCCCGGCCAGCTTTCCCCAGTTTATGTACTGAGCATGACGTCACATGGTATGGAATGTCCCTTTGGCCAGTTTGGCTGTGCCCCCTCCCAGCTTCTTGTGCACCTCCAGCCTTCTCAGTCGGTAGAGCATGGGAAACTAAAAAGTCCTTGGCTAGTGTAAGCATTACCTAGCAACAACTGAAACATCGGTGCGTTATCAACATTACTCTCATCCTAAATCCAAAACACAGCACTGTACCAGCTACTAGGAAGGAAATTAACTCTATCCCTGCCGAAACCAGGACACCACCCCAACCCCAAGAGGAGCAGGGGGGATGGTGAAGAGGGGGTTAGCAGTCAGTAAAGAACATCTCTGCCGCTCCTTCCTTCTCACACTTCTCCCCTGCTCCCATGGGCGTGGGTCCCCTCCATGGGGTCCCACCATATTTGTGTCAGGGCTATGTGTTGTTCATTTCTTCCTGTCTTACCTTTCTCCCTTATACTCTCAGAATCACGGAAATGTTGAAATTGGAAGGGACCTCTGGAGACCATGTAGTTCAAGCCCCCAGGTGAGGCAGAGTCAGCTAGAGCAGGTTGCTCAGCAGCTTGTCTAGGTGAGTTTGGAATATCTCCATGGATGGACACTGCACAACCTCTCTAGGCAATCTGTTCTAGTGATTGACCACCCTCACAGTCAGAAAGTGTTTTCTTGGCTTCAGATGGAATTTTATATATATTAATAAGATCCCTCCAAGCCTCTTCTTCTCCAGATTGAACAGTTCCACATCTCTCAGCCATTTCCTCCTATGAAAGATGCTGCAGTCCTTTAAACCAGCTGTGTGGCCCTTTGCTGGACTTGCTTGAGTAGGTCAACAACTTTCTTGTACTGGGCAGCCCAGAACTGGACACAGCACTCCGGATGTGGCCTCACCAATGCCAAGAAGAGGGGAAGGGTCACCTCCCTCCATCTGCCAGCAATGCTTTTTCTAATGCAGCCTAGGAGGCTGTTGGCTTTTGCCGCAAGAGTGCATTGCTAGCTCATGCTCATCTTGTTGTCCTCTGGGACACTAAGATCCTTCTCTGCAGAGCTGCTATCTAGCTAATTGTTGTGGTTAAACCCCAGCCGGCAACTAAGCACCACACAGACGCTCACTCACTTAACCTCCCAGCAGGATGGGGGAGAGAATCAGGAGAGTAAAAGTGGCAAAACTCATGGGTTAGGGTAAGGAGAGTTTAGTAAGTAAAGCAAAAGCCATGCACGCAAGCAAAGCAAGATAAGGAATTCATACACTCCTTCCCAGGTGAGGCAGGCAGGAGTTCAGCCATCTCCAGGAAAGCAGGGGTCCATCACACATGAGGGTTACTTGGAAAGACAAACGCCATCACTCCGAACGTCCCCCTCTTCCTTCTTCTTCCCCCAGCTTTTAACTGCTGAGCGTTATGTCATATGGTATGGAATATCCCTTTGGTCAGTTGGGGTCAGCTGTCCTGGCTGTGTCCCCTCCCAGCTTCTTGTGCACCCCCAGCCTAATCTCTGGTGGGGTGGTGTATGGCGGGGCAGTATGAGAAGCAGAAAAGGCCTTGACTCTGTGTGAGCGCTGCTCAGGAATAATGAAAACATCTCTGTATTACCAACACTGTTTTCAGCACAAATCCAAAACATAGCCCCATACTAGCTACTATGAAGAAAATTAACTTCATCCCAGCCAAAACCAGCACACTGCTCAACCCCAGGCATGATCTCCACAGCGTGGCTTGGTCACAGGGTGTCCTCCCCCAGGGACTTTCTCAGCAGCACCTTGTCCTTCTGGGAGATCAGCTCCACCTCTGGCACAGGCCCCACAGTGCTGCAGAGTCACCTGGGACAGCAAACCCCTCTCCTGCCAGGGCTGCACAGCCCTGGCCTGTTTCCCTCTGGCCTTGGGGACTGCAGCTTTTGCTCTCGTTGTAGGAACCTCATCCATCATTATGTTGCCACCTGCCATCCACTCCAGCATGCCTGTGCTGGGAAGGAAAGCCTTTCCACAGAAGGGGTCCAGTCTCTGGGTACCAGGTTTCCATGTGACAAGTCTGCCCTTGGCCCTGGTGCCCCATCTGAGGTGCCGCAGCCCAAATGGGCACCAAATCCCACAGCCTGGGACACAGAAAGGAAGAGCCCCGTGTGTCATCAGAGAGCTGTGACTTCAGTGGAAGAAGAGCTGAGGTGGGGAAGGACAGCTCCCACGGCTTTTGTGGTAATGGAGATACAAGCTCTTTAGGAGAGACTGGCAGGGAAGATGAGAAGTGGGGGATGCCTTGTGTGATGTCAGGGCAGCTCACATATATGGAGGGTCTCTATAGGAGACATAACAGGTTAGATGGCGGCTTGTGTGTGGGTCAGCTTCTAAATGGGCCACCCAGTCTTCTGCTCACCTGGATCTGGTACTCCCAAAGGAGGAAGAGGTGGTCAGGGATGTGAAGGCCAGTGTCTTGGTAGTAGTGACCATGACATTGTGGTCTCCCAGATCCCCAGGGATGTGGGGAAGGAGAGTAGCCGCAAGCAGACCCTGGACATCAGGGAATGAGAATTTGGCCTATTGAGGGCACTCAGGGCAGTGTCAGGGCCCTGAGAGCACCCATAGGCCTTTATGGCCCTGAGCAGCATCACCTGGGGCCTCCACCTGCTTCTCTGTCCATAGGCCCAGGAGTCCATTGAAGCAAGGCCTGAGTTTTAGCCCAAGCTTGATCTATGCTGCAGGTGTACGGGTCTCCAGACACAGCCATAGACACAGCCTTGCCTGTCCATGGACCTTGTTGATTCGGACTTGCAGAGTCACTCCCCAGCTTGATTCTTTATGGGCTGTACAATGAAATGACACCATGGCCCTCCAAGTGCCAGACCCCGGCTGATTCTCAGAGGCCTAGGGCCTTTCTGCTTCCTTTCTTCCCATCACTTGCTCAGGTTTTGGGAGGAGAGAAAGGAAAAACAGGTGAGGTTTCTGGGCGCCAATGGTTGAAAGTGGGGAGCAGAGCCCTCACATGTGAAATGATATAAAGGCTCTACTAGTTCAAAAGTGTTATCTTCAGCTCCTTTCTGGGAGGCCTTAAATCTTCCGTAGGAACCTGGAAATGCTGAGATCCCTCCACCTCCCTCTCTTTTACCAATTCAGTTGACAGTACCCAGGTCAGTGTGTTTGAATTCTGTTTCCAGCCTAAAGCAGCCCATGGTCTGGAGATGTGCCAGGAAACTTGCAGAAGGATCCCACTCCTCTGGACAGGAAGATGGTTGTTCCCAGGAATCTCAGGAGGCATGGCATACTGATAGCTGTGTTCAGGGAGCTGGCCAAACGCCTCGTCTCCATTTCTGTCATAGTGGCCTAGATGCCTGGTTCATGTGTAAACTCTCCCTGTGGACGCTGACATTGACTGAGCAACCTGGTCTGACCTCAGAGCTGGCCCTGCTTGGAGCTGGGCATTGGACTAGAGATCACCTGAGCTCCCTTACCCCCTGAATTGTCCTATGAGCGTATGATGTAGAGACCCTCACCTCCAGCTTGATCTCTTCTTGTATGGTGTGGGGCAAGGCACAGGCTCCTGGAAGGGCTGGTGGGAAAGAGACTGCTGGGGCATCTCTAGTCCAGCCTCCAGGCTGGCTGCGACTTTGCAGAACAAAGAAGAGCTCCAAAGGTGGAGATCACAGCAACGCTCCTCCTAGTCCATTTTCTTTTCCCGAAGGCTCAGCCTAAAGCTCCCAAGAGGTTGTTGGTGGCTGTTCCCTCTGCCATATCATTGGCCACTGCAGAAAAGAGCTTGCGTCTGTCTTCACTCCAGGTAGGTTGAGGCTCTTACTAGGTTACCCCATGCCTCCTTCAGCAGCCTAGAGAGGCCCAGTTGCCTCAGACTCTCCTCACAGCTCGTGCTTTAGGACCCTCACTCCGTCTTGGCAGACCTCCTCTGGACCCTTTCCAGTTTCTCCACTTTCCTTTTGAAATGTAAGGCCCACTGGCTCATATGGCATCGTCTTGGTGCCCAGGCCATACTCCTCAGGGCATTTCTTAGCTGGCCAGGTCTCTACCCATTCTGCTGCATGAAGTTGTTGTGCAGCTTGTGGGTTGAGATAAAACAGATATTAGGCCAAAGAAAAAAAGTAAAAACAAACAGAAACCAAAAGGAACAGGCACGTACCAGCTCCCACAAGCAGAGTGATGCCCAGCCAGTCTCCCAGCAACAGCCACCTTGAATGACTAAAAAAAAATCCTCCTTATTCCTCTGCCCAGCTTTTATTGCTGAGCGTGACGTCATATGGTATGCAATATCCCTCTGGTCAGCTGGCGCCACCTGTCCTGTCTGTGTCCCCCTGCCAACTTCTTGCCCACCCCCAGCCCCACTGGGAGGGAGCAGAGAAACAGACAAGGCCTTGACGCTGTGCTAACACTGCTCAGCAGTAGCCGAAACACTGTTGTGTTATCAACACTGTTTCAGGCACAAACGCAAAACACAGCACCATAGGGGCTGCTACGAAGGAAGTGAACCCCATCCCAGCCAGACCCAGTACACTTGAACAGGGGGTCCAGAAATGGACACAGTAGTGTACTGGTGGCCTAACGAAGGATGAGCAGGGGGAGACAATCACTTTCCTCACCCTTTTGATGAACAGCCACTCTTTTTGGCTCCTGTATAAATTATAAACTCCAGGACACTGCTGGCCGCCTTTGCTACCAGGTCACGCTACTGGATTTTGTTTTGCCTTCTGTTCCCCAGCACCACCAAGGCACAGGAATGGTCTTCCCAAGTTAGTATCATTGAAAAATGTGGTCAGAGTTGCCTCCTCTGGGTCATGGATACAGGTGTTAATCTGCACAGGGCTCAGGAGGGTCCCCTGTGCCGCCTCACCAAATCCCAGTATGTCCCCTGGCCTCCAGGCAGAGTACGGCCCCTTCACCACTGCTCCCTCAGCCTCACCATCCAACTGGTGCTTTGCTCAGCTGTTTGTCTCTCCGTCCACACTGTAATGGCCTAACTTGGGTCCAAGAATATTGGGGGAGACCATGCCAAAAGTCTTGCTGAAGTGGAGGTAAATGACATCAACTGTTGTCCCCTCATGCACAAAGGCAGCTACTTCATCATGAAGGCAGGCAGGTTGGTGAGGCATGGTTTACCCTTGGTAAGTCCATGACGATGCTCTTCTCTTTTAGGTGCCCAGGGATGTCACCCAAGAGCACTCGTTCAATGGCTCCCTCCTCACCAAAGTGAGCTTGTACAGCCTGGGGTTCCCTGGGTTCCACTTTTGCCCGCTTTCAAAGATGAGTGCAACACTTGCTTGTCCGAACTCACGAGAGAGGTCTTCCAATCCCATGACCTTTCAGAATGGATATTCCAAAGAAATATCGATCTTGCCCTGTAACATCATTATCACTCTTCTTCCTGTTATATGGTATATTTAGTTTCTTTAATCTTTCATATCATTTCACCTGTCCTGATACAATGACCATTTCTACTGTCATCTTTGCAGGTTTTGCCAATTTTTGCTTCACATTATTCTTTGTTCATTCAGATAACTTTCACCTACCCGGTCGCTGCTTTGAGATTCAGGGAGTTAAAAGCTTGCCTGTCTTCCAGTAGTCTAATTGACTCTTTAGCCAATTCCTTAATTATGTTCATATCTAACTTTTTTCTATCTATCTAAAACATTTATTGTAAGATTATCCCTTGTGGAAAGGCAACCTCATTAGAGAGAGCTTGTACTTAGCATATGGTTGAGGACAGTGTTTTGTTGTTTATGCAACTTTATCATGCCTTTCGTTTCTTTGCTTGCAAATGGGAAGAATTCTTCTGTGGCCTGGGTGCAGGCAGTTCTCTAAGGAGAGCAGGTGGGAGTTGGTGCAATGGAGCTGTAACATTCAGCTCCGGAGTTCAGTGAAGTCTGATGTAAGGAAAACTGATGCAAGTCCCAGGGGGCGAATGAGAACAACGGTGGGGTTGGGGAGGTGAGGAGCAAGGTTGTCCATCCAGCATCAGACCTCAAAGGACTGCTGTTCCTACCTGTTCAGGCCTCCTGAGGAGACACTCTGCATCTGTATCAATTGGAGAATGCTTCTATCACCTCTTCTCTAAACTGAAGAGTAATAAAATATAAACTTTAAATTAAAAAAAATATTTTTTATTAGGTGCACTTTGACATCTTCCTCTTTAACTACACTATGAAATGACTCCAATTAGCTGTACAAGCCTGGAAGACCTGAAGAAAACTACAGGAAGAGAAAGAGCTCCTTAAGGCTTTCTGTATTTTAATGAGACCCATGGTGTATTTGGTGCTGAGTCCTTGAACCTCCGATGATGAGAGGAGATTGAACAAACCTCTCAAGAAGTCAAAGTCAGAAGCAAAACTCAAAGTACCTCGCAGTATTACTGGGTCCCCCTGAGGACCATTACTGACAAAGCCTCCCCATGGACTCGTTAGAGCAGGTAATTGGAGGCTGTGATTGCAGGTAGGCAAAGGCACTGCGCAGGCAGCTGTAATGCTGAGAAAAGCCTTGGCTTTTTTCAGAAAGCAGAAAGGCCAAGCCCTGACCCCCAGGCCCTGAGAAGGCAGACCCTGTCCCTCACGCGTGGCTGAGGGCTCTTCCTGGGGGCAGTGGGATGTGAGGGTGAGCAATGCCAAGTGTAGAAAAATTGTACAACGTCTCCCGGCCTCCCCAAGCAGGGGAAAGGAAGAAAGGAAGTCCAGAGCCTCAACAGAAAGTTCCTCCTTGTAGGCCTCAGTGGTAGAGGCAACTGCCATAGCCAAGGGGACAAAGATCTTGGTTTTGATGAGCCTTTTAGCCTTGCCAGAGGCCTAG